>NC_060123.1:89541193-89847175 GCF_021461395.2 Schistocerca americana | reverse complement strand
TTTGCTAACTACGCCTTATCAGTAGTTAGTCCCTTCAGTCATCGCCAAATTGCAGCATGTGTTTCTCACTTGTAGTGATGATTTTGTGATCCGTTTTGTACACATTAAAATGAAAGGAGCTTATAATGCCTCTATTAGGGAGTCCATGGTTGCAGATAGGGTTTCTAATAATCAATTGCGGTGGCGTTAGTACATCATTCTGTGAGAGCGGGAATTACTGATTCCGTATGTACATTGTGATCGAGGTAACTTTTCCAGGAATAAGGAACTACGACAGTGTCGTATGATGCTTTACTATCAATAAATGTAGTAATCCTGAATTACGTTTCAGCAAATGTCGGAATAAGTATAGACCACTTGAGACCCAGATTACAAATTTACTCTGTCCTGTACGATACTCAGGCAGCGGAGATATGAAATCTGTGATTGTTGTATTATCTAAGAAGTCGTCTATGCATAACACATCTCCATCTGTAAACTCTTTCGTGGTTGATGGGATATACAGGTCCCATTAGCGCAGAATTTAGCGAGATGCTATCAAAAATTGGAGGAAAATACAACGGACCTTTCACTGGATATATACAGACTGCGAGCGATCAGAGTGGATGGCGTGTGTTTATAGTGAGTTTCACGAGAATCGGATCAAATCATCATCTTCTGCATGCCATAAACATCTGTAACTAAGTTTGTTTGATGGTGTAATATTCTAAAATTTTTATTGAATGTTTCACAAAGCTGTTTTCGGGTGTTACGCCAAGAACGACGGAACAGTTAATCAATGCAATTTTGTTTCCTTACGGATCGTAAACATTGGTTTGAAACATTACTACACATATCAGTAATTCTGCTGGTTTTAACACAAATTTGTATGTAGTGAGACACATATGCCACAGAAAACTTGATAGAATATATAAAACACCGTGGCCGAGCGGTTCCAGGAGCTACAGTCTGGGACCGCGCGACCGCTACGGTCGCAGGTTCGAATCCCGCCTCGGGCACGGATTGTGTGTTGTCCTTATGTTAGTTAGATATAAGTTCAAAAATAGTTCAAATGTCTCTGAGCACTATGGGACTTAACATCTGAGGTCATCAGTTCCCTCGACTTAGAACTACTTAAACCTAACTAACCTAAGGACATCACACACATCCATGCCCGAGGCAGGATTCGAACCTGCGACCGTAGCTGTCACGCGGTTCCAGACTGAAGCGCCTAGATTTAGGTAGTTGTAAGTCTAGGGCACTGATGACCTCAGATGTTAAGTCCCATAGTGCTTAGAGCCATTTGAACTATAAAACACTGGTCGGTGGTACATCAAAGCCAACTTCAAGCCGGCCGTGGTGGATCAGCGGATCTAGGCGCTACAGTCCGGAACCGCGCTGCTGCTACAGTCGCAGGTTCGAATCCTGCCTCGGCTATGCATGTGTGTGATGTCCTTAGGTTAGTTCTGTTTGAGTAGTTCTAAGTTCTAGTGGACTGATGACCTCAGAAGTTAAGTCCCATAGTGCTCAGAGCAATTTGAACCATTTTTTGAACCAACTTCAGATTTTAGGTTGAAAGCTTGTAGGCGGTATTTCATTTTTTTCATTGTCAAGAGAATAAGTGAGTTTTGCTGCTGAGTCGTTAACTTTTCCTCCGTAGTTGCGATCCTGATGAAACTGTCCTAAAATTAGAAATTTAAGTCCGAAAATCCAGGGTTCACATTAAAACACAGACCTAATTAGGTTCACGCGACACATGTCTCGTTTCGGAGCACACCGTTCATCATTCGTTGATGACTATGGAGCTCCAATGCAGACAACCCCCACGTGTTCACATGTTAAGTCAACAACATCGTTAATTACGCTTTCAGTGGGCACGGGATCATCCAGATTCGACCGTCAATTAATGTAAACGTGTCGGCTATTCAGGTGAAGCACATTTCTGCTGCACTAGGTCAATGATTGTCTCGACAAACGTCGTCACCGTGTCGAAAGGCGGCTCGACACGTGCGCCAGAGTCGCAGGCTGGTGGCAGCAGTATTATGCCTTGGGAGACATTCTCCTGGGCTTGCATGGGACCTGTGGTAGTAATCGAAGACACGCTCACAGCTGCGAGCCACCTGTATCCCTTAAGGCTTGATGTCTTCCCTAACTGCGAAGTCGTCTTTCAGCAGTATAACTGTCTCGGAGCCAGACCTGTGCTACAATGCTTTGAGGAGCTTTGTAGTGTACTCACGTTGATGTCTCGCCTGACGTAAATCCTGTGGAAGCCACCTGGGTCGCTATCGGGTGCCGTCACCGCGTTCGCAAATCAGCGGCCCGTTATTTACGCGCATTACTTGATATGTGCGAAGACATCTAATGCCACATCCCTCCACAATCCTACCAACAAACTGTTGGATCCATGATACGCAGACTCAGTGATGTATTTCGTTCCAGAGACGGAGAAACATGGTATTAACAGGTAGTCATAGCGTTTTGGCACATCAGTGTATTTACAATAAACATAACGGGTAAAAATTTTAGGTCTTGTTGTTGTTGTTGTGGTCTTCAGTCCTGAGACTGGTTTGATGCAGCTCTCCATGCTACTCTATCCTGTGCGTGTCCAAAGTTCGCGTCTGATAGTGACTTAGGGATCTATGATGACACAACGTAACGTCACTGAGATCCTACGTTCTCATGTGTTATTCTCACACATGGCAGTATCGTGGTGGAGCCATTTTTCAACAGGACAATGCTCGTCCGCAAATGTTACGTGTATCTATGAACTGGCTGCCTGATGCTGAGGTTCCACAAATCTGTCCCCCATAATACACATGTGTGAGCAGCTCGTATGTCAGTTCCGTCCCAGAATCAGAATTCGATACAAGAAGGAGCAGTTGCGACATCTAAAAAATGGTTCAAATGGCTCTGAGCACTATGGGACTTAACTTCTAAGGTCATCAGTCCCCTAGAACTTATAACTACTTAAACCTAACTAACCTAAGGACATCACACACATCCATGCCCGAGGCAGGTTCCTGTTACGACATCTGTTAGCCAGCTTGTCTCAGGACAGAATACAACGGCTTTGTGAGACAGTTCCCAACCAAATCAGTGCATACATCCAGACGAGAAGAGATCCAACGTCATACTAATAAGCGGTCACTTCTTGCCAAGTTCTTTGTAAATTTGACTCGAATTTGTTATCACTGAAACAACATCACATAGGCTCTCAATTTGAAGTTTAATTCCGCTTCCTCCACTCCTGGGTGCTGGCAGTGTATATGAAATACGACGTTTTTCTACAACCTGACAGCTGAATAGCAATGGTGTGACTATAATCTTAAAACAAATTGACATTTCATGTATTATCCTAGATTTACGAGTCTATTTATTTGTAGTGCGGCAATACAGGTAGAAAATTGATATGCGAATTATTACTTTCTGGAATCATAGTTGATTATCATATTTGTACCTGTTTCTATGAAAGTTTTTGCGACGTATCAATTTATGACTGTTCGTATCTGTACCCGGTAATAAAAAAACTTGACGCAATGCTTCAACTGGTCATCTGAGAGCTTTCTTAAGTAGAGACAGTGTTCCATATTGATATTACCGCAGCTTCCCCCAAAACGAAACAATTATGTTGGAATTCATTGTGTGCGCGAGTGAAATTAATATAACATTTTAAAGTCTATCCTCAGCTGCCTGCAAGTCAGTACGTCACAATTGGGCCACTTTGTTGCTCATAAACTTTTGCTTGAAACTAAAAATGTATCTTGTAATAATCGTTCACATCGATCGCACCAAAGCTGTCTTATATATCAGCAATAGTCTTTTCTTTTCTGTAATCCATTCATCGATTTGGATGTTCTTTTTATACATATTCTGGCCTCACTGTCAATTCTGGTACTGTCCTTGTTATTCACAGTCGTAATGAGAATCTGAAAACTGAGTCCATATTTCAAAATTGATTCCGCTTTATAATGCGTTAATCACGCAGTTAAAGGCTCCAATATACAAAAACCGCTACTCTGATATAAATCTATTGGGCTCTCTACCTTTTCTTATAAATTCGAGATCAACTGCAACAACTCTGTCTATTCCTAATTGCTTCAGAAGGAAGGTCTAAATTTTTACTCAATAAATATTGATCTGTTATACTTTTGGCAACTACATAAAATTGCTTGAAACTATCTGCCCTTATCACAGCGCTGTTTTTAATTGTATTCACTTTATCAAACTCTTTCTTGTCGTTCACATTTCGTATATTGTGTCTCTTTTACAACTTAACCCCAGCTTTACTGAGAAGTTCTGGAAGTCGGAACCACCTCTTAATCGCAGGCTTACTGGTGGATAAGTGGCATAAACTAACCATGCAAAGGCTGAAATATCTCAGCTTATTGAATGAATTGTACTATGTCAATAGAAACGCAAAGTCTAAAATTCCTCTACTCTCATGGCTAGTTTCAGTTAAAAGAAGACGTTTTAATAAGAGTTAACTAACTGAAAGGTCGGCATGGAAACATCGACAACTGCCGTATTTCTATGCATACAGAAAACCAATGCCAGTGACATAATCATCCTGTCGTTTTATAGAAATCAACAGAATATTTTGTTTGAGCTTTATTTCAGGGTTTATAGAGAGATTTTTGTTTTGTGAGTTTTCAGTCCTCCTACTCCCGTCTCAGTCCGATTCCCCTGAAAAATATTGACTGCCATGGCAAATGCTGTGTGAAATTACTTGAGACTCACCACGACACAAAATTGAACTGGAACCGACACACACATCATTTATGCAACAAACTATCCCGGGTGTTGTACCTAATCAAGAAATTAAAGACCTTTGCTAACGCAAAACAGCTACTCCTTGCTACTATGCCTTCTTCCATACACTCATAAACTATGAAATAAAGTGAAGCTAATCCACTGAAGCCAGAGGAGCTTTTATTTGGCAAAAAAGCTATTAGACCTTGTATAGTCTAAGGAAAAACACTCAACGCGGGGTGCATGTATAGTCTAAAAGAAAACACTACAATCAAAATGTATTTCATTGATAACAAAACAGTGACTGTCCCAAGTCTATAAATATTTCACACACTTATGCATACCAAAAACAACTGGAATAAACATGACACAAGCTCTTTCACTCTTACAGAAGTAGGAAGTGGAACTCTTGGAACATTCCCTGGGATACACGTACAAAACCGTAAAAAAACACACTTTGCGCGATAGGTCGCTTTATAATAAACTGGCAAGTGGAATGAGGACGTTAAATACCAATAAGTTCAGGAAGATTGTAGAATCCAGACTGACAGAAAAGGCGTTCTGCACGACTAATGAATTTGTAAATAGCTACGCAAGTGATATAGTAACTTAATTATAAGCAAATTTCTGCTCTCCTTCTTACCCAATAATTTAGTTGTAAGCAAACACTTCCCATCCCTGTCATTCAGAAGACTGTGTGCAGAACAGCTTTGTATAGGTATTGTAACCAAATTTAACGTAGTTTAACTGCGAAGTTGTCCAGTTCCGTTCTGTGCATGAATGTAGCTAAGATGGTGCATTATGCATCTTTAAAGCTGTCTTATCAGCTAATGAATAAACGGATTTGGATCCACAGAATCATCCACATAAATGACTATCAGAACAGCTTAAAATTATATGAAACTTCTATCGTAATTCTGATGTAGGGCTTGCTTGGCGACATTTGAATGACGTCAAAACCCACTGTAATGATAGAAGCATCCTTAGCTGTGTGGACTGATCTGAAAAGAGCTTGGTGAATGAGACCACTGATACTGATTTTATTTAATAACATGTTGGTAACGTCGATAAAGACAGATGTGGTTATTGTACTGAACAACAATTAACAAACGTTAATCAAAGACTTTGTTTTTATCTATAAAGCTACGATCACATCAAACATGAAATGAATCAGCGGACTTGCAATATTGAACAACCCACTACCCCAAGATAAGCATGCCCCCAGTGATCGCGGATACTGAGCGTCTGTTGCTGCTGCCTCGCTATTCAGAAACCAAGCGACGGAGTAAAGGTTGTTACGTATCGTCAAGAACGCAGCTTCACCTTTCTGCACATTTAAGACCTGGTGGCAGGCTCATTCGGAGGGCTGATGTTTCACATAAATTGCTTGAATCCTGCTGTATTACGTAAAATCTCTTTGTCTGTGACTTGCACTTACTGAAAGGGATAGAAAAATTGTTGAGTGCTTAGTGAGACAAAAATAACAAATTCGAAAATCACATAAGCCAGCAAATTGAGGATGATTCTCGATGGAATCTATGGACGCAGCACACGAAAAAGCTTTACGTTAGCGAGAGAGGTGGGAACGGGCTATTTTCTAGTGACATATTTCATAATATTGGTTAGTTACCTGTCTCGCTTTAGAGCGGCATGGAGGAGGCTCCTCTGATGAGCTGACCTGTAGAAAACTATTGTTCCTTTTATGTTTTGACAATAAAATCGGAAAGTTAAAGACTGCAAGCTCATGAAAAGAGTGAGAATTACTCTCTTAATTTTTAGGTATAGGGCAAGCGGCCATTTTGCCATAGTCCAAGCCTGGGTAGCTCAGTTTGTAGAGCTCTTGCCCGCGAAAGGCAAAGGTCCCGAGTTCGAGTCTCGGTCCGACACACTGTTTTAATTTGCCAGGAATTTTTACACCCCACATTTCCATTAATAAGTGTATTGATACTTTGATCAGATAGTGTGGTGGAAGAAAGCCTCTCCGAGTGGGTGACAGATCATAGCCTCGGGGTCTTCAAGCCTTAATTGAGATACGACCATTTCTTTCCTTTATTGTTACATTTTCATCTGCTAACAATTTTTTTTTTTTTAGCAAATGGCCGTGTAACTTGTGAAGTATGAGATTAAAATCTTGAGGCATTCTGAGCCGATATTCACCGCTATAGTTAGAAACAAAACCTTTTTCTAATTTCAGTCGGCGAATTAAATGGTATAAAGTAATTCACCATCCTTACCACCTACAAACCCACCGGAGACGAAGAGGCTAGTGCAAGGCAGAGTACCGTGGTGAGCAGCATCAAAACAGCCTTTGGACTGAAGCCCATAACAACAACCGCGGAATACGATTTCTGGTTGTCAGTATCTTCGTATCCATAGCGAAGCCTTAGTTGTATTTTACGTGTGTTTTTACATCTTTATTTCGTAAGATATCAGACTTTCAGCTCTCAGTATTGTGTCCAGTGACGCAGCAGCATTCGTCAGCAGGTGGTCACACAGTGACACTGTAACAGACCAGTAATTCCGAAGTCCGTCTATCGAACAGACTAATAACGACGAGGTTTGCCCAGACCTCACGGCGTCCTTCCCGCATTTTTTCGTCACCAACCGCTGTCACGCTAATGCCTGGTACTGCTGCTATAAATCTCTCACTTTCCCTCTCTCGTGTGGAATTAACAGCTATAAAGAGGGGGAAAAAACAAGAGTTTTCTGCAAAGCGTGGGAGGGTGGGCAGCAAAGCGGAGAGCAGAGCAGGCGGACGCCGGCCATTCATCAGGCACGCGCGAAGAACTTCCGAGGCGCGTGCCGCGCACGGAAACTTCGGTCCTCTCCACACGCAAGAAATGCCCTCCAGCAACTGGGTGGAGGGTGACACGAGTGTCATCTCTCAGCGGTCATCCAGGCATGGTACTGTGTTGGTTAACTTGGCTGACGCAACGTAAGATAATTACTCTCAGAGCAAACGTAGAGCTGAAGACACAATGAAAGTAAAGCGAGAGTACCGCTTCAGCTTCACATCCAGTGGAAAGCGGTTTCTTAATGTTGTAATGTAGAGAGCAGTTCAAAATCATTCATCCGATTTCACAAAACTGTATCTTCTACACGAACGATGATACGAGCTTACAGTAGATTTTAATATATGGCTAGGACTACAAAAATATTATATTTTAAAAACATACCACCCGACTTTCCAGTGAGGTGACAAAGGCCATGGAACAACGACATGCAGATATTCAGATTATGGTTGTATCGCGAACACAAGGTAGTAGTCATTCTTTATCAGGCGAATCACGTGAAAAAATGTCCGATGTGATTATTGCCGCAAGATGGGAATAAAGATTTCGGAAGCGAAATGGTAGACACATGGGAAATTCCATTTCGGAAGTCGTTAGGGAATTCAATACTCCGAGATCCACAGTGTCAAAAGAGTGCTGACAACAACAAATTTCAGGCATTACCTGCCACTACAGACAATGCAGTGACCGGTGGTATTACACTACTGGCCATTAAAATTGCTACACCACGAAGATGACGTGCTACAGACGCGAAATTTAACCGACAGGAAGAAGATGCTGTGATATGCAAATGAATAGCTTTTCAGAGCATTCACAGAAGGTTGGCGCCGGTGGCGACACCTACAACGTGCTGACATGAGGGAAGTTTCCAACCGATTTCTCATACACAAACAGCAGTTGACCGGCGTTGCCTGGTGAAACGTTGTTGTGATGCCTCGTGTAAGGAGGAGAAATGCGTACCATCACGATTCCGACTTTGATAAAGGTCGGATTGTAGCCTATCGCGATTGCTTTTTATCGGATGGTGACATTGCTGCTCGCGTTGGTCGAGAATATGGAATCGGTGGGTTCAGGAGGGTAATACGGAACACCGTGCTGGATCCCAACGGCCTCGTATCACTAGCAGTCGAGATGGCAGGCATCTTATCCGCATGGTTATAACGGATCGTGCAGCCACGTCTCGATCCCTGAGTCAACAGATGGGGACGTTTGCAAGACAACAACCATCTGCACCAACAGTTCGACGACGTTCGCAGCAGCATGGACTATCAGCTCGGAGACCATGGCTGCGGTTACCCTTGATGCTGCATCACAGACAGGAGCGCCTGCGATGGTGTACGAATGGCAAAACGTCATTTTTTCGGATGAATCCAGATTCTGTTTACAGCATCGTGATGGTCGCATCCGTGTTTGGCGGCATCGCAGTGAACGCACATTGGAAGCGTATATTCGTCATCGCCATACTGACGTATCACCCGTCGTGATTGTATGGGTCCAATGGTTACACGTCTCGGTCACCTCTTGTTCGCATTGACGGCACTTTGAACAGTGGACGTTACATTTCAGATGTGTTACGACCCGTGGCTCTACCATTCATTCGATCCCTGCGAAACCCTACATTTCAGCAGGATAATGCACGACCGCATGTTGCAGGTCCTGTACCGGCCTTTCTGGATACAGAAAATGTTCGACTGCTGCCCTGGCCAGCACATTCTCCAGATCTCTCACCAATTCAAAACGTCTGGTCAATGGTGGCCGAGGAACTGGCTCGTCACAATACGCCAGTCACTACTCTTGATGGACTGTGGTATCGTGTTGAAGCTGCATGGGCAGCTGTACCTGTACACGCCATCCAAGCTCTGTTTGAGTCAATGCCCAGGCGTTTCAAGGCCGTTACTACGGCCAGAGGTGGTTGTTCTGGGTAATGATTTCTCAGGATCAATGCACCCAAATTGCGTGAAAATGTAATCACATGTAAGTTCTAGTATAATATATTTGCCCAATGAATACCCGTTTATCATCTGCATTTCTTCTTGCTGTAGCAATTTTAATGGCCAGTAGTGTAGTTAACAACCGAAACAAGCGATATTTGCGAAGAGTTGTCAGTGAAAACAGACAAGCGACACTGTATGATATAACCGCAGAAATCAATGTGGGACGTACGACGAACGTATCCGTTAAGACAGTGTAGCAAAATTTGGCGGTAACGGTCTATGGCTGTGGACGAGCGACGCGAGTACCTTTGCGAACTGCACGGGGTGACCATACAGCCTGGACCATAGACGGCTGGATAACCGAGGCCCGGTCAGGTGACCCCAGATTTCAGTTGGTAAGAGCTGACGGTAGTGTTCGAGCGTGGTGTAGATCCCACGAAGCCACAGACCGAAGGTTTCAACAAACCATTGTGGAAGCTGGCTGTGGCTTCATAACGGTATGGGCTGCGTTTACATGGAATGGACTGGGTTCTCTGATCCAACTGAACGGATCACTGACTGGAAATGCTTACGTTCGGTGAGTTGGAGACCATTTGCATCCATTTATGGACTTCATGTTGGCAAACAACGATGGAATTTTTATGGATGACAACGCCCCTTGTCACCGGTCCTCAACAGTTCGCGACTGATTTGAAGAACACTCTGGACATTTCGGTCGAATGATTTGGCCGTCCAGATCGCCGTACATGGATCTCATCGAACGTTTATGTGACATAATCAAGAGGTCAGTTTGTGCACAAACTCCTGCACTGCCAACACTTTCGCAATGATGGACGGCTGTAGAGGCAGTATGCCTCAGTATTTTGGCAGGGGTCTCCCAACGTCCATGAAACGTCGAGTTGCTGCACTACGCCAGAAATAGGAGCTCAGGCACGATATTAGGAGGTACTGACCTTTGACACATCAGTGTACAGGGATATTTGTTTTGTAGATGCAAACTTGCTCTGCTATTTGGAATTACGTTTAGGATCAATGTTTGCATTCGCCTTAGGAAATGCTCAATGTTCGGTGCACTGGACGCATGATGAAGACAACCGCAAATTCGGCCCATACATTTCCGAGTATCTGCTATTGGATATCGGTATGCCCCTTACGGTGTAGATGTTGCAGCGCCTTACTCTCGGGAAAATTCACGGCTCACAGGTGCTGAAAAGCAGAACACAAAATGCCTTTACTTGCTGCACAACTCCAAGGGTAAGAACAGCAAGATCAACACCAGTACCAGCATTTACACCAACAACAGCATCTGCTGCAGATGCTACAGCACCGACAGCTGCACAGTATCACAGAGGTAGTGTACATGTTAAACAGTCTTACGGGAATAAACTAACGGGAAATGTTCCTGTTTTAAAAGAGCGGTGCTATTTGCTAACAATGACCAGTAAGTGGAGGCAGGAGATGACCTGTCAACGCAAAATATTGAGCAACAGCATCTCCTCAGCCCTCCTAAGTCCAGTTCTAACACCTTACACAAATTAACTAACTAGGGATATTTTTGCGTTTATATCGAGAGTAGATGGAACAAAGTAGAATGACTTCTTCGGATGAAAAATTGGAAGTTAGTCCATAACTCAGTTCTAAATACGAAAAATGCTGTCATTAATATTCTTTCAGTTAACAGAATTCTAGTTAATGTAAAAGTGATGGGGCCTGAGGAGACGAACAAACTTGTGACGGTAAACAAATTTATGGCACATAGACTTCGAGGCTTACATAACTGGACAAGAGAGATATAGTAGAGGCTACGAATAGCCAATAGAAAATAAACAGGAGTCCAGCGATTTATACCAACGATCATACAAGACGGTACTCGAAATTACACGGTACTGTAAACTTGTCTGTTAATATTTGATTCACAACTGCTGCCTCTATTTGCACCCACCTATGGAATGCGATACGAAGTTCAGTCTTAGCTACCGCCAGTAATATAAGAATACAATACTGTTTAGGTTAGCACACGCTAACAATCAATACGACAGTCTTGTTCGTTGAAGAGTATCGTCAGACATAAAATTGCGCAGTACAGTGACCAACAAGTATCCATTGCCAAGGGAAACATTTAACTACCGACAAACAGTGTAAAACATACATCAAAACACGTAAAGTGTGCTAATTTGCAATGTACAGTAACACAATAATCACAAAGACACAGTCACTAAAGAACTGTGGACGAGAGTGAAACGCCTATGACACAGAAACTTCAAAGCTAAGTGTGATTCTGGAGACGTATCATGGGTATATCACTTCCTAGATAAAATAGCAATTACATTTGTCCCTTCTCCATAACTTGGATGTGGTAGAGCAAAGGGCCAATACCGGTTTCGGAAAGTCAGAGGTTAAATTTTTCAGAATAGATTTGTATTCCCGCTACACTTGGATGCATATTAACTTAGTGAAAATGTGGGAAAGAGCATAAACATGCTACGATCTCCGTCATAGACGTTGTGGCGATCGGAATCCATACGTTTTTATTTATTTCTAGACTGCTTGTCTATCGCCATCTTGAACTGACTCACACTGGATAATCAGACAGACCCCAACGAAAAATTAAAACTGTCGTCTGGATCGTCTTTTAGTCTCGATGCACAAGTAAAAATTGTCCCCAACTTAGAATCTTAATTTAAGTCTATTATACAGTCGTATGAAACATCGTCTATCACGAATTTTGTATCACTGCATGATTTCCTTTACATAGTAAAATAAATGAGGTTTTGATTTCAGAATGTCTTGGTAATCCTTTCTCAAGGGTATGAGTGCTAGAGGGTAGTCAAGGCAATTCATTTTACACTACAGGAACTAATAAAGAGACGAAGCAAAAACCTGTGGAAGTATTATTAGATTTTGCCATTTGCCCGGATGTCTTGTTGCCAGAGGTCCGTAGCCCAAAGGCAGAGCCAACGAACAGAGTCACATAGTATTAAAGTTTTATTAAAGCATCGGTATTAAGACGAAATTTTCGTTCCTACGTATGAAGGTCGTCATAACATAGACAAACCTACCAAATAAATTACTGATGACGTGGCAGGCGAGTTACTAATATTAACTATAATTAGAAGTGTAGGCCCCTTAGTTGGGAAATACTAACTGTGTACAGTTTTCTAAATACATAAACTATATTTTTCAGATTACTAGATTGTCAAATGCATATATATGTAAATCACCAAGCAAAACGCTTCGGTAAACAGTGTGAAGCTAAAAAGTACTTACGCTCACGCCAGAACATTTAATTTTTAAGAAATCTCGCACACACAAAAGCAGCGATTGTTGGACTGCTCCATGTATGAGAGAAACATAAAATTGTAAGTTTTGTATTGAATGTATATTTGTTAATGTCTATTAGTTTAACGTCTTTGTTCTTTGAGAATATATCGATGGTTCACTTTACAGAAAATCTCTGCTTATTCTTTTCTTTAAACTCACCATGATTTTTCAATGTATGTAAGCTTTGTTACAGGTGCGCTCTTCATCGCGGTATTTCGATTGTATTCGGGAGGCCATTAATGTGTTCGATTTCCGATCTGATAACTTTTTTACAAAATTTCACTGTTTTGCATTCATTTCCATTTTTTATATTATTCAGATAGGTCTCTTAGGAATTTTCATCGAAGATTCCGATTGCATGAAGGCAATCCGGGTCAAAGGTCAGTCAGGAAACCACCTTCGCGTAATCAAATCTTACGTCTCCTGAACACAATCGAGAACCGACGCTTCGGCGATCACCCATTAATTTTTCTCTCTTTCCAAGTCGTTCCAAAAACGGCAGAGCAGAACAGCCCTGAGTATGCAATCTAGTGTTATAGGTTGCATTATTTATCTTGTCAACAAACATTGCCAGATATTACCATCATTACTGTTATATTTGATTAAATGTATGTGAATAGCAAAATCTATAACAATACATGTATATAAGCCCCAAAGAAACTGGTATAGGCGTACAACAAGTGTCTGGCGTAGTTGTTAGAACGGCTGCTGCTGCTACAATTAAAGGTTATCAAGATTTAAGTGAGTCTGAACTTGGTAATATAGTCGGTGCCCGAGCGATGGCACAGAGCATCTCGAGAGAGCGATGGATTGGGGACTTCCTCGTACGACTATTTCACGAGTGTACCGCGAATATCAGGAACCCTGTAAAACATCAAGTCTCCTATATCGCTGCGGCCTTAAGAAGATCCTTCAAGAATAGGATGAACGACGACTGAAGATAGTCGTTCAACGTGACACAAGTGCAACCCTTCCGAAAATTGCTGCGTATTTCAGTGCTCGGCCAACAAGTGTCGGCATGCGAACCATTCAACGAAACATCATCGATAAGCACCTTCAGAACCGTAAGCCCTTCGTGTGTCCTTGATGGCTGCACGACACAGAGCTTAACGCCTCGCCTGGGCCTGTCAACAGCGACATTCTACTGTTGATGACTGGAAATATGTTGCCTGATCGAACGAGTCTCGTTCCAATTGTATCGAGCGGGTGGGCGTGTATGGGTATGAAGACAATCTCATTTATCCATGGACCCTACGTGTCAGCAGGGGAATATTCAAGCTGGTGGAGGCTCTGTAATGGTGTGGGGCGTGTGCCGTTGGGGTGTTATGGGACCCCTGATACGACTACACTTGATTGATAGGTGACACGTACTTAAGCATTCTGTCTGATCGTCTGCATCCATTCGTGTCCATTGTGCATTCCAACGGACTTGAGCAATTCCAGCAGGACAATACGACACACCACATGTCCAAAATTGCCACAGAGTGGCTATAGGAACATTCGTCTGAGTCTAAACACTTCTGCTGGCAACCAAACTCCCCAGACATGAACATTAATGAGCATACCTTGGATTCTTTGCAGCTTGCTGTTAAGAAGAGATCTCCACCCCCTCGTACGCTTACGGGTTTATGGTGTCAATTGCCTACTTCGGAAATTGGTTCATTCCATGCCACGATGTGTTGCGGCCCTTCTGCGTGGTCGCGGGGACCCTACACGATATTAGGTATGTGTACCAGTTTCTTTTGCTCTTCATTCTGCTTAATTTACACATATTTCTTCCGTATTTCTAACGAATTTCGCCCTGTTGTTTCATCTGACTTCTGAGAAATCTTGTAATTCTGCCAGTAGCTTACTATCGTTTCGAGAAAAAAAGACTTTCGCTGTAGACTGAGTCTACACTGTTTTCCATCATACGACCGTAGAGAGGACGTAAAATGTGTGTGTGGTATTGCACCGTGTGGCCCTGAAACACTATGTGGTTTACGCACTGAACAACGTAAATGTGAAACACACTGGGGTCATATTTTCAACGTAATCCAAGTCAACTAATACAAATACAGGGCTATTACAAATGATTGAAGCGATTTCATAAATTCACTGTAGCTCCATTCATTGACATATGGTCACGACACACTACAGATACGTAGAAAAACTCATAAACATTTGTTTGGCTGAAGCCGCACTTCAGGTTTCTGCCGCCAGCGCGCTCGAGAGCGCAGTGAGACAAAATGGCGACAGGAACCGAGAAAGTGTATGTCGTGCTTGAAATGCGCTCACATCAGTCAGTCATAACAGTGCAACGACACTTCAGGACGAAGTTCAACAAAGATCCACCAACTGCTAACTCCATTCGGCGATGGTATGCGCAGTTTAAAGCTTCTGGATGCCTCTGTAAGGGGAAATCAACGGGTCGGCCTGCAGTGAGCGAAGAAACGGTTCAACGCGTGCGGGCAAGTTTCACGCGTAGCCTGCGGAAGTCGACGACTAAAGCAAGCAGGGAGCTAAACGTACCACAGCCGACGGTTTGGAAAATCTAACGGAAAAGGCTAAAGCAGAAGCTTTACCGTTTACAATTGCTACAAGCCCTGACACCCGATGACAAAGTGAAACGCTTTGAATTTTCGGCGCGGTTGCAACAGCTCATGGAAGAGGATGCGTTCAGTGCGAAACTTGTTTTCAGTGATGAAGCAACATTTTTTTTTTAATGGTGAACTGAACAGACACAATGTGCGAATCTAGGCGGTAGAGAATCCTCACGCATTCGTGCAGCAAATTCGCAATTCACCAAAAGTTAACGTGTTTTCTGCAATCTCACGGTTTAAAGTTTGCGGCCCATTTTTCTTCTGCGGAAAAAACGTTACAGGAGACGTGTATCTGGACATGCTGGAAAATTGGCTCATGCCACAACTGGAGACCGACAGCGCCGACTTCATCTTTCAACAGGATGGTGCTTCACCGCACTTCCATCATGATGTTCGGCATTTCTTAAACAGGAGATTGGAAAACCGATGGATCGGTCGTGGTGGATATCATGATTAGCAATTCATGTCATGGCCTCCACGCTCTCCCGACTTAACCCCATGCGATTTCTTTCTGTGGGGTTATGTGAAAGATTCAGTGTTTAAACCTCCTCTATCAAGAAACGTGCCAGAACTGCGAGCTCGCATCAACGATGCTTGATGGGGACATGCTGCGCCGAGTGTGGGAGGAACTTGATTATCGGCTTGATGTCTGCCGCATCACTAAAGGGGCACATATCGAACATTTGTGAACGCCTAAAAAAACTTTTTGAGTTTCTGTATGTGTGTGCAAAGCATTGTGAAAATATCTCAAATAATAAAGTTATTGTAGAGCTGTGAAATCGCTTCAATCATTTGTAATAACCCTGTACTATCACGTCGTTCTCGGACTTTTCAGAGTGTCACCCCATTTCAGCATCATCCCGAAGCCTAGTGGTAATTTGGGTATCCTACACCAAAGTATTTTTATGCAGATAATTAGCCATGAATCCATTGTACTAAATTTGGTTGAAATTGTTCGAGGCGCTCCGGAGTTATTCATTTATGTCACGACTTTTCACTGCAAACTTTCAGTCATAGCGGTGCTAGGGCGGCCATGCTGCACAGTTAACTGTTATAGACAGCAAGTGATACGTGTGCCAATTTTGGTAGAAATTTCTTTGGGTATTACACAGATATAGTCATATGACGCCAGGTTTTTAAAAATTCTTATAGTTTTCAAAAAGTTATCTTTTCTTTTACCATTGTAGTTTCTGATGCTGGCCAATAGATGTACAAAACCGGTGACGATTAAAATCGTCTTTCTTCCTGTGTGTGTGTCCGGATATTGTCTAGAATTAACCACTGTTTAAAGTTACTACAGTAATGCGGAGCATTTTAGGAGCCCCTACTTATTACGTGGCAAAACATCTGGCTTCGCTTCTAAGCCCACTGTTAGGAAAACGTGAACATCACATTCGAAACTCAGAAGATTATATACAATGACTGAAGACTTTGCGTCTCGAACCAGCTGACATTTTAGTGAGTTTCGATGTGGTCTCTTTGTTCACACAAGTACCTTTGGTGGATTCATTACAACTCACAGGAACTAAGTTGGAGGAGGACATCTTACATCTTTTGAAACATTTGCTTACCTCGACGAACAATTTTTTGAGCAGCCCCCCCCCCCCGCCCCATGAACCATGGACCACGCCGTTGGTGGGGAGGCTTGCGTGCCTCAGCGATACAGGTAGCCGTACCATAGGTGCAACCACAACAGAGGGATATCTGTTAAGAGGCCACACAAACGTGTGGTTCCTGAAGAGGGGCAGCAGCCTTTCCAGTAATTGCAGGGGGAACAGTCTGGATGATTGACTGATCTGACCTTGTAACATTAAACCAAACAGCCTTCCTATGCTGGTACTGCGAACGGCAGAGAGCAAGGGGAAACTACAGCCGTAATTTTTTTAATTTTTCCCGATGGCATACAGCTTTACTCTGTGGTTACGTGATGATGGCGTCCTCTTGGGTAAAATATTCCGGAGGTAAAATAGTCCCCTATTCGGATCTTCGGGAGGGGACTACTCAGGAGAACGTCGTTATCACGAGAAAGAAAACTGGCGTTCTACGGATCAGAGCGTGGAATGTCAGATCCCCTAATCGGGCAAGTAGGTCAGAGAATTTAAAATGGGAAATGGATAGGTTAATGTAAGATATAGTGGGAATTAGTGAAGTTCGGTGGCAGGGGGAACAAGACTTCTGGTTAGGGTTATACGAAATCAAACAGGAATAATGCAGGAGTAAGTTTAATAACGAATAAAAAATAGGAGTGCGGTAAGCTACTACAAACAGCATAGTGAACGCATTATTGTGGTCAAGATAGACACGAAGCTCACACCTACCACAAAAGTACAAGTTTATATGCCAACTAGCTCTGCAGATGACGAAGATATTGATGACATGTATGATGAGATAAAAGAAATTATTCAGATAGTGAAGGGAGACGTAAATTTAATAGTCATGGGTGACTGGAATTCGATAGTAGGAAAAAGGAAGTGAACGAAATGTAGCAGGTGAATATGGAATGGGGTTAAGGAATGAAAGAGGAAGCCGCCTCTCTGAATTTTGCACTTAATCATAGCTAACACTAGGTTCAAGAATCATGCAAGAAAGTTGTATACATGGATGAGGCCTGGAGATACTGGAGGGTTTCAGATTAATTATATAATGGTAAGACAGAAATTTAGGAACCAGATTTTAAATTGTAAGACATTTCCAGGGACAGATGTGGAGTCTGACCACAATCGATTGATTATGAACTGTAGATTACAACCGAAGAAACTGCAAAAAGTGGGAATTTAAAGAGATGGGAGCTGGATAAACTGACCGAACAAGAGGTTGTAGAGAGTTTCAGGGAGAGCATTAGGGAACGATTGACAAGACTGGGGGAAAGAAATACAGTAGATGAAGAATGGGTAGCTTTGAGAGATGAAATAGTGAATGTAGCAGAGGATCAAGTAAGTAAAAATACGAGCGTTAGTAGAAATCATTGGGTAACTGAAGAAATACTCAATTTAACTGATGAAAGGAGAAAATATAAAAATGCAGTAAATGAATCAGGCAAAAAGAAATACAAACCTCTCATAAATGAGATCGAAATGGAATGCAAAATGGCTAAGCAGGGATGGCTAGAGGAAAAATGTAAGGATGTAGAGGCATATATCACTACGGGTAAGATAAATACTGCCTACAGGAAAATTAAAGAGACCTGTGGAGAAAAGAGAACCACTTGTATGAATATCAAGAGCTCAGATGAAATTTCAGTTCTAAGCAAAGAAGGGAAAGAAGAAAGGTGGAAGTAGTATGTAGAGGGTCTATACTAGGACGATGTACTTAAGGACAATATTATGGAAATGGAAGAGGATGTAGATGAGGATGAAATAGGAGATATGAGACTGGGTGTAGTTCTAAGCCGTACAAGGCCCCCTTGAGTAGACAACATTCTATTAGAACCAGTGATAGCCTTGGGTGAGCCAACCCTGACAAAACTCTACCATCTCGTGAGCAAGATGTGTAAGACAGGCGAAATCCCTCAGACTTCAAGAAGAATATAATAATTCCAATCCCAAAGAAAGCAGGTGTTGACAGATGTGAAAATTACCGAACTCTCAGTTTACTATGTCACAGCTGCAAAATACTAACACGTCTCCTTTACAGACGAATGGAAAAACTGGTAGAAGGCGACCTCGGGGAAGATCAATTTAGATTCAGTAGAAATGTTGGAACACGTGAGGCAATACTGACCCTGCGACATATCTTAGAAGATAGGCTAAGGAAATTCAAATCTACGTTTCTAGCATCTGTAGACTTAGAGAAAGCTTTTGACAATGTTGACTGGAATACTCTCTTTCAAATTCTGAAGGTGGCAGGGGTCAAATACAGGGAGCGAAAGGCTATTTACAATTTGTACAGAAACCAGATGGCAGTTATAAGAGTCGATGGGCATGAAAGGGAAACAGTGGTTGGGAAGGGAGTGGACAGGGTTGTACTATATCCCCGATGTTATTCAATCTGTGTATTGAGCAAGCAGTAAAGGTAACAAAAGAAAACTTCGGAGTAGGTATTAAAATCCACGGAGATGAAACAAAAACTTTGAGGTCCGCCGATGACATTGTAATTGTGTCAGAGATACCAAAGGAGCTGGAAGAGCAGCTGAACGGAATGGACAGTGTCTTGAAACGTGGATATAAGATGAACATCAACAAAAGCAAAACGAGGGTAACGGAATGTTGTCGAATTAAATCAGGCTATGTTGAGGTAATTAGGTTAGGAAATGAGACACTTAAGGTAGCAGATGAGTTCTGCTGTTTGGGGAGTAAAATAACTGACGATGGTCGAAGTAGAGAGGATATACAATGTAGACTGGCAATTGCAAGGAAAGAGTTCTGAAGAAGAGAAATTTGTGTCAGGAAGTCGTTTCTGAAAGTATTTGTATGAAATGTGGCCATGTATGGAAGTGAAACATGGACGATGAATAGTTGGGACAAGAAGAGAATAGAAGCTTTCGAAATGTGGTGCTACAGAAGAATGCTGAAGATTAGATGGCTAGATCGCATAACTAATGAGGAGGTATTGTATCGAATTCGGGAGAAGAGAGATTTGTGGCACATCTTGACTAGGAGAAGGGATCGGTTGGTATGACATCTTCTGAGGCATCAAGGGATCACCAATTTAGTATTGGAGGGCAGCGTGGACGGTAAAAATCGTAGAGGGAGACCAAGAGATGAATACACTAAGCAGATTTTGAAGAATGTAGGTTGCAATAGGTTCTGGGAGATGAAGAAGCTTGCACAGGATAGAGTAGCACGGGGAGCTGCATCAGACCAATCTATGGACTGAAGACAACAACAACCGCCTTTATATCATCTTATTTGTTATTCCCTTCTCCTTCTTACACTCGGTACAAACATTACGCACAACATTACGGTCTTCCACTACAGTACGTGCCACACGCTGGCCCCTGTTATAGACGTGGTCTTCTCTTTGATGGGCTAATGAGTGGCGGTCTCCCACTTGCCCCTAAGATCATCGGGATTAACACACTCCGACATTTAATGTCATCGTGGAGGCTGTTTACGTGCTATGGATGCATTAATTCGCACGGGGTACTGTTATGTGACTCATGGAAGGCTGTGTTGAATGCCTGGCAAAGCCAAGTTAATGATTTGCCCCATTTGCCCTGCAAGCTAGAATGACATATAATCAGAGCAGCTTTCGAATTCCTATTGATCAGTTCAGCGAATGACGTCTGAGGACAGTACGCCATGGTGATAAAATTCCTAACTCTATGACGAAAACACTAACTTCTAAATTCATGGGAAGCATATGCGAATGCCAGGGCGTTATAACTAACCTTTTCTTTAGGTGGCCCAAAGCCGGAAAATATGACGGACGCGTGTTAGATGACATTAGCCGCCTTCACGCCTCGGTTAGGTAACAACCACATGAAGCTGGTAAATGTATCCACAGCCACAAACACATAACGATGCCCATCCTTGGCGTGTGGGAAAGGTACTAAAAAAATCTTCGAAAATTTTATCAAGTGACCAGAATTTCCATCTGGATTACAAGCTGCCAAGCCTGGGGCGGGTCTCCGGTTTTCACATCTTACAATCCCAGCAGCTCCGCTCCAGACCACGGATATCACGTTTCATACCAATGACACACATTTCCGGACAGTAAAATTATGGCCATGCAGTTAGCAACTGCTCAGCTAATGTGAAATGGCCTTCTCTGGGCATATGAGAGATGATAATGACAAAACTAGTTGAAACGATTCCGTTACTTAAAAAGAATGTCTGCACACACCACTTCCTAGCATTGAAATGAAATTCTTGAGATCGATAAAAAGCAAAGCACATCTTCCAACAGATCATGAGGCCTTTATCGGACCATGAATCTCGAAGGCCGTCTCGTTTATTTTTCACGCTGACACTCAGACTAATAGGGACCGCTCCTCAACTTGATTTAACTCAGCACTGAATAACACCAACCGAGAGACTCACATGACAACTCCAGCTGCCCTAATGTTTTCTTATGGGCATTCTATGAATTTGTCACTGTGCAATCTCTGGACTATCATCGAAGTTTGGTTTTGTCAATGATTGCAATTGCTACAATAAGAAGTTTTACATACGTAGCAGTTCTGTCTATTTTGGTGCTCTGTTACACCGATGCATAAATTCTGCAGTGGTTGTTATGTCTTTCAGATTCTGTTATACAGGGTGATTCAAAAAGAATACTACAACTTTAGGAATTTAAAACTCTGCAACGTCAAAAGGCAGAGCTAAGCACTATCTGTCGGCGAATTAAGGGAGCTATAAAGTTTCATTTAGTTGTACATTTGTTCGCCATTTCAGCCAATAAAGTTTTTGGTCCCTTTTTCTTCGAAGGTGCTACTGTAACTGGACTACAGTATCTGGAGATGTTAGAGAATTGGCTGTTCCCTCAGCTCGAACAAGAAGCACAACAATTCATATTTCAGCAGGATGGAGCGCCACCACATTGGCACTTATCTGTCCGTAACTACCTGAACGTCAACTACCCGAGGCGATGGATCGGCCGCCAGGCAGCCCGTGACAGAGCACGTCATCACTGGCCTCCAAGAAGCCCTGATCTTACCCCCTGCGATTTTTTCTTATGGGGGTATGTTAAGGATATGGTGTTTCGGCCACCTCTCCCAGCCACCATTGATGATTTGAAACGAGAAATAACAGCAGCTATCCAAACTGTTACGCCTGATATGCTACAGAGAGTGTGGAACGAGTTGGAGTATCGGGTTGATATTGCTCGTGTGTCTGGAGGGGGCCATACTGAACATCTCTGAACTTGTTTTTGAGTGAAAAAAAAACTTTTTAAATACTCTTTGTAATGATGTATAACGGAAGGTTATATTATGTTTCTTTCATTAAATACACATTTTTAAAGTTGTGGTATTCTTTTTGAATCACCCTGTAGTATGTTATTTGAAAGGGGAGAGCTTGAAACTCTCGACGTCTCCGAAAAACATTACCAAGTGTTTAATTTATACTAATCTTATTTCTTGTTATTTACTTTGTGTTTATGATAATTAAATATAATTGTTTTGGAGTAATTAACTTGTTATTTGATTGCTTCAATCTCATTATTCCAAATGAAAATTTCGTTGCGCGAGAATTGTTTGGATGTTATCATTTCTAAAGGAACTGAACTTGTGCTTGAAGTGATAGTTAACAGGCAAGGTCGACTCGCGATTCTGTGTTCATTTTAAAGCTTAATATGTCGAGATTTGTTGTACTGTGTTTATGTTTTAGAAGTATCCGAAGTATCCGGAGTTATCAGCGCTTGCTGTGTCGCGTCCAGACCATTGGATGACGACCAGGCTTGAGTCCTGTTCCGGTTGCTCTACCAGTCATAGGTGATAGGTTGATTATTTAGTATCTACTCTTGTATTATCGAACTTTTAGTGCCGGCCGATGTGGCCGTGCGGTTCTAGGCGCTTCGGCCTGGAACCGCGTGACCGCTACGGTCGCAGGTTCGAATCCTGCCTCGGGCATGGATGTGTGTGTGGTGTCCTTGTGTTAGTTAGGTTTAAGTAGTTCTAAGTTCTAGGGGACTGATGACCACAGATGTTAAGTCCCATAGGGCTCAGAGCCATTTGAACCATTTTTGAACTTTTAGTTTTGTTGTTAATTCTACACCAGAGAACAATAAATTATTTGTAATGGTGAATGATTTTCAATTTTTCTGATCTAGTCTTTCCCTCTTCAAGTAACCACGAAAGGGTGACTGTGTTTCTGTTACCCAGGTTAACTCTTGGTGATACGACTGTGAAATGGAATTCCAAAGGAAAAACCACAGCTAAAACAAGATCAGGCAAACCCCATGTACAGACGGACAGGAATAGTAGGGTATTCAGGACGGTGGTGGTGAAAAATCGCATGAAATGTGTGGAAGGAATCACTCAGGAACATTAGCACCAGCAATCCAGCTGTTACAGTGACCATGTGTGTAGAATTAGAAATAACGTGGCGCAATGGTCGGGCAGCTCCTCATAAACCACACATAAATGGGATAGGTAAAATAATGTGAGCAGTGGTAGTAATGGGATGATTGTGTTTGACGGTTAACAACGCAGGTAAGGCACGTGTCGCACTGGACTGTGCATGTTCAGTACGGACTAGGCATCAGTACCGATTATTTACGGGTAGTGAACACTTAGTATTTGCATCAGAGGCCGAGGTCGACGTGCAATGAAAGACGTAACAGAGTTCCAAAGAGGGCAGATTGTGGGGGCCCGATTAGCTGGAGCATCAGTAACCAAGACAGCCAACTTATTGAATGTTTCAAGAGCAACTGTTTCAATAGTCATGACAGCCTACACAAAAAATGCAAAACTAATGGTGGGCGCAAATCAAAACTAAATGACAGTGATCGCCGTACGCTAACAGGAATTGCGTCAAAACAGCACAAAATTACGGCTTCTAAAGTGACTGCAGAGCTCACTAGCCTCTTCGTGACCCCGTATCTATCCTCACTGCCCGCCGAGAACTCAATAAAGCGAATATTCATGGACGAGCTGCTATACCGAAACTATTAGGGACGACAACCAACGCAAAGAATCGTAAAACATGGTGCCAGGAGAATAATTCCTGGACGGTTGCTCAGTGGAAACACGTCGTAATGTCTGACGAGTCAACGTTTTTGTTATTTCCAATATCGGGCAGGTTTTACGTCTGGAGAACCCCAAAGGAAGCCTGCAATCTTGATCTCTTGATTCCATCGGATAAGGATGGAGGTGGAAGGGTGATGGTGAGGGCAGCCATATCATGGTATTCTGCTCGTCCGATCATTACTCTCAAATGCTGTGTTTCAGCCAACGATCACGCGTACATTTTACCTAATCAGGTGCACCATATGATTCAAATGTTGTTCCCCAACAATTATGCCATGTTTCATTACGATAATGCACCCATTCACACAGCCAGGACCGTACGATACCGGTATGAGGAGCATGCAACTGAAATGCAGTGTCTTCCGTGGGTAGCACAGTCCCCGGCCTTTAACAGACTCCGGAGTAGATTTCGGTCCCCCTCGTCACTATAAGAGTCAGAAGAGGTTCTGATCGAAGAGTAGCATAACTTTCAAATGGAGACTTTACAGTCATTACATACCAGTGTTCCAAGAATAGTCACTTCTGTTTTACGGACAAATGGGGATCCAACTCCTTGTTAATAAACCATTCCCAAGTAAGTACAGGTGTTCACATTATTTTGCCTATCCCCTGTATCTGTAGTCATTTATAAGCGGTGCCACTGGACAGTGAATCACTGGAACCTAGTGATTTGGAGTGATTAATCACACTGCAGCCTGTGGAAATTCGGTGAAAGTGTTTAAAAGCTTTTCCTGCCGTCATGTTTAGTGCCAGCAGTGAACTACGGAGTAGGTGACGTTATGGTTTGAGGGTGGTTTTCATGGTTAGTGCGTGGTCCCTCTAATGCGATTAACGAATGCTAAAGACGAAAAGTTATGAACACGTTTTACAACATTAGTAAAAGTTCGGAGATGATGACTATTTGTATGAGCAATGAAACTGAACACTGTCATAAAGCATCATCTGGGAGGCAACGATTTGTGCTGAATGACTTTCCGGAAATGGACTATCTGATACTAGCGTCCGATATCACCACTTTCTCTGGTTTCTGCACTTGAGGAAGAATGAGCTGCCATTCCGCCACGGACATTCTGACACTTCATTAAAAGTGCCCCCAGCAGATTTCAAGCCCTCCTAAAGTTAAAGGTAAACTCACCCTATATTAATTCCCGCTAATACAACATCAGATCCTGCAGTGGATGTGAAGGGTTCGACCGTCGTCTGTTTGTCTTGCATTCAGTGGAGGGACCGTCGAACATTTGTGAAACGGTTATGAGAATATAGACCCTAAACGTAAAGTGAAGTACGTTCCCAGAAGTTGTATGCGCATGCGTGCAGAGAAGTACTCCTGTAACTCACGGTGGTCGTTATAAAAACAAAAACTTGGTAACCCAAGTTGCTGTCTTCATCCACGTTCAAAACAGATAGGTATTCAGCGATCGCAGGCCCTGCAGACCACGCGCTGTTTCCACAAACTGCCTCCATTCTTTCCTGTTTTGTGCCCGGTTCCTCCAGCTGTCTTCAGTTCCCAGGGCTGCTAGGTCTTTCGCCAGCTCGTCCATCCAGCGATGCCTTGGCCGTCCAATGGGGCGTTTGGTGTTTGCTTTCCGCGCTAGTGCCATCTTCGCCTGTCTTCCATCTGGCATACGGGCTACATGGCCCACCCATTGTATTCTTTTGCTCTTTATCTTCTGTTGGATAGTTGGTTGTCGCATCAGAAGGTAGATTACCTATTTTTCCCCCTTCCTCCATTCTCCGTTATCTAAAACTGATCCCCATACCTTCCTCATTACTTTTCTTTCAAATATTAATAGTTTTTCCCTTTCTCGCTTAGTCATGCTCCATGTTTCTGAACCATACAAGATACAGTCTTATAAAATCGGATGTACTTTTTTGATGCACCTTGTAGCTAAAAAGCTAGAGTAGACAATATCTGGAATATTCAATATCTCAGCTCAGTGATCCGAACTTCGTCAGGACATGACTACTGTAGCGGAGTAAAAGTCTAGACGCGTCTTTTTGCAATGTCTGTCTGTGGCTGTCAGTGGTCACAGCAAGCGTATTGTGTTTCGCCACCTGCTGCCGCGACTGAGAGGCGCACTACCGCGCGATACGGCCGTCATCAGATCAGAAGCGCCGCCGGGTGTCGGGTTTCGACAGCGATGCATCAGCGCCGCCGCCAACGCAACGGCGGACCGCGCTTTCCGTGCTGCACGCAACCCCGCAGGGCGCGCACGCACGGGAAGGCCGCGGGGGTCGTCAGTCACGCGGAGGAACAAACTCCACCATATCACCTGCCGCCGACGATTCATTGCTGGTCTCTGGTCTCACAACAGTACTGTGCCGCAACGTCAGGCGTCATAGCGCGGCGTTCCTAGGCTTCTTTATCTCTACAGGAGACGAGAGGTTCTTGAGGAAGTGGAGGAATTTTTCTAACTCTGATCTAGAATACATACACTACTGGCCATTAAAATTGCTGCACCGAAAAGAAATGCAGGTGATAAACGGGTATCCATTGGACAAATATATCACACTAGAACTGACATGTGATTACATTTTCACGCAAATGGGTGCCTAGATCCTGAGAAATCAGTACCCAGAACAACCACCTCTAGCCGTAATAACGGCCTTCATACGGCTGGGAACTGAGTCTAACAGATCTTGAATGAGTTGTGCAGGTATAGCTGCCCATGCAGCTTCAACACGATACCACAGTTCATCAAGAGTAGAGACTGGCGCATTGTGATGAGCCAGTTGCTCGCCCACCATTGACCAGACGTTTTCAGTTGGTGAGAGATCTGGAGAATGTGCTGGCCAGGGCTGCATTCCAACATTTTATGTATACAGAAAGGCCCGTACAGGACCTGCAACATGCGGTCGTGCATTATCCTGCTCAAATATAGGGTTTCGCAGGGATCGAATGAAGGGTACAGCCACGGGTCGTAACACATCTGAAATGTAACGTCAACTGTTCACAGTGCCGTCAGTTCGAACAAGAGGTGACCGAGACGTGTAACCAATGGCACCCCATACCATCACGGCGGGTGATACGTCAGTATTGCGATGACGAATACACGCTTCCAATGTTCGTTCACCGCGATGTCACCAAACACGGATGCGACCATCATGATGCT
The DNA here is from genome assembly GCF_021461395.2 of Schistocerca americana. Classification (NCBI taxonomy): domain Eukaryota; kingdom Metazoa; phylum Arthropoda; class Insecta; order Orthoptera; family Acrididae; genus Schistocerca; species Schistocerca americana. The sequence continues at coordinate 89,820,076 of NC_060123.1, read as the reverse complement.
GTAAACAGAAGCTGGATTCATCCAAAACAATGACGTTTTGCCATTCGTACACACAGGGTCGTGGTTGGGTACACCATCGCAGGCGTTCCTGTCTGTGATGCAGCGCAAAGAGTAAACGCAGCCACGGTCTCCGAGCTGCAAACGCCACCATATGTTGACTCAGAGATCGAGACGTGGCTGCACGATGCGTTAGAGACAAGCAGATAAGATGCCTGTCATCTCGACTGCTAGTGATACGAGACCGTTGGGATTCAGCACAGCGTTTCTTATTACCCTCCTGAACCAACCGATTCCATATTCTGCTAACAGTCATTGGATCTCGACCAAGGCGAGTAGCAATGTCGCGATACGATAAACCGCAATCGTGATAGGCTACAATCCGACCTTTATCAAAGTCGGAAACGTGATGGTAAGCATTTCTCCTCCTTACACGAGGCATCACAACAACGTTTCACCAGGCAACACCGGTCAACTGCTGTTTGTGTATGAGAAATCAGTTGGAAACGTTCCTCATGTCAGCACATTGTAGGTGTCACCACCGGCGCCAACCGTGTGAAAGCTCTGAAAAGTGAATCATTTGCATATCACAGCATCTTCTTCCTGTCGCTTAAATTTCGCGTCTGTAGCACGTCATCTTCGTGGTGTAGCAATTTTAATGGCCAGTAGTGTAATAAAGAAAATGCGAATAAAACCACAACGTAATCAGTCAATAATCTAAACCTATTTTGTTTACGACGCGTTTCCGATGCTTCCCTGCATTATCGTGAAACAATTATGACGTGATGCTCAGGAACATTGTTCAAGCAACGTGAGGCAGAGGAGCATTGTCGAGGCATACGTCAAATACTTTTAGCGTCTTCGATAAGGTTTGCAAACAGTGCACGTATAGAAATTTAGTGCAGCGCTCTCTAAGAAACTCCACAACAAAACTGCACAGAACTGGATTTATCTCTTAATAGGTCCCAAAGCATTTCGTATTACTTCTTCACGTGAAGTATACTCTTGAACTGCCCCATGTCGGAGGAAAGGCTCCGAAAAAAAAAAAAGAAATGATACTCGGTTACCACTGAATTTCTTTCTTTATATTTTAAACACCCAGTCACAGGAACAACCTACCAAACATGAGTATGCGTTTGAAAATGAAATATGTAGGAAAAAGCTAAGCGCTTTCTATAAAAATAAAACTACTATAATAATGAAAGATATATGAGACAGGCGAAATACCCTCGGACTTAAAGAAAAATATAGTAATTCCAATCCCAAAGAAAGCGGGTGTTGACAGGTGTGAAAATTACCGGACTATCAGTTTAATAAGCCACGGCTGCAAAATACTACCACGAATTCTTTACAGACGAATGGAAAAACTGGTAGAAGCCGACCTCAGGGAAGATCAGTTTGGATTCCGTAGAAATGTTGGAACACGTGAGGCAATACTGACTCTACACCTTATATTAGAAAATAGATTAAGGAAAGGCAAACCTATGTTTCTAGCATTTGTAGACCTAGAGAAAACTTTTGACAATGTTGATTGGAATACTGTCTTTCAAAATCTGACGTTGGCAGGGGTAAAATACAGGGAGCGAAAAGCCATTTACAACTTGTACAGAAACCAGATGGCAATTATAAGAGTCGAGGGACATGAAAGGGAGGCAGTGGTTGGGGAGGGAGTGAGACAAGGTTGAAGCCTCTCTCCGATGTTATTCAATCTGTATACTGAGCAAGCAGTAAAGGAAACAAAAGACAAATTTGGAGTAGGAATTAAAACCCACGGAGAAGAAGTAAAAAGTTTGAGGTTCGCCGATGACATTGTGGTTCTATCAGAGGAGGCAGGGGACCTGGAAGAGCAGCTGAAGGAATGGACATGATCTTGAAAGGAGGGTATAAGATGAACATCAACAAAAGCAAAACGAGAATAATGGAATGTAGTCGAATGAAGTCGGGGGATGCTGCGGGAATTAGATTAGGAAATGAGACGCTTAAAGTAGTAAATGAGTATTGCTATTTGGGGAGCAAAATAACTGATAACGGTCGAGGTACAGAGGACAAAAAATGTAGACTGGCAATGGCACGGAAAGCATTTCTGAAAAAGGGACATTTGTTAACATCCAGAACAGATTTAAATGTCAGGGAGTCGTTTCTGAAAGTATTTGTATGGAGTGTAGCCATGTATGGAAGTGAAACATGGACTATAAACAGTTTAGACAGGAAGAGAATAGAAGCTTTCGAAATGTGGTGATATGGAAGAATGCTGAAAATTTGATGGGTAGATCACATAACTAATGAGGAGGTATTGAATAGAATAGGAGAGAAGAGAAATTTGTGGCACAGCTTGGCTAGAAGAAGGGTTCGGTTAGTAGGGCATATTCTGGGGCATCAAGGGATCACCAATTTAGTATTGGAGGGCAGCGTGGAGGGTAAAAATCGCAGAGGGAGACCAAGAGATGAATTCACTAAGCGGATTCAGAAGGCTGTAGGTTGCAGTATGTACTGGTAGATAGGGAACCTTTCACAGGATAGAGTAGCATGGAGAGCTGCATCAAACCAGTCTCTAGGCTGAAGACCACAACAACAACAACCGTCTGCTTGGTGGGAATCGTGGCAAAGGGACGCCAGATGAAAGCTTACCGTTTTGTGGGAATCCAACAAACTTTCTTACAATAAACCTAGCAGAGGACGCCAGATGAAAGTTAACTGTGTTATTGTGGAGGAGGGAATACTATACTTCTGCCTGTGCTTTCTTAAAACCCTCTGGCAACACTCGTATTTCTGTTTGGCGCAGCCCTCGTAATTTTTGTGGATTTTCTTGTTTCTATACCTGTCCACAACCAGGCGGATACCTGCGCGTGTCATCGACATCGGCATTAATAAAAGAGGTGGTCATTGCAACTAGCCCTGAATGGAAATGTCGCAACTGATAATTGGGGGAGGGGTACATGAGAGCGTTACCTAGAGAACAGAGCGTGCCCTATTTTGCACGTTACTAAGTAAGAGGCTGAAGGGCTCACACCCTGCGTGCTACATCTTTTTGTTATTTTTTAAAATCATTTCCTTCTATAAATGAATTACCTTAAATTGACTTCATTGAGATTTCAGGGTACGTTAAAGATTGATGATCATTCAAAATCTATTTATTTTAAACATAATCACTCGACTTTACAGCAATTACAGAAATTATTCCACTTTACAGAGATTACGTTTTTACAACTTAGAGCTTGTCTATCTTATATGCTAGTCGGCACGCACGTTTTTATTTTACGGTCAAGACGGAACTGCGTTTGGCCAAATGTGTACCACCAATTCTACCATAAATTCACATAGAACATCCACTGTATGAGAGGAGGATAACGGACAAACTGGGGACCAGACACATTGACACAGGGGTCGAAGGAGATGTAACTCGTGCTCACCGGCAACGAACGACCACGTGGAACTACATTACATCTGACTAGAAGTGGAGTGGAAACGACATTTAATTTAACTATGCCGTGAGGCAGCGAATTACGATGTGACCGTTCGATGTTATAATTTGGCTACCCAACGATCAACCACGTTCACTATTACTGGCATGGGGCACACCACGTGTTCTGAGACCCCTTCGCACAAAGACACAGTTCAATTTTTCGACCAAAATAAATCACTAGCGTTTGAATGTACTACTTTGAACTCGATTTGTGCGATAGATTTTATGCATTGGAACTACTGATGAGACTTTGTAGCTTACGACACCAAGTGGCTTTTTACATAGGATGGGAGCCTACTCTGTTTCCACACAAAATTTCCGAAATAAACGAGAAAGCAATCATTACGTATATTTATTTCCCTACATAATCTGTAGCTGGAAATAAAATAGTGTTAGTTCAAATATTCTAAAACGTTTCTTCCTGTGAACACCGAGACAGACCCACTGAGGGCACATCTGCTCACTTACCTGTTTCCTGTAGAACTAGGGAATATGGCGGGGACCCGGAGGTCTTCCTGGGCCCCGGTGGAGGGGATGGTCGAACCACATGGCCGTGACCAACCTCTCCACCCCAAATCATATGATACTGAAACGTCTTTGACTTCGACCTCGCCGGCCGGTGTGGCCGTGCGGTTCTCGGCGCTTCAGTCTGGAACCGCGTGACCGCTACGGTCGCAGGTTCGAATCCTGCCTCGGGCATCGATGTGTGTGATGTCCTTAGGTTAGCTAGGTTTAAGTAGTTCTAAGTTCTAGGGGACTCATAACCACAGATGTTAAGTCCCATAGTGCTCAGAGCCATTTGAACCATTTTGAACTTCGACCTGCCTGTGCTGTATCTCTAGCTCCTACCCAGGAGTAAGGTTGTCACTACTATACTACAGAACTACTTCTGCTGTTTCCCAACTAGTATTTGGCGACGCTTTATGGAATGGTGGGAGAGGGATTAGGAATGTTCACGTGCATGATATGCATTCAAGTACAAGTAAAACATGATAGCCGTCATATGGAAACATGTATAATGAAACCTAACACATTCTCCATCCGTCCACATGGGGTTCCGCTGCGCCCACGGCCGACCGCGTCGTGCAATAAACTGGCGGCCGAGCCGCTTCACTTTGTATTCCCGGTGTGAGCGAGCCACGAAACCTGCTGCTTATGGAGCGGTAACTACTGTACCGTTTCAATAGGACAAGACAACTGTGTAAAACAAGGAAAATGAGGAAGGCAAAAATAAAATCACTGGCGGTCTCTGAAGGCCGTGGAAGGTCAAATGTATTGATGGAATAAGAAATAATCAGATTCTGTAACGCGACGGCGAGAGAAAATGCGTTATAGCGAACGTAATGAATCGCAGAGATAGAACGGACGAACAAATATTACTACAACAGTCTTTGCAGAATAATGTAACTCAATGGATGGTTGAAGGAAATAGTTGCTGGAGAAGGCTTATATATCAATATTTTGGGTAAACATGAACTGCACTGACGAAACTTCAGAGGTTGTTCAGAGATATTTTCTGGGTACTTTGGTATAGCAGATCTGTGGTCTCTGCTGGTTCTCTACAGAATAATAACCCAGTTGCGATTTATTCCGTTTCGTTAACTCATTTACTTCTGTTTCTGTGAAAATATATTCATGACAGTGATAACGCCTGTAGTAAACAGTCACTATACTATACCAAACAAAACACAGAGTAATGTAACAACATTGTCCGGAAAACAAACCGAGACGCAGAGCCGAGCATTACTGAATGAAAACTTGAGAAACTAGACCCTTATGTTATTAGCTACTAGTATCGTGAAGGAACAACTTTGTTGTCAAACAAAACACAGCACATACCATCTACAATTCTGCTGTTGTGTGGGCGTTTTCAGTGCAATAGAGGTACAAAGATTACTCTGAGTAAGGAATCATACGAAATACAATGACTCTAACGAGCCACAGGTGACCATGGGTTCATTATAAATGTTAAGAAAGATACAGCTGAAAGTCCTGTCAGGTCGATCTACAAAGATCTTTTTCAAGGACGAACTTCATGCACATATTAGGCTTGTTATCAGTACGTCTTTAAAAGAACCGAGTGTCTCACTCAGTTTCCACTGATAGCTCTTCGTCGTTTTCAGATGATGCAACTGCCATGTGTTTGTTGCAGTAACAGAGATGTTATCAGCCTTGCAGCCGTCATTCATTTTGAAATACTGGGTGGTCACAATTAAACTGACCTTGTCCCGCGTGTTGCAGTGCGCTCGCTATACATCGCAGGACGCGGAAACCTCGTAGGTACGTCCGTCAATTGGTGCACTCGCGAAGAATGTTGAATAATATAATAGTTCCACTTTCTGCCATCAGATAAAAATGTGGTGCTGTAAACAGTAGGAACGTGAAATCTTTCATGTCCTGACGTCGGTGTGCTGTTTGTCGCTTAGCGACGCGTGCTGATTTCTTTTGTGAACTGACTTGGTATATGACCTGCTTCGAGAATCCTTCACTAACGGTTGCATCAGCTCTATAAAATTTCAAAACGTGTTACCAGCTAGATCCTCCGACAATCATAGTGACTTCTGGTGGTGGGAATAGCTGAAAGACCGTGGCTGTGAGGGATGTATCCGGACTCTTTCTGATCTGAAGGATAACATAGAAAGACATATCGCTCTGATTACACCGGATGAGTTGGGAACATGCCGCGTTAGGTGTACAGCATGTTGCTGATTTGGGAGACCGTACTGAACACATTAAATTTATTCGCAATCGCGAATATGAGCAATCATCAGTTCTAGAATGGAATGACGACAATAGAATTTTGGTGCCAGACCGGGATTCAAACCCGGATTTCCCGCTTAGCGCTATCCGTGCACTACTGATGGACAGATCCAACTTCCATAAATCGTCGAACATTTGTGTCGGCAACCTGTACTCGTACAGCCAATATGTATATTTCCGTACAGGCGAGACATTTTAAATGAAAGTATACTTATATGGATATGGTGTCTGTTCTTTCGGACATGTCCGAAAGAACAGACACCATTGATGACCTGCAGCCATCTAGAACGAAATTAGAATTATATATTAATACCTTCAGCTGCTGATAGGCATTGATATATATCAACTGGGACAGGTGAAAATGTATGCCCCGACCGGGACTCAAATCCGGCATCTCCTGCTTACATTGCAGATGCTCTATCCATGTGAGCCACCGAGGGCACAGATGACAGTACGACTTCAGGGACTATCTCGCGCACGCCTCCCGCGAGACCCATATTCTCACCTTATATGTCCACACATTAGATTCGTAGTGTCCCTACCCAACATACTCATTACTCGTGGAAGACATTCTTACCGAGTCCCGTAAGAGTTTGGGTAATTAGTGTGCATCCGCACAGAAGAAGAAGGTCATGGCGGGCCGGCCGTGCACAGCTGTGACTCCTGCAATGGCGGAGCGTGCGAACACACTCGTTCGAGATGATCGACGGATCACCATCAAACAACTCAGTGCTCAACTTGACATCTCTGTTGGTAGTGCTGTCACAATTGTTCACCAGTTGGGATATTCAAAGGTTTGTTCCAGCTGGGTCCCTCGTTGTCTAACCGAACACCATAAAGAGCAAAGGAGAACCATCTGTGCGGAATTGCTTGCTCGTCATGTGGCTGAGGCTGACAATTTCTTGTCAAAGATTGTTACAGGCGATGAAACATGGGTTCATCACTTGGAACCTGAAACAAAATGGCAATCAATGGAGTGGCGCCACACCCACTCCCCTCCCAAGAAAAAGTTTAAAACCATACCCTCAGCCTTAAAGTCATGGTTACAGTCTTCTGGGACGCTGAAGGGGTTATTCTGTTCGATGTCCTTCCCCATGGTCAAACGATCAACTCTGAAGTGTATTGTGCTACTCTTCAGAAATTGAAGAAACGACTTCAGCGTGTTCGTAGGCACAAAAATCTGAACGAACTTCTCCTTCTTCATGACAACACAAGACCTCACACAAGTCTTCGCACCCGAGAGGAGCTCACAAAACTTCAGTGGACTGTTCTTCCTCATGCACCCTACAGCCCCGATCTCGCACCGTCGGATTTCCATATGTTTGGCCCAATGAAGGACGCAATCCGTGGGAGGCACTACGCGGATGATGAAGAAGTTATTGATGCAGTACGACGTTGACTCCAACATCGACCGGTGGAATGGTACCGTGCAGGCATACAGGCCCTCATTTCAAGGTGGCGTAAGGCCGTATCATTGAATGGAGATTACGTTGAAAAATAGTGTTGTGTAGCTAAAAGATTGGGGAATAACCTGGTGTATTTCAATGCTGAATAAAACAACCCCTGTTTCAGAAAAAAATGTGTTGCATTACTTAATGAACTGCCCTCGTACACTGAACACATCGTGTAATTTGCGACCATATCCTAATAAACGAGGCAAAACTACCGTTATCAACTGCTTGATAGTTCCTTCCCTTTTCCAGCGCCCTCACTACATTCTGACTTCTTACAGCGCCATATTGTCACCTTGTGGCAGGAAGTGGTTCTACTATTTTCTTCAGTATACTCCATCAGCGCTCCAATTAATGGGCATATCTAAGATTTTTCAGTGTCCTGTAATGTATACAGATCGCAGTGCAGCACTATAAACACCACCTGTTTAATTATAACCACCCGGTAGAAATCGAATTCCATGCACTTTTACTCCTTCGATGTTCTCTATAATTGACTGAATTTTGCAGGTACATATCGCTGCAAGGATGCCTCAGACGGATGCAAGGTGGCAGAAACAAGTTAGTACATCTGGAAGTACGACATTGAGTTTGATCCGATGACGGCATGTGCCACCTGCGTGGGTGAGGGTGGGGCGGCTATAGTAGATGTACTGATAATAGTTCCAAGGTCGTAACGTAGTGGCATAGCTACCAGAGCGCCATCTGTGTCTGTCCTTTAGTAGGGAATGCTCACAGTCAGAAGACTCAGTGTGGTGCAAACGTACGAATGAAGCAGGCAACCATACCATGGAGAGATGCACTCGTGCGTCCTACAGCCAACCGAACGAGTTTCTCAGGAGTCAGATTGTGTCCTTCCGAGTGGCGTGATGGCACTTTCGGAGAACTGGCACACAAGTTGGCCGTGCTGCATCTGTTGTGGATCAGTCCAGGTATCAGAGATCATGTGAACATTCTTACATCTGGAGACAAGCTTTTGGACGTCCACGCAGCACAGTCGCCCGCCAGGATCGTCGTCTCGTAATGGCAACAGCTAGACTCACAGCTACCACAGCTTAGATACGAGGTGCATTCAAGTTCTAAGGCCTCCAATTTTTTTTCTAATTAACTACTCACCCGAAATCGATGAAACTGGCGTTACTTCTCGTCGTAATCGCCCTGCAAACGCACACATTTTTCACAACGCTGACGCCATGATTCCGTGGCAGCGGCTAAGGCTTCTTTAGGAGTCTGTGTTGACCACTGGAAAATCGCTGAGGCAATAGCAGCATGGCTGGTGAATGTGCGGCCACGGAGAGTGTCTTTCATTGTTGGAAAAAGCCAAAAGTCACTTGGAGCCAGGTCAGGTCAGTAGGGAGCATGAGGAATCGCGAAGAAACTGTTGCGTAATGTAAGCTCGATGTGCGGGTGCATTGTCTTGGTGAAACAGCACACGCGCAGCCCTTCCTGGATGTTTTTGTTGCAGTGCAGGAAGGAATTTGTTCTTCAAAACATTTTCGTAGGATGCACCTGTTACCGTAGTGTCCTTTGGAACGCAATGGGTAAGGATTACGCCCTCGCTGTCCCAGAACATGGACACCATCATTATTTCAGCACTGGCGGTTACCCGAAATTTTTTTGGTGGCGGTGAATCTGTGTGCTTCCATTGAGCTGACTGGCGCTTTGTTTCTGGATTGAAAAATGGCATCCACATCTCATCCATTGTCACAACCGACGAAAAGAAAGTCCCATTCGTGCTGTCGTTGCGCGTCAACATTGCTTGGCAACATGCCACACGGGCAGCTGTGTGGTCGTCCATCAGCATTCGTGGTACCCACCTGGATGACACTTCTCGCATTTTCAGGTCATCATGCAGGTTTTGTGCACAGAACCCACAGAAATGCCAACTCTGGAGGCGATCTGTTCAACAGTAATTCGGCGATCCCCCAAAACAATTCTCTCCACTTTCTCGATCATGTCGTCAGACGAGCTTGTGCGAGCCCGAGGTTGTTTCGGTTTGTTGTCACACGATGTTCTGCCTTCATTAAACTGTCGCACCCACGAACGCACTTTCGACACAGCCATAACTCCATCACCACATTTCTCCTTCTACTGTCGATGAATTTCAATTGGTTTCACACCACGCAAATTCAGAAAACGAATGATTGCACGCTGTTCAAGTAAGGAAAACATCGCCATTTTAAGTATTTAAAACAGTTCTCATTCTCGCCGCTGGCGGTAAAATTCCATCTGCCGTACGGTGCTGCCATCTCTGAGACGTATTGAAAATGAACGCGGCCTCATTTTAAAACAATGCGCATGTTTCTATCTCTTTCCAGACCAGAGAAAAAAAGTCGGAGGCCTTGAATACACCTCGTAGAAAGGCTTGTGAGATCATATGTGTCAACACGAACTTTTTCGAAACTGTTATTATCAGTGGGACCATGGGCACGCACACATCTAGTCCGTCTCCCATTCACGCCACAGCGAGACGTGCACAAGTCGACTTCTGCCGTGAGAGGATGGCTGTGAAGATCGGATGCCGCGCCGCGGTCTTCAGCGATGAAAGCAGGTTCTGCCCGAACGCAAGTGAAGGTAGTTTGCGCGTCCGGCGTAGATCTGGTGAGGGCTGTCTCGTAGAGTGCATTCGTCCTAGACACAATCGCCATATCCAAGGCCTTATGATCTGTGCTGCTCTAGCCTACAACTCTCGTTCACCTTTTGTGTTTCTGGAGCGGACACTGACCAGCGCTCGATAGGTGCAGAGTGTTCTTAGACTCATTCTTTTGTCATTCTTGCAACAGGAATGTGATGTGCTGTTGCATCAGAATAAAGCTCGCCCACACAGTACCCGTGAAACTCAATGTGTTCTGCAAGAACTGCCGCTGCACCTCTGGCCAGCACGCTCTCAGGACGTGTCTCCACTCGAGCACGTGTGGAATATGATGGGACGAGGTGTGACACATGCAGCTCGTCAACCAAAAACTCTTACAGGACTATGTGAACATATCGAGCAGGCGTGACGTATCTCAGGCCAGTATTCGCCATCTGTACGATCGACTGAATGCCAGAGTAAGTGCCTGCATTGGCGCCCGTACAGGCTACACCACGTACTGATATGAGTGTTTCAGCGCTGGTCCATACGTGGTCCCTCTGAATCTCTTGTGCTATTGATCTGTAAATGTAATCATTTCATGTACTCTATATGCGTTGTTGCAACAATAAATCTTGAGTGAGATGGAAATCCCTACACTTTCGGCAGTGTATGTAATTTTGTGCACTGAAACGCCAGAAAGGGAACATGGCGAAGAAATGTTACTTATTGAGCATATGCGGTCTACTAGGCTATAGCCATTGAAAAATATGTAGACGATTTCGGGGTGTACAGAGTACGAAATTTAGTACACAGTTCTCATCTCTGGTAGCAAGAATGACTATAACCCAGACGGGCATCGAGCCTGGATGGTAAAGTTTCCTGACCTGCCATAACGATGTGTAACTTACTTTCTGAAGTCACGACAATAATAAATGTGGGAAAAACGTGAACAGTAACTGTTGGTAAGGCTGCTTGCCGTTAATATGTTGCTGAATAGGCTCATACAGTGGCAGAGTGAGGGAAGCAGGTAATTGATTGGCTTTAGCAACGCAAAATCTAAGCATATGATAATCTTGAAAACATGAAGTTTATGGAGCTAATAGCTCTTCACTAACCTTTGTTCTCAGATACAAACTCGACGAACTGGCAAAAACAGATGAGTATACAGTCATTAGGCTATCACGTTACCACTACCACCTGGTCCCAATACTGCTGATTTTGGCCGAAGTTATACGATGGATTTCCCAGAATAATAAATAAACTACCCAGTCTGCATGTGAGCAGTCAACAACTAATCTGTTCCGGGAGTTATCTCAGACGTGGCTCTATCTCGAAGAGTAGAGTGCATGGTTTACAGTGGTTAGTAGCTGCATAGCAAAATTATATTTGTTTGAGTTTAGTCAGCTTGATAAAAAGAACGTCGCCAACAGCTGCACTCGGATGTAGTTATTGTCAAGAATTTATTCTTAACAACAAAATAATACCAAAGAAATCTCAAGATTTATAACACAGTTGCTGCAGTAGTAAGTTTCTAGTTTGGTATTGCTATTCTTCTGACTCTCAATCCATGTTCGCCTGTTGGAAGTATGCGTTTTCACTACCATTAACACGTATAAATCTGATTCTTGTGTTTGAAATAATATTGTTCATCATAAAACGTAATAAACGGTTCATCATATAACTAACGATTTGCTTCTCCATGAAGCGAAATGGGCGACAGCTTAGCTCTTTTGTTTGAGATCTCTGATAGAGCTTTGCTTCGGAGTCTCAACTCAATATAAAAAACGGTTCCTGGTTTTTCAGAATTTTGTGACTCGTTCAGGAAATGCATTTTACTAAACTTTCAGCATTTCACTTTAAAAATTTGCTACCGTTAATAAAAGTAACCTGAAACAGAAAGCAGACATTCTGGAACACATTACTGCCGTTCCACATTTGTACAACAGACTGTTTAGCAGTAAGACTGTGTTGAATGAAGTGTCAGGCTACAGACAGGTTCTGCCCAGGATGTGATAACTCTGTTGTACGCCTGCACCTGCCCTGCTGCCATGTCAGCCCTAACGTATTGTTAAACAGAGCGCATACATACCTTACACTAAGAAACCCCGTAGGTCGGGCCTCCGAGGTGTTATCCATGTCCAAAAACAATTGAATGACGTAATTTTATGAAATTTTATTCTACTGTAATGCTACTATTTATTACAGCATAACCTTAAATATTAACTTTAAGAGTTTAGGTGAAGATGATCCTCAACAGAGGAGAAACAGCTACCAATCAAAAAATTACTTCAATTCACTCTTTAATTCCCATGCTGTCTTAATGGTATTTGGCAGGTTAAATATATCTACGAAAAAGCATATGACTCCATTCTGAATTAATATTAAATATTTAACTTCTTTGTGAACGTTGGTTTTCGTCCTAGTATTACAATTTCGTGCTTTGAAATACTGCAATGGCAATGCAAGTATACAATGTGAAAAAGTAGAAAACTTTCGAGTTTCTCTAACGAGTCCCTACAAGATGCTCTCTAATACTAAGTATAATTTCTATAATCCACCTCAGTATTATGAATATACTATCACTGTAAACCGGGTTTTCACAAATAATAAAACTATAACCCAATGAACCACGGCCCTTGCCATTGGTGGGGAGGCTTGCACGCCTCAGCGATACAGACAGCCGTACGGTAGGTGCAACCAAAACGGAGGGGTATCTGTTGAGAGGCCAGACAAACGTGTGGTTCCTGAAGAGGGGCAGCAGCCTTTTCAGTAGTTGCAGGGGCAACAGTCTGGATAATAGACTGAGCTGGCCTTGTAACACTAACCAAAACGGCCTTGCTGTGCTGGTACTGCGAACGGCTGAAAGAAAGGGCAAACTACAGCTGTAATTTTTCCCGAGGGCATGCAGCTTTACTGTATGGTTAAATGATGATGGCGTCCTCTTGGGTAAAATATTCCGGAGGTAAAATAGTCCCCCATTCGGATCTCCGGGCAGGGACTACTCAAGAGGACGTCGTTATCAGGAGAAAGAAAAGTGGCGTTCTACGGAACGGAGCTTGGAATGTCAGATCCCTTAATCGGGCAGGTAGGTAAGAAAATTTAAAAGGGGAAATTGATAGGTTAATGTTAGATATAGTGGGAATTAGTGAAGTTCGGTGACAGGAGGAACAAGACTTTTGGTCATGTGAATACAGGGTTATATATAGAAAATCAAATAGGGGCAATGCAGGAGTAGGTTTAATAATCAATAAAAAATAGGAGTGGGGGTAAGCTAATACCAACAGCATAGTGAACGCATTATTGTGGCCACGATAGACACGAAGCCCCCGCTTACTACAGCAGTACAAGTTTATGTGCCAACTAGCTCTGCAGATGAATAAATTGATGAAATGTATGATGAGATAAAGAAATTATTCAGATACTGAAGGGAGACGAAAATTTAATAGTCACGGATGACTGTAATTCGATAGTAGGAAAAGGGAGAGAAAGAAATGTATTAGGTGAATATGGATTGGGTGTAAGAAATGAAAGACGAAGCCGCCTCCTAGAATTTTGCACAGAGCATAACTTAATCATAACTAACACTCGGTTCAAGAATCATGAAGAATTTTGTAAACATGAAAGAAGCCCGGAGATACTAGAAGGTATCAGATAGATTATATAATGGTAAGACAGAGATTCAGGAACCAGGTTTTAAATTGTAGTAGATTTCCAGGGGCAAATGTGGACTCTGACCATTATGTATTGGTTATGAACTATAGAGTAAAACTGAAGAAACTGCAAAAAGGTGGGAATTTAAGGATATGGGACCTGGATAAACTGACGAAACTAGAGGTTTACTGAGTTTCAGGGAGAGCGTAACGGAACAATTGCCGGAATGGGGGAAAGAAATACAGTAGAAGAAGAATGGATAGCTTTGAGGGATGAAATAGAGAAGACAGCAGAGGATCAAGTAGGTAAAAAGACGAGGGCTAGTATAAATCCTTGGGTAACAGAAGAAATATTGAATTCAATTGATGAAAGGAGTAAATATAAAAATTCAATAAATGAAGGAAGCAAAAAGGAATACAAACGTCTCAAAAATGAGATCGACAGGAAGTGCAAAATGGCTAAGCAGGGATGGCTAGAGGACATGTAAGGATATAGAGGCTTATCTCACTAGGTTTAAGATAGATACTGCCTACAAGAAAATTAAAGAGACCTTCGAAGAAAAGAGAACCAATATCAAGATCTCAGATGAAAACCCAGTTCGAAGCAAGGAAGGGAAAGCAGAAAGGTGGAAGGAGTATACAGAGGGCCTATGCAAGGGCGATGTACTTGAGGACAGTATTCTGGAAATGAAAGAGGAAGTAGATGAAGATGAAATAAGAGATATGATACTGCGTGAAGAGTTTGACAGAGCACTGAAAGACCTGAGGCGAAACAAGGCCCAAAGAGTAGACAACATTCCATTAAAACTACTGACAGCCTTGGGAGAGCCAGTCCTGACAAAACTCTACCATCTGGTGTGCAAGATGTATGAGACAGGCGAAATATGGCTCTGAGCACTACGGGACTTACCTGCTGAGGTCATCAGTCCCCTAGAACTTAGATCTACTTGAACCTAACTAACCTAAGGACATCACATACATCCATGCCCGAGGCAGGATTCGAACCTGCGACAGCAGTGGTCGCGCGGTTCCAGACTGTAGCGCCTAGAAACACTCGGCCAATCCGGCCGGCTACAGGCGAAATACCCTCAGACATCAAGATCAATATAGTAATTCCAATCTGAAAGAAAGCAGGTGTTGACAGATGTGAAAATAACGGAACTGTCAGTTTAATAAGTCGCGGTTGCAACATACTAACGCGAATTCTTTGCAGACGAATGGAAAAACTGGTAGAATGACCTCGGGGAAGAACAGTTTGGATTTCGTAAAAATATTGGATCACTTGAGGGAATACTGACCCTACGACTTATCTTAGAAGATAGATTAAGGAAAGGCAAACCTACGTTTCTAGCATTTGTAGACTTAGAGAAAGCTTTTGACAATGTTGACTGGAATACACTCTTTCAAATTCTGAAGGTGGCAGGGGTAAAATACAGGGAGAGAAAGGCTATTTACAATTTGTAGAAAAACCAGATGGCAGTTATAAGAGTCGAGGGACACGAAAGGGAAGCAGTGGTTGGGAAGGGATTGATGCCGGTTTGTAGCCTCTCCCCGATTTTATTCAATCTGTATATTGAGCAAGCAGTAAAAGAAACAAAAGAAAAATTCGGAGTAGATATTAAAATTCATGGATAAACTTTGAGGTTCGGCGATGACGTTGTAATTCTGTCAGAGACAGCAAAGGACATGGAAGAGCAGTTGAACGTAATGGACAATGTCTTGAAAGGAGGATATAAGATGAACGTCAACAAAAGCAAAACGAGGATAATGGAATGCAGTCCAGTTAAGTCGGGTGATGCTAGGGGAATTAGATTAGGAAATGAGACACTTAAAGTAGTAAAGAGGTTTTGCTATTTGGGGAGTAAAATAACTGATGATGGTTGAGGTAGAGAGGATATAAAATGCAGACTAGCGAAGGTAAGGAAAGCGTTTCTGAAGAAGAGAAATTTGTTAACATCGTTAAGTGTCAGGAAGTCGTTTCTAAAAGTATTTGTATGGAGTGTAGCCATGTATGGAAGCGAAACCTGGACGATAAGTAGTTTGGACAAGAAGAGAATAGAAGCTTTCGAAGTGTGGTGCTACAGAAGAATGCTGAAGATTAGATGGGTAGATCGCATAACTAATGAGGAGGTACTGAATAGGATTGGGGAGAAGAGAAGTTTGTAGCACAACTTGACTAGAAGAAGGGATCAGTCGGTAGGGCATGTTCTGAGGCATCAAGGGATCACCAATTTAGTATTGGAGGGCAGCGTAGAGGGTACAAATCGTAGAGGGAGACCAATAGATGAATACAGAAAGCAGATTCAGAAGGAAGTAGGTTGCAGTAGGTACTGGGAGATGATGAAGCTTGCACAGGATAGAGTAGCATTGAGAGCTACGTCAAACCAGTCTCAGGACTGAAGACCACAACAACAACAACAGCAACCCAATAGTGTTGGAAAACACAGACGTTAAACTGGTTTTATAATTTTTAAATAGTGTTTAGCAGTAAAAAGTCACACTGGAAGTGTAGCTCAACTTAGGTACTTCGATACTACCAGGATATCGTTTCCCTAATTCCTATTGTTATAGGTCACATGCAGTCAAAGATGTTCAACAGCGGAAGAAATTTAAAAGTGCCTACTTCTCGGTTTCATTGTTCAAAGACGCTAGATTTATAGCTTAGGGAGATCAGTCATGAAAAGTGGAATGTGTGTTCAGAGTCTTCTAAAAATTTAATGGTATCCAGTTTGACTTGAACCAAGTGTTAATGTTCCAGATTTTAACTGCCATTACAGTAATCTTTCAATGCAGTTGTAGAAATGAAAGAAGAAACAGATGAAGAGGGGATGAGAGATAAGATACTACGAAAAGTATTTCACAGAGCACTAAAAGACCTTAATCGAAACAAGGCTCGAGAGTAGACGACATTCTGTCATAACAGCTGATAACCTATGGAGAGCCAGCCATGACAAAACTGTTCCATTTGGAGGGCAAAGTAGTGTGAGACAAGTGAAATACCTTGGACTTCAAGAAGAACATAATATTTCCAAGTCCAAAGAAAGCAGTAGCTGACATATGTGAACATTACCGAACTATGAGTTCAATAAAGTGGTGGTAAGTTCCTATGGGACCAAACTGCTGAGGTCATCGGTCCCTAGGCGTACACACTACTTAACGTAGCTTAACCCTACTTGCGCTAAGAACAACACACACCTGTGCCCGATAGAGAACTCGAAACTCCAACGGGGAGAGCCGCGCGAACCGATTGAATGCACCCGAGTTTAATAAGTTTTGGTCGCAAAATACTGATAGGAATTGCTTTCAGAAGGATGAGAAAAGTGGGAGAAGTCGACCTCGGGAAAGATCAGTTATCTCGGAAAATGTAGCAATACTCGAGGCAATACTGACCCTGTGACTTATCTTAGAAGATAGGTTTAGGAAAGGCAAACGTACGGTTATCGCATTTGTAGACTCAAAGAAAGGTTTTGACAATGTTGAATGGAGCACATTCTTTGAAATTCTGAAGGCAACGGCGCTAAAATGTAGGGAGCGAAAAGCTGTTTACAACTTGTACAGAAACCAGGCTCCAGTTATAAGAGCCGGCCGCGGTGGTCTAGCGGTTCTGGCGCTGCTGTCCGGAACCGCGGGACTGCTACGGTCGCAGGTTCGAATCCTGCCTCGGGCATGGGTGTGTGTGATGTCCTTAGGTTAGTTAGGTTTAAGTAGTTCTATGATCTAGGGGACTTATGACCTGAGATGTTGAGTCCCATAGTGCTCAGAGCCATTTGAACCAGTTATAAGACTCGAGATATATGAAAGAGGAGCTTTGGTTGAGAAAGGAATGAGTCAGAGATGTAGTGTATCACCGATTTTATTCAATATATGCACTGAGAAAGCAGTAAAAGAAACCAAAGAAAAACTTGGACTAAGAATTAAAAATCAGGGAGAATAAATAAAATCTCTGAGGTTTTCCAATGACATTGTAATTCTGTGGAAGACAGCAAAGAACTTGGAAGAGCAGTTGGACGGATGGACAGCATCTTGAAAGGAGGATACAAGATGGACATCAACAAAGGCAAAACAAGGATAATGGAACGTAGTCGAATTAAATGAGGCGCTGCTGAGAGATTTAGATTAGGAAACGACACACTTAAAGCAGTAGTTGAATTTTGCTATTTTGGCAGCAACATAACTGATGATGGCTGAAGTATGGAGGACAAAAATGTGGACTCACTGGAGGAAACGCTTTTCTGAAGAAGTGAAAATTTTAACATCGAATATAGTTTTAAGTATCAAGATGTGTTTTCTGAAAGTATTTGTATGGAGTGTATCATGTATGGAAGTGAAACATGGACAATTAATAGTTTAGGAAAGAAGGAAATATAAGCTTTTGAAACGTAGTGCTACGGAAGAATGCTGAAGATTAGATGCGTAGATCACGTAACTAATGAGGCGGTACTGAATCGAAGTGTGGTGAAAAAAAATTTGTGGCACAACATGGCTATAAGATGGGACCGGTTTATACGACACATTCTAAGACATCAACCGCTCGCCAATTTGGTACTGGCAGGAAGTGTGGGGTGTGGGGGTGGGCGTAAAAATCGTAGAGGGAGTTGTTGTAGTTATTCGGAGATGAAGAGATCTGCACAGGATAGATGCATCAAACCAGTGTTTGGACAGAAGACTACAATAACAATAACAGCAACAACAACAAGGCAAGTGGAAGAAAACTTTCGTACAACTAAACAACAATAAATCGAAAATAGAAATATGTGGTACACCACAAATGATTTCTACGAACTATGAGTGCGAATTGTTATATGCTTGATGTGGAACACTCATTTTTCTTTCAGTTATGCAGATAACCTAACCTATAAACTAAGTCTAATAGCTATGGTGACATGTCTTGAGCCGGTGTCTTCCTGACGGCCGTGTCTTTCTTAGTCATGGCTCTTAAGCATTATTTTCTTCTACTGGCCATGGTGGATGATTCAGTATGTATCAGCTGCTCTGCCATCTTCTGCCAATGGCGTCCTTCCGATGCTTCACGTTCAAGAGGCTCCTCAATTCGATCCCGAGGTCGAGTGCACTCCGTGCCAGCAGCGCTACTATCGAGGAAACATCCTTGGTATCAACGGGAATCGAAGCTCTGTCGTCCACGTACTACTCACTCACGCTGACCACTTAGCTACGAGGGGAACTTATTTGTGCTTGATACATGTAATATTACCAGGCGCCTTGCCCGTTTTTTTTCCAACTTACTGCCTTTCGGGCCGTGTCCATCCAGGCACCTCAACAGTAATGTCAATTATGGCGATAAGAAAGTAAGGACAACACAACTTCCAGTCCTCGAGAGGAGAAAATCTCCTAGCCGGGCTGGAATCGACGCCTGGTCCCTTTCGCTTAGCAAACCGCCGCGCTGACCGCGCAGCTACCGGGACGGACATTCGCGTATGTTCCTGCATTATCACCATGTTTCTAAGGATGTCCACACTTTGTTCCACTCTACACTATGGGAGGTTTTCACTAGGTTTACAAATGCTATGTACGAAGCCCCATTATTCATTATTTTTCTCCAATTACTAATCGCAGGTCAAAATTAATTCACATGGTTCAAATGGCTCTGAGCACTATGAGACTTAACACCTGTGGTCATCAGTCCCTTAGAACTTAGAACTACTTAAGCCTAACCAACCTAAGGACATCACACACATCCATGCCCGAGGCAGGATTCGAACCTGCGACCGTAGCAGTCGCGCGGTTCCAGACTGAGCACCTAGAACCGCTAGACCACCGCGGCCGGCTCAAAATTAATTCTTCAGTACCTCCCTTCTCTCTTACCACAAACTTAGGTTTATCCTATATCCCTTCGGCCTCTCTTGCGTGCTTCATTTAGCTGTACATTTGTACTCCGAAGGTATTTTACGGCGTGTTACAGAGGGTACATCTTCCATCACAATCATTATTATCCACTTAGATTTCACCTGAATCACATACGGAAGAATGTCTGTTGGTAGGCTTCTTTACAAGGTAGGATTTATCTGAATACCATAGAGATCATTCGTGAAATCTGTGTGGCAAAATGTGGTCTGCTACTAGATGTTGCTTTGAGCGTGAGCTCTCGGACTTCTGAACAGTTGGCTTCTCCTCAGTATACAGGGTGAATCAGCTAAAAACTGCACCGTAAATATTGCAGAAATGGAATTTGCTGTTGAGGTGCGGTTCTCACATAATAGATTGTTCGTCAGGGGTTCGTATTTTTACCCAATAAATAGATTGTAATAACACTTGGAAAGTGTATTTTTCGTGCAAACATGTACACTTCTCAATGGAACTATGCCTATTAACACTAACAAACTAAAAATATGGTGAATTAGAATGGCAGTGGTTTTTTTTTTGTAGAATTCTAGTGCCAGTCGTTTAAGAGATATCGTATTTTGGAAAGTTTCCACAAGGACACTTGTTTGTGCAATTCAAAAAATTGTTCAAATGGCTCTGAGCACTATGCGACTTAACTTCTGAGGTCATCAGCCACCTAGGACTTAGAACTAATGAAACCCAACCAACCTAATGACATCACACACATCCAATGCCGAGGCAGGATTCGAACCTGCGACCGTAGCGGTCGTTCGGTTTCAGACTGTAGCGCCTAGAACCGCACGGCCACTACGGCCGGCTGTGCAATTCAACCTGCGCAGTTGATTACAGTGTGCTTCTGTGTTCCTTGGATCTCCTGTTTACATAGCAGACGCTCTATCCATCTGAGCCACCGAAGGCACAGAGGATAGTGCGACTGCAGGGACTTATCCCTTGCACACTCCCCGTGAGACCCACATTCCCAACTTAATGTCCACACACTACATTCGTAGTGCCCCTGCCCATTACACTCATCACTCGCGGCAGACAATCTTACCGAGTCCCGTAAGAGTTCGGGCAATACGTGTGCATCTGCACAGAAGAAGGAGCTCAATGGCAGCTTAGCTTTAACTATATGAAGGTGGTATCTATTCTTTCTGACATGTCCAATAGAACAGATACCATCTTCATATATTCAGGCAAGTGTACTATGCACTCTCCATCGGCACATATTCTATCCCTATCACATCTCTCTCCGACAATACCTGCGTGGAAACGATTATGAGAATCGTCTTAACTACTGTACGTGTGCATTAAGACAAGATACTTCAGATCTATCATGTATCTTGTTTTGTGATGAAGCCACATGTATCTATCGTGGCCACGTAGACCGAAGAAACGAATTATCGATCTGTTGAAAGTCCTCGTCGGATTCGTCAGGTGAAACGCCAGGGTCCATGCGTTATAAACGTGTGGTGTGGGATAGTGAACCATCAGCTCATTAGGTCGTTTTCCATAGCCGGAACATTGAACCCCCACAAGCGTCGCAGCTCCTAACGGACCACCTTCTACGAATGCTAGAAGACGGCCTTCTGCAAACTAGGAGTAATCTGTTGTGCCAACATGATGGCTGTGCAGCTCATAGTGCATGAAGTACGACAGCATGTCTTCACTAATTGCTTCCAAATCATTGGACTGGACGCAGAGGACCTGTACCTTGGCCGGTCTGTTGCCCAGATTTAACGCCTGTAGTCTTTTTTTCTGTGGAGAGCCATGAAAGACACTTTCTATAAGGACATACCAAGAACACACGATGATATGCAATGACGTAGTACTACAGCGTGCTCGGTCATACCCGCTGAAATGCTAGCACGTGTCCAGTATTCGTTCCAGTCCGGCATAGAAGCGTGTATTCCTGCTGCCGGTGGTCATTTTGAACACAACCTATGTTGGTCAATTATCTCGTTTAAATGATAATTAATTGAAACCCTCAGTTCCCGACAGGTGTTGTTGATATACCTCGATGGGGACAGCTGAAAATGTGTGTCCCGACCGGGACTCGAATCGGGGTCTCCTGCTTTCAAGGCAGACGCTCTATCCATCTGAGCCACAGAAGACACAGATCAATAGCGCGACTGCAGGGACTTATCCCCTGCACGCTTCCCGTGAGACCCACATTCCCAAATGTCCACAATTCTACATATGTAATGTACCTAATAGATACTTTCCCATCCACTCATTACTCGGGCACAGTTTGGCGATTCCCGCCAGAGTTCGGGCAACCTGTGCACATTAGCACAGACGAAGGTCAATGGCTGGGAAGCCTTTAACTATATATATGAAGATAGTAACTGTTCTCGAAAGGACAGATACCACTGATGACCGTTCAGCTTCTCTAGAATAAATGATAATTAATTGAAACCCTCAGCTGCCGCCAGGTGTTGTTGACATACCTCGATGGGGACAACTGAAAATGTGTGTCCCGACCGGGACTCGAATCCGAGATCTCCTGCTTTCATGGCAGACGCTCTATCCATCTGAGCCACAGAAGACACAGATCAATAGCGCGACTGCAGGGACTTATCCCCTGCACGCTTCCCGTGAGACCCACATTCCCAAATGTCCACAATTCTACATATGTAATGTACCTAATAGATACTTTCCCATCCACTCATTACTCGGGCACAGTTTGGCGATTCCCGCCAGAGTTCGGGCAACCTGTACACATTAGCACAGACGAAGGTCAATGGCTGGGAAGCCTTTAACTATATATATATGAAGATAGTAACTGTTCTCGAAAGGACAGATACCACTGATGACCGTTCAGCTTCTCTAGAATAAATGATAATTAATTGAAACCCTCAGCTGCCGCCAGGTGTTGTTGACATACCTCGATGGGGACAGCTGAAAATGTATGCCACGGCAGGGACTCGAACCCGAGATCTCCTGCTTACATGGCAGACGCTCTATCCATCTGAGCCACCGAGGACACAGTTGAATAGCACGACTGCAGGAATTTATCCCTTGCACGCTTCCCGTGAGACCCACATTTCCAATTAATTTTCAATTAATTATCATTGACTCTAGAGAAGCTGTACGGTCATCAATGGTATCTGTTCTTTCAAGAACAGTTACTATCTTCATATAAATTATATCGTTAATGGTGAGAATCCACTTGACTAGTGTATGCACTTGCCTTGTTCTGTAGTGTGGGCAACCATAGGTATTGTACAAGTGTCGATGTGGCTGCTTTTCAAAACACGATAACTCATAAATGGCGCACACTACAGTCCTGCAACAAACACCACCGGCGTTCTAATTTATCCTACTTTTAGTTTGTTGATATCAGTAGGCATTGTTCTATTTAAAACAGGGTATGTTAGCACAAAAAATACGCTTTATAATGATTATTGCAATCTGTTGGCTGACCTGCGACTACCAATCCACTCTGAGAAAACCCCAAGTGTATAGCAATTTTCCATTTCTGCAATATTTTCGGTTAAGGTTTTGGGTGATTCATCCTGTGTAACGTCTCTGTTGTAGCGACGGCCTCCGGAGTTAGTTAATAGACCGGCACATTAACAAGAGATAGAATAGCCGTCTACCCATTCGAAAAATTTTCTGAAAGTCAATAAAAATTATCCTTGTCACATAAAATGATGACGTAGTAGAACATAGACGTATGAGAGTAATCTTATAATATCAGTCCAAGAACAGTAGGTTGCTACGAAACTGTTTAGCATCAGGTCTCTGTGAAGATCTGTTCTTACCTGTGATGTAGTGGACAATTGGTCTTCATGTGTTAAGAAGATGGTATATGGCACGAGCTGTTCTGGATTTATAATTCTGCACTATTATTTCTTAGTAGCCACCTACGGAAATGTTCATGCTACGGCCAGCACGTTCGGTATTCCTACCACGTCTGACTCATGAGGTCTGATCCAATTCCTTCAAGGACAAGACAGATAGGCAACTTTTCTGAGAAAGGGAGACGCATTGCCATCAATACGTCACCAGGAAAACCACTTTGCTCAGACGTCGCCTCTCCCCCGTCCCTACGTCCCTCCCTTGAAACAAATAGCCGTCTGAAGAGGAAAATCCCGCTGTACAACGCTCCATGCTGTGATGAACTACAAGTAGATTATTTTTCGCAGAAATCTGCGATTCCAGGTTAGTAACTCAACAAATTATAAAACTCATTATTAATCTAACTTAACCGAAAATGGTGTTGTTTACTTAGGCATTCGTTACATTTCGTCATATCTCTCTCTTTTCTTATAACATGATTCTTTATTTATTGATGTGTCCTAATTTGTAATTTTCCGACAGTGTCCGCTGAGGAAGTGGAAGGTTGCTCCGAGGTAGTATGAGTTTAATACCCACGTTTTCAGAGAAATATCATATATTCACTCCCATTTTGAAACTGATACCTGACAGCATTTGAAAGATACTAAAAGTTGAATAAACACGAAATTATGTGACGTTTCTGTCTCCGTACTGCGTATCGGTGAACTATCTATGTTTTAAACTCGAAGGTGTTCCGTAATCAAAGATTATTTTAATAAATAACGGATATAATAATAATAATAGTATAATAACATATAGAACCCAAGGTCTATATTCAGGCTGAGTTAGGTTACAGGACAGTGACAGTTAATTATTTCATTCTTACCTCATTTTGTAGACTTGTCATTCATTTTAATATATTTTTTTAAATGTAACACATACACTACACACATGTGCAGCGCTTTCAGTCCAGGTGAGAAATGTAACAATAGGAAATCCTAGAGTACAGTGACTTCGTTGATTGTTCCGTATTGTAAATCAGTGTCATTATACACAGCTTGGGAGAAACTATACGTACGCAATGGTACTTACCCGCTTGCAGATCACATTGCCCTCGTAGGATGGCAGCTGGCCTGCCGCTGTAGCCGAGCGGTTCTAGGCGCTTCAGTCCAGAACCGCACTGCTGCTACGGTCGCAGGTTCGAATCCTGCCTCGGGCATGGATGTGTGTGATGTCCCAACGTTAGTTAGGTGTAAGTAGTTCTAAGTTCAGGGGACTGATGACCTCAGATGTTAAGTCCCATAGTGCTTAGAGCCATTTGAAACATTCTGATGGCAGCCGCAGTGGATACAGTACCCCCGCATTTGCTTTATGCAGTAATGGCTACCCGTCTTCTGAGAGGCTCCACTGCCTTCATCTACATCAACGCCTATCCTCCGCAAACCACTCTATCATGAGTGGTGGAGAGTGGGTACTTCTGGCACGATTATGATTATCTACTTTTCCAGTCAGCCGAACCTAGTGGCAATTGTTGGTGATAAATAGTGTATATATATTTTCGCACTGATAGGGCTATTACTCGCATGTAATCAGAAGCGTTTATGTGGTGATCTTTAGTTCTTTTCAGTTATTCATGAAGTAATGAAAAATTGTTATGAAGAGTCATTTGATATACTTACGGAGTCCGGAGAATTCGCTACAGGTAGAGCGGGAATTACGCAGATCGATATCAAAATTGTCAGAATCGGTCACGATATGTTTTTCGGCGATTGTAGGGAAGGGTTCGCAATAGCGACCAGGTGCAACCGATTCAAAACCGCAACAAACTAGTCTGGTGTCGAGTTACAAATTATAGAAGTGCGGGTAATGTTGCTCCAGTAAATGTCGCTTCCCATATTCCTACATGAGTGTCTGATCATCAGAAACACAGTGTGAAGAATTCTGCATTGTAGTTGTTTGCATCGGATTCACATCCGTATTTATCAGGGATTAAAGCGAGGATTATTGCACAAGAATCACATTCTGTAGATGGTTTCAAATAAAAATTGGACTTCATGTTGACGCCATTAGGATGACAATCACGTCTGGCGTGGGTTCATCCATTAGAAAGTTAGTGAACATAGTTTTTTATGAATAATTAAATGGTGAGCGGTATGCTTTATTTCTGCTACACGTACGGACAAGGTTGCCAGAAATATTCCACTAGAAACACTGTTGTTCATATTGCGGCACCAAGACGGGAGCACAGCAGATTTGCCCTTCGAGGCCAGGCGCATCGTAAATCACATGGCTAGGTTATCGTGGACATCATATTTAACTGCTCTCAATTATTTCTTTCGGGGATGCATCAAAGACACACTGCATCAACAGTGTCGCAAAACACGAGATTGCATGAAAACAGAAAACGAAAATTAATAATCGCGAATATATCAGTTTTCCCAGATGGAGATATTCTTTATGGTACTCAACGTATACAAAAGTAGATACGTTTTTACTTAGAACAAGGCGAAAACCCTTTGGACACGTATTTCCGGAAACAGAAACAGAAAGGTTACTACAAGTTTTAAAACCCACAAAAAATTTTTTTCGAATTAAAACTATAAAGCCAGTCTTTCCTCACTGTAACATTAAAAACACTTCAAGAATCCTGCAAATATTTTTTCTGTTCTTAAGAGTTATTCCGTTCGTCAGCTTCAGGAAGAGTTTTTGATGATATAGTCGCCACAAAATAGAATTGATGTATATATGGCAAAAATTCTTTTTAGACAAAATTATTTTTTCTGATAGCCTTCTTAAGAGGTTTTAGTGTTTTTCGTGGCCTCATTGGATTTTTCCGGCACGTTGGTCGTAATTTACCGAGCGAGGTGGCGGAGTGTTCAGCATACAGGATTCGCATTCTAGAGGGCGACGGTTCAAATCCCCTTCCGCTCATCCAGCTTTACATTTTCCGCGTTTTCCCTCAACCACTCCACTCAAATGCCGGGATCGTTCCTTTATAAGGCCAATACCGATCTCCATCCCCTAATCCGAGCTCGTACTCCGTCTGTCATGACCTCGACGTTGACGGGACGTTGAACGCTAATGTGCTTTTCTTTCTTCTTCTATGTAATTTAATGTTCACCTTTACGTATAGGATCGTCTAAAGCGCATTACACCAGAAGAAAGAAACGGACGTATCTCGCTTCAGGGTAAGAAACAGGGGCCCTAAGGCACGTCTGAAACACCGTGTATAGTGAATAGTACGTTCGTCGGAAGAAAGGATGCTTTGTGTGAGCCGACGAAGACACTTGTGGGAAGGGCCGCGAGGGCTGATACTACCTCGAAGATACTGTGGTAGCGCCGACAGGTGCAAGGAACAATCGGCGCCGATGGGACAACAAACAGGCTGTGTTGCGGAAAGGCGGAACACCGGCGAAAAGACTGGACTGCGCCTGGGGAGGCAGGAATAGATGCGGATGAGACGTAGACAGAGAGAGAGAGACAGAGAGGGAGAGAGAGAGAGAGAGAAAGGGGGTTGGGAGGGATGGAGGGACGGAAAGAGAGAGAGAGGAAGAGGGGCGAAAGGGAGGGAGGGAGGGATAGAGGAGGTTGCGACACTGAGCCCCAGACATAAACGGGGTTACTTGTCCGCCGTCGGAACGATTCTGTTTCGGCCTTACAGGGCCCTACCCTACTACACGCCGCAGAAAGCCATGTCGACGGGAAATCTAGTCTACGCAGAATATTGTTTAACAGAGTGGCAGAGATCTTGCGGAACTATCTTCGCTCTATCCCATCGTCTTACAGGCATGCATGTGGGTCAGTAGTTCTTTTCTTTACCATAATTGATCTCATAACGATACAGGCGTCATGAAGCTGCGTCAGGGACTGAATTGAAACTGCTTGACGCAATGATATTCTGAGGTGTAAATGCGTGCACGTCAGAATAAGACAGCCGGCCTATGGTCTCAGTCATCTAAAACTAAAATATAACAAGCTGCAAGTCTCTAAATCCACGGTGCTTACAGATAATGTGGTAGTTATTAAGCTGAACGGCATGTATTGTAAATATAGACCACAAAATTCGGTATTTTAGTGAGCACATCAAGGGAGTATCACAGGGCCAATACTAAGTGCAACATACGGGGGTTTCCATAAGTGTTAAAATACATGGTGAAACCTTCAGCTGTTACTTATTACGCCAAATTCGCTACTAGTCAAAAACAATGTCATCTCAGAGATAAAGGTACAGTACATGCTAGCCATTGCAGTATCAATTTACTACGAGGCACATTATAATCTTTGGTTCCAGGTAACCCCTGTGCATTAATGAGCTAGATCGCGAAATTCCATATTTACAAACGAAATACACCAATAAATGACGCATTACATATATATATATATATATATATGGGATCTCAGGATCCAATTCACGTTCTAGCTCACTAATGTACAGTGGTTACTTGGAACCAAAGATTACAATGTACCTCGTAGTAAACTGATACTGAAATTGCTAGTATGTTCTGTAGTTTTATCTCTGGCGTGGCATTGTCTTTGACTGTATCCTTGACTGTTTGGCCTAGTTACATCCGTCAGTGCGTTACAAGCTGTCGATGGGGACTTGTTTCTTGACGAATATTATCGTATACGGTGACTATTGTGAGAAATTTTTTACATACTATGGTGGGCTTAAAAGAGCAACTTACTTTTGTTCAATTTATGGTAAACTTTCCTGCCGTTTATGCCAGTAAGCGAAATAGTATTTTAACCTCATATTTGCCAGTGAACTGTATAATCTCTAATGGTTTGATTTAATCGTTATAGGCTAAGCTTGATAACGGTCATTGACCGAAAGTAGTAGCGTATTGTACATAATAAACGACAGCTGAAGGTTTCACTATGAAGTTTAACAATTATTTGGCGAACATACACAGTTTTAATAAGTGGCTCCTGGGTTACAAGAAACGACTACACGAAAACTAGAAGACGTAGAAGAAAATGACGCACACCAGTAGATAGGGTTTCTCTAGTAGTTTCGATTCGTAACATGCGTTGTGGCGTGGTTGCAAAGCAAGCGCACCGCGAGAGGGCTGGCGCGTCAGAATGTGCAGACAAATCATTGCCTCCATATTGCCGCACAATGTCGAATTTCTCGAAGTGGAAACTTAATGAACAGATGTGCAGAGTGGGCTGTTGTAATAACTGCGTCTGCTACTTGCATGAAATGGCTCTCACTTGCTGTCCCACAAGTACTGAAGTTCGCCACATAACAAATGATGTCCATATTGAGCACCTTGTAATCTGAGTTAAAAGCTAGGAGAGATGTTCCGTCCACTGATGTGTGTCTATTTTGTGAACGTTGAAAGGTCTCTGTTGGATTCCTTTCATGTTAATTTCTTAAATCTGTTGTCATTTACGGCATAAATTCCTCTTCTAAATTTACTGTGGTGTTTCTGACTCCATCTGGGAGGAGACTGAGCAGTGGAACGCGTTACTTATACACATAAACAAGAACGATCTGTCACACTACTACACTTTGAAACACAGTTTATATGTAATTCATGTCACACAGTCTCATACGGAACCTACATCCACTTTCTTTTATATACTGTATATGATAAGATACTGTCATCCCCCTTCCCTTCTGTGTGAAAGGATGAATGAGCAAATGTATTTCTAGTTGCATGCTTTATGGTAGCAGACAAGCCTGTCGGCTAGAGAACAGTAGGACGAACGCTGGAACAGGTAGCTACGCTTTCTAAAAGCAGAGAGGTTTCTATTCTTGGTATGGTCCTGTCCATCCCTTGTCATTTTTGTATAGGAAGCGACCTCTTTCGTCACTTCCGTTTGTGTCTGTGAGGTACCCTCGGTAGGGGCCCAGGCCACGCTGTCCGCAGCGAGTGTTTGAAGTGGTAAGATCTCTGTCTAAGCGTGTCTCTGCTAAGTCCGTAGGACAATGGATTCCTTAAGTTCAGCCTAACTGAAAATTTAATCACCTTTATTTCAGGTTTAGAACTAAAATATCTTATGTTTCTTAAATTGCAACACAGTGTAATTCGAGTGTGAAGTTCAGAATATCTTCCAGTAGTTACTTTGTCACTACTTTGTGAGTAAAGTGGAAACACGTGTTGATGATCCGTAACTCTAACTAAGATCATCAATCTTAAATGCGAATGCGCGTGAGATTATAACGTCTCGTCTTGACAATATTTTTCAATATAGCAACTTTTCTTTATCTTCAAGCCACATGGGGTGTACTTTGTGAGATCAGTACCATGTGCTTATACAATTGTTTGACCCATCAGGTTAATAGTAAGACGATAGTAACCACTTAGAGGTTTTTCTTTTGTAAACTGCGTTTCGATGGAATTTATTTTTATTATCAAAATTATTGTGGAGTTACACTCTTTGTGTAAACCAAGTTGACCACATGAAGCATGTGGTGTAAGCATCAAAGTAGCCCTCAGCCATTCTTTTCTGGAAGATTTCACAGAGAGTTAGTATGAATTTAGTATACCAGTGTGTGGTAATTTTATGACGGACAGGATTGCGCTACGAATGTAACTTCTTTGGGTGAAAATCGAATCGGTTGGGTGTGGTTATTTTCCTCTTGCATATGTTTCAAGGTTCTTCGTGTGTTATTTTATAAATGCAGTGTTGTATGCAGTCTCCCAATCTTGGCTCCATATTTGATGTGTTCCGTAAGATTACAAACTCACATTTTCACAATCCTAGATAAGGCACCAGTTTACTTATGAATCAAGTTTAATATGCTGAAATTTTAACGGAACAATGTTAAAATAAATGTCCAAATATAAACTGATTTATTTCCTTTTATTTAAATTCTTTATATATATATTATCGGTTGTCGTGAGATGACTATTAAAAGATTATAATTCACGTTAGTCCGGTTGGGAATTTGGTAAGCTAGACTGGATACCTGGTGAAACAGTTGCTCAGTAACGCAAGGTTATCTTCCCCAGATAGCTCATAGCTTTTAACGCGCTTTTATTGCCTTGAATATCAGCACCGCTTTCAGAACAACTTAATGTATCAACATTACAGCGTCTTGCAGTTTTCAAGCATGCGTCTTCTGAAACACTAGAAGTAATCATGAGTAGCTGCGCATGTTAAGCATCTGCTTTTGAAATCCCTTGTCAATGTGATTACAGCTACACACCATAAACCATGCGAACTATACAAGAAAAGTGCATCGAGACACATCTTCCTTCTGCAGCCCAACAAATAGGCGGCCACTGAGCACAGCATATCTACTGGCCATTCTATGGATTAAGGGAAAGTCGAGATACTGGCCACAGGTTCATCCAGTTGGGATCATTGGTCAATGAAGCAGTGGGAACAGAATAACCAGAAAAACTATTCAAACGAGACGAGGCTCTCCAGTTCGAGAAATCGTGGAAACCGCTCGCTTCACTTCTGTGTTGTCAGAAGAATAATTCTTGAAAGACATCGCTGCCTGGCATTCCAGTGTACGATACCCATACATATTTTGATAATTAATCGAGAAACTCGTAAGTCGGATGCACTGACATGGTGCTTCCTATGTTTCATTTTTAGACCCAAAGATGTAACCTATGACTGACGCTCTCTAGTGCCGACTGTCTTCTCTCTGACGCAGACACATTTCTTTGACGGTATATAATTTCGCCCAGCGGTTTCAGTTCAAGCACCAACTCATCTTGGAGGTGACTATACGGCTATCAACAAAAATGTCGAATAAAAAATATTGCTATTCGGAATGCATCCCCGAGAGATGATGGGACACGCCATCCACCATGAAAGCTTCAATAACCGCATTAATTCGCTCTGTTTTTCTAACAGGCCCAGATCACCATATACAATGGCGCCCACGTTGATGCTGTGTTGCACCACTTCACGAAAGCATTCGATACAGTTCCGTACTATTGTTTAGTGAACAAATTTTCAGTTTACCGAATACAGGATCAGATATGTGATTGGATTCAAAACATCCATGTTGATAAAACCAAACACCTCGTTCTAACGGAACAAAATTGACATATGTAAAAAAAATTCGTTTAGAATACACAAGGTATAAAAAACTCCTTATACAAACTTTCGCAGTGTCTAGAGGAGACAAAAATTATCACTTTTATAAGTGAAGAAAATGCCACATGTGCACCGCCTCCCTGCTAGGGTTCTCATGAATGTTTAGACGCTAGGGACGTTTCGAGATCTTGTTCAGCCAGCCTCGTGATATGTTGTTTTAGAAACGTTGCTGAAAATGTCGTTCCTATACATTAATGCACAACTGACATCTGTATGCTAATCATTGCCTAACACATTCGAAACAAACAGGTGTTTCACAAATAATGACAGCAGTTTTAGCCAAACGTTTGACCAGCTCCTCTGGAGTGTCTGAAGGTGTCTCATACATCAGATGCCCGCAGCTCGTGGTCGTGCGGTAGCGTTCTCGCTACCCGCGCCCGGGTTCCCGGGTTCGATTCCCGGCGGGGTCAGGGATTTTCTCTGCCTCGTGATGGCTGGGTGTTGTGTGATGTCCTTAGGTTAGTTAGGTTTAAGTAGTTCTAAGTTCTAGGGGACTGATGACCTTAGAAGTTAAGTCCCATAGTGCTCAGAGCCATTTGAACCTTCATACATCAGATGCTTCACTTTTCTGTCCCCCTGCCCCCACGCCACATATACATACACACACACACAGTCCACAACAGTGAGGGCGGGAGAACGTGATGGCCATGGTACTGGCCCACCCTTCCCAATCCAACAACTGGAGAAACAATTTTCTTCGTGTCCTCTGACGTCTACGGTAATGAAACTGTCTGGCTCATTAATATTGTGTGCGGGACTAATATTCCAATTCGGGATCTTTACCTTCGGCAGGAAAGTGCTTTTGAGATGAGGTACTGGCGGAAGTAAAGCTGTGAGGAGAAAGACAAGATAGTTTGAGTCTCAATACAGCTCACAGTTTTAAACTGCCAGGAAGTTTCATATCGGTCCACACTCCAATGACAAGTGAAAAATCTCAATCATTGGCAACGGAAATGTTTGGTTGTCCCCATCATACCTCACAGAACGATATGGTGATGCAGGTACATTCAGTGATACATGTAGATATTGTCTGCAAAGTGTGCTACTAACAACGTTGGTAATAAAGAAGCAATAAATGAAAACAACATGTCCGATGCTCAAGCCTGACTGCATGCACAGAGAAAATATAGAAACCGATAATGTTTTGCTTTCATTGTTTTGTGTATGTGTTGGGGAGGGTGGAGTGTCAGCGATGAAGTGTTTCATGAATGTTTGAAAGTACTTGTTAAGTATGCTGAATGTCGCTAAATGATCTAATTCTCAAATACTGGGTGAGTATATTCCAATTATTTGCACACAATGAGCTACGGAACTCAAGACAAACACACTGCTTCTGTGTGTAATTCTTCTGTTATTGCATTAAACTTTCAGCGTAAGGTAGTACCTCCCAATAAGCATATTGTGACGGAATTTTAAATTTTAAAACTTTGGTGAATAATTACGCTAATTAAGCTAATTATGTAAGTGTAGACAGGATATGGCTCAAATTCAAAGCTACAGTATCGACAGCAATAGATAGATTCATACCACATAAGTTAATAAGAGACGGGACTGATCCACCATGGTACACAAAACACGTCAGAGCACTGTTGCAGAAGCAACGAAAAAAAGCATGCCAAATTCAGAAGAACGCAAAATCCCCAAGACTGACTAAGTTTCACGGAAGCTCGAAATTTAGTGCGGACGTCAATGCGAGATGCTTTTGATAGTTTCCACAATGAAATATTGTCTCGAAATATGGTAGATAACCCAAAGACATTCTGGTCGTTTGTAAAGTACACCAGTGGCAAAAAACAGTCAATACCGTCAAAGCGCGATAGCGTTGGA
Source organism: Schistocerca americana (assembly GCF_021461395.2). Taxonomy (NCBI): domain Eukaryota; kingdom Metazoa; phylum Arthropoda; class Insecta; order Orthoptera; family Acrididae; genus Schistocerca; species Schistocerca americana. The sequence continues at coordinate 89,786,662 of NC_060123.1, read as the reverse complement.
AATGTTACCGATGACGGTGCCACTAAAGCGGAGTTACTAAATAAAGTTTTCCGTAATTCCTTCACAAAAGAGACGAAGTAAATACTCCAAAATTCGAAACTAGAACAGGTGCTGGCATAAGTGACATAAAAGTAGATATCTTATATGTTGCGAAACAACTCAAATCCCTTAAAAAAGGCAAGTCTTCCGGTCCAGATGGTATACCAATCAGGTTCCTCTCAGAGTATGGACACACAATGCGCCTATCTTAGCAATCATATACAACGGCTCACTTGACGAAAGAGCTGTTTCTAAAGACTGGAAAGTAGCACTGGTCACACCAATATTCAAGAAGGGAAATAGGAGTAACCCATTGAATTACAGGCCCGTATCACTGACCTCAATTTGCAGTAGGATTTTGGAGCATATACTGTACTGGAATATTATGAATCACCTCGAAGAAAATGACTTACTGATACAAAACCAACACAGACTCAGAAAATATCGTTCTTGTGCAACACAGCTAGCTCTTTATTCACATGAAGTAGTGAGTGCTGTCGACAAGGGATCTCAGATCGATTCCATGTTCCTAGATTTCCAGAAGGCTTTTGATACGGTTCTTCACGGACAACTATTAATCAAACTGCGTGCATTTGGGGTATCGTCTCAGTTGTGTGACTGGATTCGTGATTTCCTCACAGAGAGATCACAGTTCGTAGTGATGGACGGTAAATCATCGAGTAGAACAGAAGTGATATCTGGCGTTCCGCAACGTAGTATCATGGGCCCTCTGATGTTCCTGATTTATATAAATGATCTACGTGATAATCTGAGCAGCCCCCTTAGATTATTTTCAGATGATGCTGTAATTTACCGTCTAGTAAAATCATCAGACGATCAATTCGAATTACAAAACGATCTAGAGAGAATATTTGTTTGGTGCGAAACGTGGCAATTAGCACTAAACAAACAAAAGTGTGAAGTCATCCACATGGGTACTAAAAGAAATCCGATAAATTTTGGTAATACGATAAATCGCACAAATCTGAGGCTATTAATTCTATTAAATACCTAGGAATTACAATTACGAGCAACTTAAATTGGAAAGACCACATAGATAATATTGTGGGGAAGGCGAAACAAAGACTGCGGTTTGTTGGCTGAGCACTTAGAAGTTGCGACAAACCCACTAAAGAGACAGCCTATATTACACTTGTCCGTCCTCTGCTGGAATATTGTTGCGCGGTATGGGATCCTTACGAGGTAGGATTGACGGAGGTGCCGGCCGGGGTGGCCGAGCAACCAGGAGCTGATTTGTACATAAGGAGCACACGAACCATACCCGAGTTACGTGAGTACTCGCTTTTGGTGTGACAATGCAGATATTTGAAGGAATGTTCTCTCCTCATAGGTTTGCAAACGCTGTTATCTTGTTACTGTTGAATCACGTTTCACAAGTGTTGTGTCAGTGAAGTCCTCTTGGGTAGCTCTTTCCAGTGTCACAGAGAAACGTATAGAGTTCCATTCACAAACATGCCGGTGTCATAAATCGACAGACATAAACGTTAAAAATTACTTGCATACAAAAGTCACCTTTATTTTCCTTCCTTTCTTTTTGAGTCTCAACTTTCTGGCTGGTTCGAAGCAGCTCGCCACAAATTCCTCTCCTGTGCCAACCCTTTCATCTCGCAGTAGCACTTGCAAACTACTTCTTGAATTCAGAAAGAGATTTTCACTCTGCAGCGGAGTGTGCGCTGATGCTGATATGAAACTTTCTGGCAGATTAAAACTGTGTGCCGGACCGAGACTCGAACTGAGGACCTTTTCCTTTCGCGGGCAAGTGCTCTACCATCTTTTTTTTTTTTTTCGTTGCATCTGCTTGGGGCGGACGTCGTAAGACATCCATTGAAGTTCGTTGACGATCGATTAACTCAGTTTTTTTTTTTATTACAGGGGTCACGTAACCCTCTGACCGAACACGCTGAGCTACCGTGCCGGCTAACCATCTGAGCTACCCAAGCACGACTCACGCCCCGTCTTCACAGCTTTACATCTGCCAGTACCTCGTCTCCTACCTTCCAAACTTTACAGAAGCTCTCCTGCGAATCTTGCAGAATTAACACTCCTGAAAGAAAGGATATTATGGAGACATGGCTTAGCCACAGCCTAGGGGATGTTTCCATTCTCTGCACCGGAGTGTGCGCTGATATGAAACTTCCTGGCAGATTAAAACTGTGTGCCGGACCGAGACTCGAACTCGGGACCTTTGCCTTTCGCGGGCAAGTGCTCTACCATCTTTTCCTTTTGTTTAATTATTTATTTATTTTCAATAAAGATCACTCTGTTAAAAGGAACATGTAGATCATTTCATGGTATAGTGTGCGCATTACATATTGAGTGGTGAGAGAAGCATGAGGTTCTGAGCTAGACAAGCACGACTCACGCCCCGTCTTCCAGGAGTGCTACTTCTGCAAGGTTTGCAGGAGAGCTTCTGTAAAGTTTGAAAGGTGGGAGACGAGGTACTGGCAAATGTAAAGCTGTGAGGGCGGAGCGTGCGTCGTGCTTGGGTAGCTCAGATGGTAGAGCACTTGCCCGCGAACGGCAAAGTTCCCGAGTTCGACTGTCAGTCCGGCACACAGTTTTAATCTGCCTGAAAGTTTTACTTCTTGAATTATTTGCTGTATTCCATTCTCTGTCTCCAGACATAATTTCTACCCTCTTCAACGTAATGAAACTCTGAAACTCGCACATCGATATATACTTTAAAACAGAAACAAAAGACGCACCACGGAGGAATCATCCGTATGGGAGGATATCAGTAGACGTGACGAACATTAACAGACAAACAAATAATTACAGTTTCACAAAGACTTGATGATTTACTCAAGAGAAAAAGCTTCACAAATAAAGCAAGTCAATAACTCGTTGATTTACCCTGCCTCTAGGCAAGCAGTTATTCGCCCTGGTATTAATCGATATAGTTTTTGGATGACCTCCTCAGGGATATCTTGCAAAATTCTGTCCATCAGGCTCGTTACATCATAAAAATTCCGAGCCGGTAAGAGGACCCTGCCCACAATGCTACGAAGTTTCTCATATACAGAGAGATCGACCGAACTTTCTGGTCAAGGTTAGTGCGGCAAGCACGAAGGCAAGCACTAGAAATTCTCGCCGTCTGTCTGCGAGTATTATCTTGCCGGAGTTTAAGCCCAGGATATCTTGGGATGAAGGGCAACAAAACGGGGAGTAGAATATCGTCGACGTACCGCTGTCGACGTACCACGGATGTCAACCAAAGAATTTGTAGTGTGAAATGAAATGCACCCCTGTCTATGACTCCTCGTTGTCGGGACCTATGGTGGGGTAGAGTCAGGTAAATATACATACAAACAACCGTTAACTGTAAAAGGGAATAATGATTACGACGGGCATGCATGTCCGAATGAATAGTGCATAGTTGTTCTCAACAACACAGGCACGTCAATATCGTATTTATCCGAGACTTCCAATTAAAATGTCCTCCCCTGCAGGGGAATTACATTATGTGTGTACGAGTACAGGTTGTGGCGGGTGAACGAAGATGTTTGACAGTTTGGATCTGGTAGTGTGTCGTGCACGGATAGCCAAAGCGCTTAAGGCGACCGCTCGCGGGAAGACGAAAATCCGGGTTCGAGTCCCTGTCCGGCACAAATTTACACTGTCGTCATTCCTTTATACAGCTGATGGTTTTCCGTATTCGCAACTGCGAATACATCTGGGATATTTGATAACGGCTATAATCGGCGCAGTGTCCTATCCTTCAGATATGCACGCAAGTCCGAAGGAGCGTTGCATCGTTCTTAACAAAACAAACAGTGCAATATCGTAATCAGGCTGATATCCTATCACTGTCCGGGGCGTCTCTACATGCATCTTCGGCCCGCAATTTCATTAGATGGGGTAGACTTGTCTTCCGTGATGAACCTCGCTTCTACATCTACATCTGAGTCACCTAACGTTACTGCTGGATATATTTCGTAAACCATATCAAATACTGACGAACCGATTCCACAGACCTTACGAAAGGAGATGGGCTAGTGTAATTGTTTAATACAAACCATACAAAAATGCACGGAAGTATGTTTTTTAACACAAACCTACGTTTTTTTAAATGGAACCACGTTAGTTTTGTTAGCACATCTGAACATATAAACAAATACGTAATCAGTGCCGTTTGTTGCATTGTAAAATGTTAATTACATCCTGAGATATTGTAACCTAAAGTTGACGCTTGAAACCTCCGACGTTCAGTTGCGTGTTGTAACAAACAGTTGCAACATACATAGCGTTTCTACAGAATGATCTGCCAACGTTGCTCGAAAATGTCCCACTGGAAACGCGTCGACGTATGTGGTATCAGCATGATGGTGCACCTGCACATTCCGCAATTAACACTAGGCTGACCCTTGACAGGATGTTCGACGGGCGTTTCATAGGACGTGGAGGACGCATAAATTGGCCAGCCCGTTCTCCTGATCTTACACCTCTGGACTCCTTTCTGTGGGGTACGTTAAAGGATAATGTGTACCGTGATGTGCCTACAACCCCAGAGGATATGAAACAACGTATTGTGGCCGTCTGCGGCGACATTACACCAGATGTACTGCGGCGTGTACGACATTCATTACGCCGAGATTGTAGTTGTGTGCAGCAAATGATGGCCACCACATTGAACATCTATTGGCCTGACATGTCGGGACATACTCTATTCCACTCTGTAATTGAAAACGGAAACCACGTGTGTGCGTGTACCTCACCCCTCATGGTAGCGTACATGTGCGTCAGTGATAAAGACCAATAAAAAGGTGTTAGCATGTGGACGTAATGTGCTGTTCCAGTCTCTTCTGTACCTAAGGTCCATCACCGTTCCCTTTGGATCCCTACGTAATTCGGTGCTCTCCGATACACACGATCGAACAGCGGAAGAGTGGTACTGAAACGTCAACTTTAGGTTACAATATCTCCGGATGTAATTAACATTTTACAATGCAACAAACGGCAATGATTACGTATTTGTTTATATGTTCAGATGTGCTAACAGAACTAACGGGGTTCCATTTAAAAAAAAACGTAGGTTTGTGTTAAAAAACATACTTCCGTGCATTTTTTTATGGTTTGTATTAAGCAATTACACTAGCCCCTCTCCTCACGTTCGGTCTGTGGAATCGGTTCGTCAGTATTTGATGTGGTTTACGAAATACATCTAGCGGTAATGTTAGGTGACTCACCCTGTATACTCCGCTAGCACAAGCTGCAACAAAGTCATATTCCCCCTCCCCCTATGTTCCACTTGCGGATCGAATGAGGGAAAAACGACTGTCTGAACGCCTCAGTACGAGCTCTAATTTCCCTTATCTCTGAATGGTGATCATTGCGCGATTTGAAAGTTGGTGGTAATAATATATACTCTACGTCCTCGGTGAAGATCGGATTTCGGAATATAGCGAGCAGCCCCTTCCGTTTAGCGCGCCGTCTATTTGCAAGTGTGTCCGTCTTCAAACTTTCTATGAGATTTGTAACCCTCTCGCGATGACTAAATGTACCAGTCACGAATCTTGCCGCTCTTCTTTGGACCTTCTCAATCTCTTGAATCAGACCCAACCGTTAATTGTCCCATATAGACGAACAATACTCTACGACTGGTTGAACTAACGTATTGTAAGCTATTTCCTTTGTTGAAGGACTGCATCGCTTCAGGATTCTACCAATAAACCGCAATTTAGAGTTCACCTTACCCGATACTTGTGTAATCTGATCATTCCATTTGAGATCATTTCGAATAGCCACACCTAGATACTTGACGGATGTTACCACTTCCAAAGACTGGGCGTTTATTTTGTACTCGTACATTAATGGGGATTTTCGCCTTGTTATACGCAGTAGGTTACACGTACTAATATTTAGAGCTAACTGCCAGTCATTACACCACGCATTTATTTTCTGCAAATCCTCATTGATTTGTTCACAACTTTCGTGTGATACTACTTTTCTGTAGACTACAGCAACATTGGTAAACAGTCTAATGCCGCTGTCAATACCCTCAACCAGATCGTTTATATAAATAGTAAAAAGTAGCAGTCCTATTACGCTGCCCTGGGGCACACCTGGAGTTACGCTTGTTTCTGTTGAAGTCACCCCATTCAGGACGACATACTGCTCTGTGTCTGTTAGAAAACTTTCTATCCAACCGCATATGTCATCGGATAGACGGTTAGAGCGCACTTTTTGGAACAAGCGACAGTGCGGAACTGAGTCGAACGCCTTTCGAAAGTTGAGAAATATGGCATCAATCTGGGAGCCGGTATCTAGAGCCTGTCGTATATCATGCACTGAGAGGGCCAGCTGTGTATCGCATGACCGCTGTTTCCTAAAGCCGTGCTGGTTTCTGCAGATGAGCTCCTCAGAGTCTAGAAAGGTCATTATGTCTGAACACAAAATATGTTCTATGATTCTACAAAAAACCGATGTCAGTGAAATTGGCCGGTAATTATGTTCATCCTATTTTGTACCCTTTTTATAGATTGCTACGACCTGCGCCTTATTCCGGACTGTGGAACTTTCCACTGTTCCAATGATCTCTGATTGATGATGGATAAGAATGGTGCTATATTTGTAGCATAGTCAACATATAATCTTACGGGGATACCGTCTGGGCCAGATGCCTTCTTGGCGTCTAGGGATCTTAACTGTTTTACAATCACAGATACACTAAACGCTATGTCAGCCATCCCTGCATTTGTTCGATGATTGAAAGTGGGAATGGTGCTGCAGTTTTTGAAAGCTAGGTTTAGAATTTCGGCCTTTTATTTATCATCATCAGTTACATTACCCGAACTGAGCCCCACTGACCAGCGAAGACGTGTCTGGGAAGGTCACGTGCAATGGTGGGATACCAACGTAACTGTCGTCTACCATATGTCCCAACAACGATTTGTTCCATTTGTTTTTACAGCAGAACACCTTTGGTTTTCATTCGCGTCACCCTAACAGTATTGCGGTACGTCGACGATATTCTATGTCTCGTTTTCTTGCGCTCTACGCCAAGCAATCCTGGGCTTATATTTCAGCAAGATAATACCCGCTTGCACACGGTGACAGTTTATACTGCTTGTCTTTGTGCTTGCCAAACTGTACTTTGTCAGGTAAGATAGCCGGATCTCTGCCCAATTGAGAACGATCGGAGTATCATGGGCAGGGGCCTACAACTACCTCTGGATTTTGACGATCTAACGCCCCATTTGGACAAAAATTGGCACGATATCGCACAGGAGACAACCGAACAACTCTACCAATTAATGCCAAGTCGAATAAGTGTTTGCCTATGAACAGGGTGGACCAACGCGTTATTGGATTGCTCAAAAAAAAAAAAAAAAAAAATGCACTGAGCGCTATGAGACTTAATATCTGAGGTCATCAGTCCCCTAGAACTTAGAACTACTTAAACCTAACTAACCTATGGACATAACACACATCCATGCCCGAGGTAGGATTCGAACCTGCGACCGTAGCGGTCGTGCGGTTCCAGAATAAAGCGCCTAGAGGCGCTCGGCCACAACGGCCGGCTGGCTTGCCCAAATTGTGAAGTTATTTATCTTGAATAAATCATCCAATTCTTTTGAAATTGTAATTATTTGTTGGTCTGTACATGTACATCACATCTACCGAGTTCCGTCCCAGACAGATAATTCCTTCTGGTGCGTCACTTTTCTTTTTTTTACAATTGGAGCGTATTTACTCTTTCGTTATGTACATTGGTGTCCCCAGTTAGTTTCCACATGTTGAATGCATTATGGAATACCACGGCAATGCCAATTTCTTAAAGTAATAGAGTGTTTCACATATACTGTTTAATGAGGACGTTTCTAAAATGAGTCGTAATGTAAATGCCTAGCTGCAGTGCTCGCAAAACATTAATATAGATTGAAGCCACTTTGTGACAAATGCTCCACCTCCAGTCTCCTTCATTGAGGCGGTAGATTCCATACTGTTCACTCTCACACCCTTATACATTTGTACTGATTCGAGTACTCACCTTAGAGAAATCACAAAAAATTTTATACTTATAGGTGGGAGAGGGTATATCTTTAGTGTCACAGACTATACACTGTGGAAGTAATGAGAAAATATGTAAAACACTCGCTTGGTATTATGAGAATATGTATTTTTGAACTTGTACAAAATATATGTGTGGAAACAAAAATAAATACATCTCTGTGGCAATGCGGTGCAGGATTTGTGAAGAGTCTGTGTGAATACCGCATGCAGCGGGTGTGGAGGTCCGGTGACGGCAGAAGCGGCGCCCGGCAGCAGCTCCCCGCTCACTCCTTCTGCCACTGACAGTACTGAAACACGACAAACAGCAGGCGGGTTAGCCACTCAGCTGCCGAGGACGCCCTCAGCACAGTTGTCGGTGAAACAGTTAACTCGCGCGTCAGGGCGTTGGTTACCTGGGGCACTACTACTGTACGTAGCGGGTCAAGGCCATTCATCGAATAGTGACATAAATACACTCCTGGAAATGGAAAAAAGAACACATTGACACCGGTGTGTCAGACCCACCATACTTGCTCCGGACACTGCGAGAGGGCTGTACAAGCAATGATCACACGCACGGCACAGCGGACACACCAGGAACCGCGGTGTTGGCCGTCGAATGGCGCTAGCTGCGCAGCATTTGCGCACCGCCGCCGTCAGTGTCAGCCAGTTTGCCGTGGCATACGAAGCTCCATTGCAGTCTTTAACACTGGTAGCATGCCGCGACAGCGTGGACGTGAATCGTATGTGCAGTTGACGGACTTTGAGCGAGGGCGTATAGTGGGCATGCGGGAGGCCGGGTGGACGTACCGCCGAATTGCTCAACACGTGGGGCGTGAGGTCTCCACAGTACATCGATGTTGTCGCCAGTGGTCGGCGGAAGGTGCACGTGCCCGTCGACCTGGGACCGGACCGCAGCGACGCACGGATGCACGCCAAGACCTTAGGATCCTACGCAGTGCCGTAGGGGACCGCACCGCCACTTCCCAGCAAATTAGGGACACTGTTGCTCCTGGGGTATCGGCGAGGACCATTCGCAACCGTCTCCATGAAGCTGGGCTACTGTCCCGCACACCGTTAGGCCGTCTTCCGCTCACGCCCCAACATCGTGCAGCCCGCCTCCAGTGGTGTCGCGACAGGCGTGAATGGAGGGACGAATGGAGACGTGTCGTCTTCAGCGATGAGAGTCGCTTCTGCCTTGGTGCCAATGATGGTCGTATGCGTGTTTGGCGCCGTGCAGATGAGCGCCACAATCAGGACTGCATACGACCGAGGCACACAGGGCCAACACCCGGCATCATGGTGTGGGGAGCGATCTCGTACACTGGCCGTACACCACTGGTGATCGTCGAGGGGACACTGAATAGTGCACGGTACATCCAAACCGTCATCGAACCCATCGTTCTACCATTCCTAGACCGGCAAGGGAACTTGCTGTTCCAACAGGACAATGCACGTCCGCATGTATCCCGTGCCACCCAACGTGCTCTAGAAGGTGTAAGTCAACTACCCTGGCCAGCAAGATCTCCGGATCTGTCCCCCATTGAGCATGTTTGGGACTGGATGAAGCGTTGTCTCACGCGGTCTGCACGTCCAGCACGAACGCTGGTCCAACTGAGGCGCCAGGTGGAAATGGCATGGCAAGCCGTTCCACAGGACTACATCCAGCATCTCTACGATCGTCTCCATGGGAGAATAGCAGCCTGCATTGCTGCGAAAGGTGGATATACACTGTACTAGTGCCGACATTGTGCATGCTCTGTTGCCTGTGTCTATGTGCCTGTGGTTCTGTCAGTGTGATCATGTGATGTATCTGACCCCAGGAATGTGTCAATAAAGTTTCCCCTTCCTGGGACAATGAATTCACGGTGTTCGTATTTCAATTTCCAGGAGTGTAAAAGGAAAATGGAAATGTGACAAGACTAGCTATAGGCTGATTCTCGCGCTGTCTACTTCGGGACAAACTTGTTGATCAAAGCTACATCCTCTGTCAGAAATTTATGGTTCTTGGTCGCTCTTGTCAATGAACTAGTCATTGCTTCCGCTCTTTTTGCATTCTTAACACTCTGCCGGCCGCACGTCTCGTACAAATTTATTCGCTTGGCGGCTGCAGCACTAATTCGGGTTATTTGGCTTGTCGCCGGCTGCTTGTCACCTTTCCGTTGATGACAAGCTTCAAACACATTGACTTTTGCGCCATTTAATTTTCCGGAAATCCGCTATTTTGCCATATCGTTCCACAAACTCGAATTTTCTTTTCAAGTAACTTCTGTGCAAGCTACACTGTTACAATAAGAAGGTGTCAATATTTCCGTCATTGTTTCCGCTAAAGGCTATCCAGCGCCGGAATATATCTTGAATGAGGAAATGCATCCCGTACTCGAATCACACAGAATCCGAATGAGTGTGCCGTATTTCGCAATTTTCGACAGATTGTGAACTTTAAAATTTATTCGTCCACTCCACGGTATTATTCCTTCATCAGATGAGATGTTTTGACTTAGATTAAATGTTTCTTTAAACTTTTTGGAAAAATTATCAGTTACGAATTACACTTTGACAAGCCGGCCGGCACTATCCAATTTATTGTTGCTGTTGGAAAAATGTAAAAATGATAATATTTGTCTGAATCGACTGCGGGACATCGTTTTGCGAAATATCGGTGTGTCTATCAACGGATTCGTAGACTAATAAACATTGATCCTTGCTTTCCTTACAATTCCAGTTCTCGTCCCGTAACGTTAACAAATTTGGCAGTTTTAATCCACTTCCCTTCTATTGCAATTTTGAATGTAGTACTTTTTGGTTTCGTTGCAAATATATTGAAATAGATCGTTCCCCATATATAATTGTACGATATCCTCGACGCTCTGTGTATCTTTGAGAAATATGTTTGGACCCGGGGATCCTTAAAATTTATTAGTGGTCCTCGGTAAATCAAAGTCTGACCACTGTGCACCGTCTTCTTCGTCTGATTCAGCAGAATCAGTTGACAATCGTAGCGTTCGCCGAATTCTTCTTGGACGTATTTCACTATCTTCCTACGATTCTGTTTCACTTTAATTTTTTTCATATCCAATGTCTTCTTGTCGTACGGAACGTCAGACATGACCTCCGCGCATCCATCGTAAATAATCCTATTGTTTATTTCGTCCGCCATAATGAAAGTGTACAATTACTTATAAAAACAAAACACTTGTTGGCGTGTGTAACTTACTGTTACCTAAACAAAATACCAACAGAATGCAAAAGATACTAACGTGCTGTCGCCGGTCACTGCGCGTTACCATGTCCACGACACCACTCCTGTGTCGTCGGCAACCGCGCGATACCATGCAGACGACACCACTGTGGTGTCGCCGGCCGTTGACCGCTATTTCGCGCAGGACACCATTGTGGTTTCGTCGAACGGCATAGTGTTAAGTCAATCTGTGTTCTAAATTCAGGAAGAAAATGTCCTGTTTCCTAAGCATTTGTTACAGTAGACCTAAACACGGATAATAGTTAACAGTATCCTATTCGCATCGACAGCGCTTAAACCTGCCATAAACTTTTTTCTGCGCACGGCTTACTATGTGTTCACCTGCACTGAGTAAGGCGCTGCAGTTGTATAATGGGCGTTCAAAAAGAAATGAGACGGAGGCATAATTACAGAAACTAGAAGCTGAATGTTAGATTGACCCTGGTTGTTGAGACACTTGTCCCACTGTGACACAAGGCGGTGAATGGCTGTCTCATAAAATTCCCGGGGCTGTGATGTTAACCAGTTACGCACGTTCAGCAGGACGTCGTCGTCCGAGGTGAATCGTTTGCCCCTCAGATCGTTTGACCAAGATGGCCCCCTTCTGATTCAATTCCTGCAGCACGGAACAACAGTGAATGCCCAGCGTTGCTCGCTTACTGACCACCCTTCGCCAAGCGATCAAATTAAGACGACTAGGCAATCTCACCCCTGGGGTCATTCTGCTTCACGACAATGCAAAGCCTCATACGGCCAACAAAGTCGCGGCACTCCTGCAGGTATTCAAATGGGAGGTTCTCTGCCACCCTCCATACAGTCCGGACCTCTCTCCCTATAACTGAGCCATTTTTCGTCCCCATAGAAACGCTTTGAGCCGCAAACGACTCACCTCGGACGGCGACGTCCAGTTGTTCGTGTGGCACTGGTTAACAACGCAGCCCCGGCATTTACCGCCTTGTGTCCAGTGGGACAAGTGTCTCAACAGCCAGGGTCAATCTAACATTCAGCTTCTAGTTTCTGTAATTATGCCTCCTGCTCGTTTCTTTTTGAACACCCCTTATATTTCTGTACATTGTTGTTGTTGTTGTCTTCAGAGACTGGTTTGATGCAACTCTCCATGCTACTCTAACCTGTGCAAGCTGCTTCTAGTCCCAGTACGTACTGCAACCTACATCCTTCTGAATCTGCTCAGTGTATTCATCTCTTGGTCTCCCTCTACGATTTTTACCCTCCACGCTGCCCTCCAACATTAAATTGGTGATCCCTTGATGCCTCAGAACATGCCCTACCAACCGACCCCTTCTTCCAGTCAAGTTGTGCCACAAACTCCTCTTCTCCCAATTCTATTCAGTACCTCCTCTTTAGTTATGTGTTCTACCCATCTAATCTTCAGCATTCTTCTGTAGCACCACATTTATTTCTGCACATATATTTTTAGTAATTCGAAATATATCTTTGTAGATGGTAAAACTATTCACGTAGACTCAAACTGATATCTCGTTTCTGTGGACTTCAGCACGATGGACGCACCTTTCCATACTAGTCTATCCTAAGCAAGCCTCCTCATGTCTGCATGACTACCTCAGTCTTTATCCATTTAAACCTGCTCACTGTATTCAAACGTTGGTTTCGCCCTACAGTATTTGCCCTCACGCTGTTCTCTATTGCCAAACTGACAGTACTTTGCTGCCTCAGGATTCCCATCACCGATTTCTGATGACGATGATGGCAATGTTTGGTTTGTGGGGCGCTCAACCAAACGTTTATTAACGCCCGTAAAAATTCCTAATCTTTTCTCGGTGCAGCCATTTTCCATACGCCGTACGTCAAATGAAGTTGACAGAAAGGGCCAAACGGCTAAGCAGGAATAGCGAAAGGTTAAATGCAAGGTTGCAGAAGCATGAAAACTAGGAGAAAAATGGATGCTACCTGTGGAAAATTGAAGAGGTCTTTGGAGAAAAATGAAGTAACTGTATGAGTATCAAGAGATCAGATGACAATATGGTGTTGATCAAAGAAGGGAAAGCAGAAAGGTCGAAGGAATGTAAGGGGGGGCCAACACAGGGCAACAGGCCTCAGAACAATGTGGTAGAAAGAGAAGAGGAAGTAGGTGAGGATGAGATGAGGCATATAATACTGCGAGAATAATTTAAAGGAGTACTTAAAGTCCTGAGTGGGAGCAACGGACCTGGAATAGACGCGATTCCCTCAGAATAATTGAGATCCACAGGGGTGAGAGCCAACCATGACAAAATAATTCCACCTTGTATGTAGGTCGTAAGAGACAGACAATTTACTATAAGACTTCAGGAAGAATGAATAGCTTCAATTTCAAGCAAGGCAGTTGCTGGCAGGTGTGAATACTATCCAACCATAAGGTTAAGAATTCTAGGAAGCTAATTATCGACAAAAATTACATATATAAGACATGGCTGACGTTGGAGAAGGTCGCTTTGGGTTCTGGAGAAATGTAGAAACATACAAGGCAATATTGACTAGCGGGGGCTGTATGAGGGTACTGGGTGGTTTTGTAGGTTAGAGGGTCTCAGGAAACCACATAAAGGACGTCCATCTAAAAGGGGGCCAGTAAAACACAGTGAGGTAGTTGTAGAAACGATCGGTATTGTAGTTGTAAATTGTTGCGGCTGTGTTGGGAAAGAACCAGAGCTCCAAGCCCTAATAGAAAGCACTGAAGCTCAAATAGTTGTAGGTACAGAAAGCTGGCTTAAGCCGGAAATAAGGTCAGGCGAATTTTTTTCAAACGATCTAACAGTGTTCAGAAAGGGTAGATTAAATACAGTTGGTGGTGGAGTATTTATTGCTGTCACAAGTAGTTTACCTTGTAGTGAAATTGCAGTAGATAGTTCCTGCGAATTAGTATGAGTAGAGCTTGTACTTGGCAATCGGACTAAACTGTTAATTGGATCGTTCTACCGGCCCCGACTTAGAAGATGTAGTTGCCGATCAGTTCCACGAAAACTTGAGTCTCATTTCAAATAGGTACGCCACTCATACAATTATAGTCGCTGGCGGCTTCAGTCTACCCACGACATGCTGGAAAAGTTATACATTTAAAGCCAGCGGCAAGCATTAAACGTCATCCAAAATTATACTGAATGCTTTCTGAGAAAATTATTTTGAACAATTAGTTCATGACGCCGCTCGAAACGTAAATGGTAGCTAAAACATACTTGACCTCTTAGCAACAAATAATCCTGGACAAATACGGAGTATCATGGCGAATACAGGGATTAGCGACCACAAGGCAGTTGCTGCTGTGCTGAATACCGTAACACCCATAACCATCAAAAAGAAGCGCAAATAACATCTATTTTAAAAAAGCTGAGAAAAATGATCTTAACGCCTTTTTAAGAGACAATCTCGACTCGTTCCGATCTGATCACGTAAGCGTAGAAAAGATGTCAAATGATTTCACAGAGATATTATCGACGGCAATTGAGAGATATATACCCCATAAATTAATAAGTGATGGTACTGATCCCCATGGTACACAAAACGGGTCAGATCGCTGTTGCAGAAACAACGAAAAAAACATGCCAAATTTAAAATAACTCAAAATCCCGAAGATTGGCAATGTTTTGCATAAGTTCGAAATATAGTGCGTGCTTCAATGCGAGATGCTTTTAGTAAATTCCACAACGAAACTCTGTCTCGGAATGTAGCAGAAAACCCAAAGCGCACCAATGGCAAGACGCAACAATACCTTCACTGCGCGATAACAACGCTGAAGTCACTGATGACAGTGCCACGAAAGCAGAGTTATTAAACACGGTTTTCCGAAACACCTTCACCAAAAAAGACGAAGTAAATAATCCCGAATTCCAGTCAAGAAAAACTGAGAAGATGAGAAACATAGAAGTAGATATGCTTGCTGTTGCAAAGCAGCTTAAATCACTTAATAAAGGCAAGGCTTCCGGTCCACATATTATACCATTCAGGTTCCTGTCAGGCTATGCAGATGCAATAGATCCATAATTAGCAATTATATACAACCACTCACTCACGTTAAGTTCCGTACCTAAAGACTGGAAAGTTGCTCAAGTCACACCAATACCCAAAAAGGGAAATAGGAGTAATCCGCTGAATTACAGGCCCATAACACTAACTTCGATTTGCAGTAGGCTTTTGGAACATATATTGTATTCCAACATCATGAAGTACCTCGAAGAAAACGATTTACTCTCACATAGTCAGCACGGATTCAGAAAATATCGTTCTTGCGCAACACAACTAGCTCCCTATACTCATGAAGTAATGAGAGCTATTGACAGGGGATGTCAAATTGACTCCATATTTTTAGTTTCAGAAGGCTTTCGACACCGTTCCTCACAAGCGTCTTCTAATCAAGCTGTCTGCCCATGCAATAACACCTCAGTTGTGTGACTGGTTTCGTGATTTCCTGCCAGAAAGGTCAGAGTTCGTAGTGATAACGGAAAGTCATCGATTAAAACAGATGTAATATCCGACGATCCCCAAGGAAGTGTTATAGGCCCTCTATTGTTCCTGATCTACACTTCTGGAAATGGAAAAAAGAACACATTGACACCGGTGTGTCAGACCCACCATACTTGCTCCGGACACTGCGAGAGGGCTGTACAAGCAATGATCACACGCACGGCACAGCGGACACATCAGGAACCGCGGTTTGGCCGTCGAATGGCGTTAGCTGCGCAGCATTTGTGCACCGCCGCCGTCAGTGTCAGCCAGTTTGCCGTGGCATACGGAGCTCCATCGCAGTCTTTAACACTGGTAGCATGCCGCGACAGCGTGGACGTGAACCGTATGTGCAGTTGACGGACTTTGAGCGAGGGTGTATAGTGGGCATGCGGGAGGCCGGGTGGACGTACCGCCGAATTGCTCAACACGTGGGGCGTGAGGTCTCCACAGTACATCGATGTTGTCGCCAGTGGTCGGCGGAAGGTGCACGTGCCCGTCGACCTGGGACCGGACCGCAGCGACGCACGGATGCACGCCAAGACCGTAGGATCCTACGCAGAGCCGTAGGGGACCGCACCGCCACTTCCCAGCAAATTAGGGACACTGTTGCTCCTGGGGTATCGGCGAGGACCATTCGCAACCGTCTCCATGAAGCTGGGCTACGGTCCCGCACACCGTTAGGCCGTCTTCCGCTCACGCCCCAACATCGTGCAGCCCGCCTCCAGTGGTGTCGCGACAGGCGTGAATGGAGGGACGAATGGAGACGTGTCGTCTTCAGCGATGAGAGTCGCTTCTGCCTTGGTGCCAATGATGGTCGTATGCGTGTTTGGCGCCGTGCAGGTGAGTGCCACAATCAGGACTGCATACGACCGAGGCACACAGGGCCAACACCCGGCATCATGGTGTGGGGAGCGATCTCCTACACTGGCCGTACACCACTGGTGATCGTCGAGGGGACACTGAATAGTGCACGGTACATCCAAACCGTCATCGAACCCATCGTTCTACCATTCCTAGACCGGCAAGGGAACTTGCTGTTCCAACAGGACAATGCACGTCCACATGTATCCCGTGCCACCCAACGTGCCCTAGAAGGTTTAAGTCAACTACCCTGGCCAGCAAGATCTCCGGATCTGTCCCCCATTGAGCATGTTTGGGACTGGATGAAGCGTCGTCTCACGCGGTCTGCACGTCCAGCACGAACGCTGGTCCAACTGAGGCGCCAGGTGGAAATGGCATGGCAAGCCGTTCCACAGGACTACATCCAGCATCTCTACGATCGTCTCCATGGGAGAATAGCAGCCTGCATTGCTGCGAAAGGTGGATATACACTGTACTAGTGCCGACATTGTGCATGCTCTGTTACCTGTGTCTATGTGCCAGTGGTTCTGTCAGTGTGATCATGTGATGTATCTGACCCCAGGAATGTGTCAATAAAGTTTCCCCTTCCTGGGACAATGAATTCACGGTGTTCCTATTTCAATTTCCAGGAGTGTATATTAACGACATGGGAGACAATCTGAGTAGCCCTCTTAGATTATTTGCAGATGATGCTATCATTTATCGTCTTGTAAAGTCATACCCCCTTGTAAAGTCCTACCCCCATGAACCATGGACCTTGCCGTTGGTGGGGAGGCTTGCTTGCCTCATCGATACAGATGGCCGTAGCGTAGGTGCAAACACAACGGAGGGGTATCTTTGAGAGGCCAGACAAACGTGTAGTTCCTGAAGAGGGGCAGCAGCCTTTTCAGTGTTTGCAGGGGCAACAGTCTGGATGATTGACTGATCTGGCCTTGTAACACGAACCAAAACGGCCTTGCTGTGCTGGTACTGCGAACGGCTGAAAGCAAGGGGAAACTACAGCCGTAATTCTTACCGAGGGCATGCAGCTTTACTGTATGGTTAAATGATGATGGCGTCCTCTTGGGTAAAATATTCCGGAGGTAAAATAGTCCCCCATTCGGATCTCCGGGCGGGGACTACTCAAGAGGACGTCGTTATCAGTAGAAAGAAAACTGGCGTTCTACGGATTGGAGCGTGGAATGTCAGATCCCTCAATAGGGCAGGTAGGTTAGAAAATTTGAAAAGGGAAATTGATAGGTTAAAGTTAGATATAGTGGGAATTAGTAAAGTTCGGTGGCAGGAGGAACAAGACTTTTGGTCAGGTGAATACAGGTTTATAAATACAAAATGAAATAGGAGTAATGCCGGAGTAGGTTTAATAATTTATAAAAAAAATAGGAGTGCGGGTAAGCTACTACAAATAGAATAGTGAACGCATTATTGTGGCCAAGATAGACACGAAGCCCATGCCTACTACAGTAGTACAAGTTTATATGCCAACTGGCTCTGCAGATGATGAAGAAATTGATGAGATAAAAGAAATTATTCAGGTAGTGAAGGGAGACGAAAATTTAATAGTCATGGGTGACTGGAATTCGAGAGTAGGAAAAGGGAGAGAAGGAAACATAGTGGGTGAATATGGACTGGGGGAGAGAAATGAAACAGGAAGCCGTCTGGTAGAATGTTGCACAGAGCATAACTTAATAATAGCTAACACTTGGTTCAAGAATCATAAAAGAAGGTTGTATACATGGAAGAATCCTGGAGATAATAGAAGGTATCAGACAGATTATATTATGGTAAGACAGAGATTTAGGAACCAGGTTTTAAATTGTAAGACATTTCCAGGGGCAGATGTGGACTCTGACCACAATCTATTGGTTATGAACTGTAGATTAAAACAGAAGAAACTGCAAAAAGGTGGGAATTTAAGGAGATGGGACCTGGATAAACTGACTAAACCAGAGGTTGTACAGGGTTTCAGGGAGAGGATAAGGGAACAATTGACAGGAATGGGGGAACGAAATACAGTAGAAGAAGAATAGGTAGCTCTGAGGTATGAAGTAGTAAAGATGGCAGAAGTTCTAGTAGGTAAAAAGATGAGGGGTAGTAGAAATCCTTGGGTAACAGAAGAAGTACTGAATTTAATTGATGAAAAGAGAAAATATAGAAACGCAGTAAATGAACCAGGCAAAAAGGAATACAAACGTCTCAAAAATGAGATTGACAGGAAGTGCAAAATGGCTAAGCAGGTATGGATAGAGGACAAATGTAAGGATGTAGAGGCTTATCTCAGTAGGGGTAAGGGAGATTCGGCCTGCAGGAAAATTAAAGAGATCTTTGGAGGAAAGAGAACCACTTGCATGAATATCAAGAGCTCAGATGGAAACCCAGTTCTAAGCAAAGAAGGGAAAGCAGAAAGGTGGAAGGAGTATATAGAGGGTCTATACAAGGGCGATGTACTTGGGGACTAAATTATTGAAATTGAACAGGATGTAGATGAAGATGAAATGGGAGACACGATACTGCGTAAAGAGTTTGACAGTGCACTGAAAGACCTGAGTCGAAACAAGGCCCTGGGAGTAGACAACATTCTACTGGAACTATTGACGGCCTTGGGAGAGCCAGTCCTGACAAAACTCTATCATCTGGTGAGCAAGATGTATGAGACGGGTTAAATACCCAGAGACTTCAAGAAGAAATTAATAATTCCAATCCCAAAGAAAGCAGGTGTTGACAGATGTGAAAATTACCGAACTATCAGTTTAATAAGTCGCAGCTGCAAAATACTAACGCGAATTCTTTACACACGAATGGAAAAACTGGTAGAAGCCGACCTCGGGGAAGATCAGTTTGGATTCCGCAGAAACATTGAAACACGTGAGGCAATACTGACCCTACAACTTATCTTAGAAAATAGGTTAAGGAAAGGCAAACCTACGTTTCCAACATTTGTAGACTTAGAGAAAGCTTTTGACAATGTTGACTGGAATACTCTCTTTCAAATTCTAAAAATGGCAGGGGTAAAATACAGGGGGCGAAAGGCTATTTACAATTTGTACAGAAACCAGATGGCAGATATAAGAGTCGAGGGGCATGAAAGGGAAGCAGCGGTTGGTAAGGGAGTGAGACAGGGTTGTAGCCTGTCCCCAATGTTATTCAATCTGTATATTGAGCAAGCAGTAAAGGAAACAAAAGAAAAATTCTGAGTAGGTATTAAAATCCATGGAGAAGAAATAAAAATGTTGAGGTTCACCGATGACATTGTAATTCTGTCAGGGACAGCAAGGGACTTGGAAGAGCAGTTGAACGGAATGGACAGTGTCTTGAAACGAGGATATAAGATGAACATCAACAAAAGCAAAACGAGGATAATAGAATGTAGTCGAATTAAGTCGGGTGATGCTGAGGGAATAAAATTAGGAAATGAGACAATTAAAGTAGTAAAGGAGTTTTGCCATTTGGGGAGCAAAATAACTGATGATGGTCGAAGTAGAGAGGATATAAAATGTAGACTGGCAATCTCAAGGAAAGCATTTCTGAAGAAGAGAAATTTGTTAACATCGAGTATAGATTTAAGTGTAAGGAAGTCGTTTCTGAAAGTATTTGTATGGAGTGTAGCCATGTATGGAAGTGAAACATGGACGATAAATAGTTCGGACAAGAAGAGAATAGAAGCATTCGAAATGTGGTCCTACAGAAGAATGCTGAAGATTAGATGGGTAGACCACATAACTAATGAAGAGGTATTGAATATAATTGGGGAGAAGAGGAGTTTGAGGCACAACTTGACAGGAAGGAGGGACCGGTTGGTAGGACATGTTCTGAGGAATGAGGGGATCACAAATTTAGCATTGGAGGGCAGCGTGGAGGGTAAAAACCGTAGAGGGAGACCAAGAGGTGAATACACTAAGTAGATTCAGAAGGATGTAGGTTGCAGTAAGTACTGGGAGATGAAGAAGCTTGCACAGGAAAGAGTAGCATGGAGAGCTGCATCAAACCAGTCTCAGGACTGAAGACAACAACAACAACAAAGTCATTAGATGATCAAAACGAATTGCAAAATAATTTGAAACAGATATCTGTGTGCTGCGAAAAATGGTAATTGACTCTGAGTAAAGAAAAGTGTGAAGTTATTCACATGAGTACTAAAGGAAATCCGCTAAATTTCGACTATGCGATAAGTCACACAAATCTGAAGGCTGTGAATTCAATTAAATACTTAGGGATTACAATTACAAAAAACCTAAATTGTAACGATCACATAGATAATGATGTGGGTAGAGCAAACCAAAGACTGCGTTTAATTGGCAGAACACTTTGAAGGTGCAACAGATCTAATAAAGAGACTGCTTACACCACGCTTGTCCTTCCTGTTCTGGAGTATTGGTGCAGTGTGGGATCCGATTAGTTGGGACTGACGAATGATATTGAAAAAGTTCAAAGAATGGGCAGCTCGTTTTGTATTATCGTGAAATAGAGGAAATAGTGCAGCAGACATGATACGTGAATTGGAGTGACAATCATTAAAACAAGGCGTTTATCGTTGTGACGGGATGTTCTCATGAAATTTCAATCACCAGTTTTCTCCTCCGATTGCGAAAACATTCTGTTGGCACCCACCTGCGTAGGGAGAAATGATCATCACGATAAAATAAGGGAAATCAGGGATCGCACTGAAGAATGTAAGTGCTCGTTTTTCCCTCGCGCCGTTAGAGAGTGGAACGGTAAGAGATAGCTTGAAGGTGGTTCATTGAACCCTCTGTCAGGCACTTAATTGTGATTAGCAGAGTAATCACGTTGATGGAAATGTAGACTTTATGGCTTATGCTATAAGATAGGGTTAAGGAAAGGCAAACCTACAAAGATAGCATTTGTAGACCTAGGAAAAGCTTTTGGTTGTGTGCACAGGAATAAATCTCTTGAAATTTAAGGAGGTAGCAGGAATGTAATACAGTGATCGAAAGATTATTTACATCTTGTACAGAAACCAGACTTCATTTATAAGAGTTCAAAGAACGTAAAAAGAAGCCACAATTGAGAAGAAAGTGAGATTTTTAGCCGATCCACCAAGTTATTCAGTCTATGACACAGGAATCTGTGAAGGAAACCAAGTAGACATTGAAAATTGAATTAAAGTTCATGGAAAAGAGAAAAATATTATTGCAGTTTGAAGATGAATCTGTAATTCCGTTAGAGGCAACTAAGGACGTGGGAGAGCAGATGAACGGAACGGGTTTTGTCTTGAAAGAACATTGTAAGATTGACATCAAAGAAATAAAGAAACGGTTAATGGGATTTAGTTAGCTAAATATAATCAGACTATGCAGAAAGTATGAGATTGGAGAATGAGACACTAAAAGGAGTAGACGCGTTTTTTATTATTTGTGCAGCAAAATAACTAATAATGGACGAAGAAGGGAAGACGTAAACTAGAAACTGGAAATAGCAAGAAAAGCATTTCTGAAAAAGAGGAATCTCTTAATATCTAATAGAAATGTAAGTGGTAGGTAGTTTTTTTTTGGTGTATGTCAAGAGCTGACATATGACGCTACAGCAGAGCGCTGTAGAATAGGTTGGCAGATCGAATAACAAATTAGGTATGTATTCCTTTTCGCCTGCTTCATTTTCTGTATTTATATATTTTCGCCTTTCTTCAGTTGAAGTCAATATCTCCCGAGTTCACCATGGATTTCTACTAGGCCTTTTCTCTTTATCCTCATGATCCTCTGTCGCTTTCCCTATTGCATCTCTCAAAGCTACCCATTCGTCTTGTCTTGTATTCCTTTCCTCTGTTTCAATCTGACTTTGCCTCCTGTTGCCTCTGAAACTCAGTTTGTATCTCCTTAGGCTCATCTACATCCTGTCTCCTTAATTTCCTACCTTTTTTCAGTTTCAGTACAGTACTACTTTTACACTGACTTTGTCGTCTCATGTGACACGTAGTGGTCACCTCCACATTAGACAGTAATTCTGGTTACCTATGATCAGATAGTTACCTCTCGACGAGGATCTAAGGTTAACCTAATAGTAACTTCAGTACAGTACTCCTTTCACACTGGCTTGTTCGCCTCACGTGACGTGTTGTGATCAACTCCACATTAGATAGTGATCTGGATATCTTTGACCATATAGTTTACCTCTCAACGAGAAACTAAGGTTAATCTAATAGCAACTTCGGTACACTACTCCTTTCACACTGGTTTGTTCGCCTCACGTAACATGTAGAGGTCATCTCCACATTAGATAGTGATACCGGGTACCTTTGATCAGATAGTTTACCTCTCAACGAGGAAGTGAGGTTAGTCTAACAGCAACTTCAGTAAAACACTATATTTTTGCCGTCCCCGTATCCCACGCCATTCATGCATAACTGCTTCACATCTCAACCCATATATCATTTGACGAGAAAGGCATAACTATTTGCTGTTACGTCACCAACACGGGTATATTCCATATTCTTTCTACGACCAAGAGCGATATAGGAAAGCTTATCAATTTGATACAGTTAGAGCATCGGCCAAAACCAGTTCGTCCAACATAAGACTATCGTTTCAACTTCTCTGAATCATACGTACCTCGGTGATCTGGTCGCTGACGCACTCGAACATGAAGAATCCCAGTTCGCACTCATGACGTGGTCCTGCAGATGAAAGAATGAGACATGTCAAAAAGTAAATGTTCGTACTCTCTCGTCATTAACTGGATTGCTTGAAGCTAACAGAATAATTTCATTAAAAACATCACTTCAGAAGTTGCAGCTGTGAACTTTAGGATTACAAACGTTTTCACACAGTTTTAAACTAAGGAAGGCCACATCAGAGGAAACTTCTAAAATAAAAGTCATGTGTGTTCCGGAGCTTTTCAAGTTTATTTTTAGGCTAATAAAATTCTCGCAGGGTGTGCTAGTGGGCAGCTGTCTGGATCAGCGAACGATGGGAAAAGCTTTCGTTTTAAAAACACAGGAGAGATAGGGGCATCTGTCGAAATTTAACCGCTCTACGTGAAAGATTTCAGTTTGCAGAACTCCTCATGGAAAGCAGATTACTGTCTGATATTACAAAATCAACAGTCGGTCGAATCTGTCACCTGCCTTAGCAGCAAGCAGTTGCCTTAACATGATTGTAGATCCCAGCATGGTCTACAGGTAAGCGGTTCACGTTTCTTGGCCTCACCTTTGCAAGTCTTCCCGTATTACTAGCTTCTAAATAAATATACTTTTGCACGGAATACCTTCACCGTCTACAGCAATTCAAAATTTCCTTAAAGCCTTAACAGAAATTTTGAACTGCGCAACGAAACAGCGGAAAGCATGACAAATTGTTAAGATTCGGTATACCATTTCAAAGCGTGTCTTAGACATTGTACAACCGGTCTGTAATAGGCTACTCACGTTTTCTTCCAATAAAATCTCTGTCGATTCTTCCACTAATTCGTATCTCATTTAGAACTACGTTTTTAATAACCTCGACGTCAGTTATATTACATAATTTGTGTTGCTCCACTTTCAGGGTGAATATAGGTGGACCGAAGACCTCTCGTA
Organism: Schistocerca americana; assembly: GCF_021461395.2. Classification (NCBI taxonomy): domain Eukaryota; kingdom Metazoa; phylum Arthropoda; class Insecta; order Orthoptera; family Acrididae; genus Schistocerca; species Schistocerca americana. The sequence goes on along the minus strand of NC_060123.1, from coordinate 89,762,525 downwards.
AAAAGGACCACAATATCATATTGCGTTGCTTGGTTTTTTGAAGTACACAGCTTCACGTTTTTGAACATTCAAAGCTAGTTAACAATCACGATATCACTTCGAAATGTTTCCAGTTTATAAGTGAAAATTTTTACAAATATTTTCAGACATTACTTGACTATAGAGAATTAAATCATCCGCAGGAAATCTGAGGCTACTATTAACATTGCCATTGATGTACAACATGAACAGCATGGGTCCAGCACACATCTCTGGTCACATCTGAAGTTACTTATACATGAATCTCTCTCCAAGAAAGCATGCTGCGAGATATCTTCAGCCCAGTCTCAAATTTTATTCGTTACCCCTCACGACTGTTCTCTCGTTAGTAAGTGTTAGTGTAGTACTCAGTGAAAACCTTTTAGGAATTCAAGATCTGCCTTGATTTATAGCTTTCAGAATGCCACGTGAAGAAATCGCGTCACTAAAGTTTCTCAGATTGTGCTGTCTTTCGCGAAGCATGCCATACTGTTTTAGCTGCTTCTTTACTTTTAAGTTCAGACTGAACAACAGATGGATCGAGAGATATAGGATAGTATGTTTGTGAATCAGTTGCGCATCTGTTCTTGCAGACGAGTATCACCAGTGTTTGTTCTGAATTATGGGGCAAAGTTCATTGTTCGAAATATCTACAGCATACGGAGCTCAAGAGGACATAGTCACAAAGGAACATGTTTAAAAAAAATGAAAAAAAAATAACTGTACTACAATGGGCATCCTTGAGGTACGCTTTCTGAAGAAACTAGTGGAGATAAAGACCTGAAACTGTTACAGTGTACAGATGAAACATCATCCGCAAATCACATAAATATTTGTTACTGTACTTTATACGCTTTAAGTGCAATGATTTTTTGTTCTAAAAGAGAAAAAATTATAACTTCTATACATACCTTGGAGATTGTAAATTTGTTGTTGTTGTCATTACAGGTCCCATGTTTTATCTGATTAGTAGTTTTATTAAGAAGAGATTCTGAAAGTCTGATGTCTTAATCAATATTAGTTTTGAGGAAAGTGTACCAGGAGATCAAAAAATGTAGTTTTAAAAAACTGTATTAAAGTTTTAAATGCAAGAAACTAATGTACATTACCATATACAGACACTACTGAAACATTCGAGGACTACACTGTGACTCAGCTTCCACCTTTTTACTTTCTTTTCTTCTTTTCTTTGGTCGTATGTCTATACTGGCCTCCTTGGTACCAATTTCTTGCAGAAGTTTCAGTGCAACGGATAAGGCCCATGCCGAAGCTTTTTAGTTCTTTTTCGGTATTGATGCCGCCCTGTGTTCCCAAGAGTCTTAACACATCAGCCTTCTTTGACACGACAGCATCAAAGCACATCACTGTATCATAAACACCAAAGTTTAATGTTTCTTTTCTAACAAAAACACTTTTTGGTACCCTTGTCCAAATGACAGAATTCAAACTTTCACTCGGGTTCTGGGGTTACCATGGAGACAGTTTTCTGAGAGATCTTGTTAACTAATGTCTCTGAAAATGGGCTTCACAGAAAGCTGGATATTTTCGGAATTGAATGTTTGTTATTATAACTGGAGGCTGTAGCAGGGTTGTTGAATTTGCACCAGCTGTCAGGTCCCTGTTGGCAAAATTCCTGTTGTGGTTTCTCATCCTTAGGAATTTTGTGAAAGAATATGGCCCAGATAGATTTTCTCATTGCTTTTACATTGTTGCAGTTATTCCTAATTCTCATACCATAATAGTTCTGGATCCTGTCTATTTAATCCCTTGTCAGGGAACCTTTACCACTTGGCTTCATAAGTCGTGATCCCATTCTTTTCTGTACATGCACATTATACTCAGGTTTATTAATTTTCACTGTTGGCCCGTAAGTTTTACTTACTACCATTTTCTGATTAAGCCTTACGTCCCCTCCCCCAGATAATCTGTATACAGGACACGTCTTGGCTCAAAAAATGGCTCTGAGCACTATGGGACTCAACTGCTGTGGTCATTATTCCCCTAGAACTTAGAACTACTTAAACCTAACTAACCTAAGGACATCACACACATCCATGCCCAAGGCAGGATTCGAACCTGCGACCGTAGCAGTCGCACGGTTCCGGAATACGCGCCTAGAACCGCGAGACCACCACGGCCGACGGACACGTCTTGACTGCATAGACCTTTCGAAGATGTTGGCAACACAGCCTCCACTAGAACCATCATAGTCTTTTTTGCACACCTGTTGTGCAGTGGGATTTTTCCTACAGATGTCACAGATTATTTCAGTAACTATAACCTTTCTGGTATCAAAAGCAGTGGCTGACACAATGCTACTTAGGGATTTACGCCCACGGAATAACAGAGAATTGTGAAGGTGGTTCTGTGAACCCTCTGCCAGGCACTTAATTGTGATTTGCAGAGTATCCACGTAGATGTAGATGTATAAGTTTCTGCCGACTGCCATCAAAACCGGCACCAGTATGCCTTGGATCAGATTTCACATCATTCAAGTTAAGTACTTCTTTTGCTGCTTTCAACGTTGTAGATTCACTCACATCATGTACAATTGCACCAATGGTCTTGTTCCAAACATCAAACATTCTGGGTGGTGGGGGAATGTTCATCAATGCACAAAGAACTGCACCTGAACTTCATCCTTTCCCAACAGGTCTAAGTGCTTACGCAAATCTTACATTGTTTTCATACAGTCTGCTTCTGGTTACGTGAGAGGACGCTGTATTGGCAATAAATTTATATGTCAAACATTTTAAAACTAAATTATAAACAATCCCCTTGGTTTCCTCCACATCTTCGTGCAAAGTTACGTTTCCTCCACAGTTTTCACAACTGTGTTTTTCCATATGGTTATTTAATGACCTAACGGAAATCAGAATATTTGTGTCAGCAGAAGCAGAAACGCTATTCACACCATGTATTTCGCTGTCACCTGTTTGAGTGAGACTTGGAAAACCGTTGTCACCTCTCTGTTCATAACTAGCAGTTTAGTTGTTTACTCTTACATATTTATTTCTAAGAAACTAGGGCTTATATCCAAACTTCCTTATTCTAAAGCGTTACACAATTTCTTATTTACAATAGCATTACATTTCTATCGTCAAAACGTAGAAAACAACAAAGATGAAAAGTTGACAAACGACAGTCTATAATGCAAACATGCAGCCAAGCATCAAAATAACAACCGTCTCTTGCATTCCAAATAAGAATATCTCTGGACCATAAATGTTTGCTGTACTGTAGCCAACGCTCAGAAAGACGGAGCAAAAATGGGTGTGGCACTGGTTACCACACATACGAAAAAAGTAATATCTCGAAGCGAATCGTCAAATAAGCGCGAAACGAACGTCTTTTTGTAGCTAAATAATTGGTGCACTGAACAAGACTAAAAAGAACGATTTTTTTATTATGTTTGCGACTAAGTCCTCTTAAAGCAGAGGACAACTCAGACACTAATTTTCGCGGTTACATAGGCAGAGGAGCTTATATATATTTGTGCAGTTTGCGTTACTACTATTTCGTTCAGTACGATAACCTGTCTGTACGAAGCAAGAGAAGCGCTATCAGACTTGCGCTTTTCTGTGCAAAGTAATATAATTTTGACTCTCACAGATTCGCATCCAACATGCGTATAAACTACTTTAAGTCTAAGATCTAATGGGCATTGAGTCGCTTTTGTTTGGAAACAATAAAGCTGAAGATGCTACACAAATTTTCATAACGTGATTTTCAATGGAAAAAATAATTCTGATAACACAGGTGAGCTCTATTGCACTTGTGTCTTTAGAAGATAGTAAATGATACAGAATGCTGTTGTACTCATGAGAAAATATAAACGAAGTGCGAAAGAAATCGGGATATTTAGATTTGGGAGAAAGCAAGAGAAGTGGATCTTGAAGCTACTGTGAGGCAGGATGAAGTTAACGGTAATTGTCTTTCGCCTTGGTTTAGTTACTTAAATGCCCCATGGCTCGTCGTTATCGTCATCATAGGTAAGCATTTGACAGACACTGATGTCAGTCCTGCTTGACATTTTTCTATACATTACGATCTTCTGCTGTATACATCCATATAACTCCTTCATCACACCACTCCATCTATCATTAAGGTATCACCTCCGAATTTTCTTATTTCATGGTGTCCACAAAAGAGCTTCCAGCAACTCCTTTGCCTACTATTCCACTTTCGTTCCTTCCCATTCCCTTTCAGTACTCACATGCTTGCTTTCAGATGCTTGCTTTGGAAATCTCTGCTGAGTTTACCAACAGCAATTAGGCATTACCAACAACAATTAGGCAGCAGGTAATCGGTGTGATACACAGCGTGTCCCAGAAGGAAAGCTCAGTATGCATGGATATGACAGAAACGATCATTCGAAGCAAAAAAGTTCAGTAAACATGGCCTCTAAAGGACATGCCTTATGAGCTATAGGCACTGCTAAAGTGGAAGAGATGTGTTTCACAGTAGCAAAGTGCCCACAGCTCTTACGTCATGGACTTTAGAGCCCATGTTCACGTGTCATTTTGTTTTCTTGTTTTGGCCTATAGTACATGCTCTCGAAACATTGAAAGCAAAAAGGTTTGAGTAGAAGGGTTTGTTTCATACTATCGAAGATTAAGTGCTTATAGCCCTTAAAGTATACATTTTAGAGTCCATCTTTGCGCAGACCTTTTTGCTTCGAATCTTCGTTCCTGTCTTACGCCTGGATATGGCTATATCTTCTGGGACACCCTTTATAACAACGACATGGGAAGAGTCAGTTTTTGTGATGTTTAACAGAATTCCTTAATAAGGTGGCACGCTGACCATCCGGAAGTAATTTATATAAAATAAAATGAACTACGTGACAACACTGTGTCCATTGCCTTCTGGTCCACGCATCTCCTTCCCTGAGACAGAGAATCTGCAATACGCACAACTCGGTGCAGTTTTAACGAGGTCCACATGCAGTTTATGCTCTTATGATATACTCTCTAAAACTAAAATGGAACCTTGCTTATTGTGAGGATATAGAAACCAATGGCGAAATACACCGCTTTACTCAAAATATTCGTATAGTGAGCTACTCGTAAAGCGTAGCGCAGAGCCCACTAGTGTGCGAGACAAGGAGGTCAACCTGACACGGATCGAACGTGCGTGTCATATTAACGACCATGGCCTGATACACCGGCCGATCTGAGTGTGGTTTTTAGGCGGTTTCCCAAACTCGTTTAGGCACGCGCTGGGCTCGTCCACAAATTCCGCCTCAGAGTCAGGGAACGGAAACCTGCTACAAAGATAAATAATAAAATAAAGTTTTCCAAATCTGCGAGATAACGGACCCCACACTAAAGGGGATGAAACCTAGCAAAAAGAAAGATACGGGAAAGTTCGTGTAAGCATGTAAATTTGACAAATTGGTATAGTCAACACTTTAAAATATTCGTTATAACCGCTGCAAATTAAATGATGAAAGAAAGTAATAACAAACTGAGAAGCGCCGACAATTATTAGAAAGTATTTTTAATTGCTGGAGAGTCACTTTGTAGTAGATATAGAAGAGACATGCGGTACTTTTATTTAAGTAAGTGACACCAAATTTCAGTTTGGTATGTTGGATGTTTGAAGAAACATAAAGTAATAATTTCTCCGTCTTGTGGCAGCACTTTAGACCAACGGCCTCAATTATTTGTGCGATGTCTTCCAATCTTTGTCGTCCCTATCAGCTGTTACTCCACGACACCTCCGTCTACCGCCATGGAAATTACCTGCTGTTGTCCTACCACATGTTCTGTCATCGTGTTCCTTCTTCTGATCATTGTTCGCCTTACATTTCTTCGTTTCCACTTCTGAGGAAAATCACCTCATTTATTATATTACCAGCACACTTCACCATTAGCGTCCTTCTTTAACGCCACATCTCAAACGCTCCAGTCTGTTCTTTTCCAGTTTTTGAACAGATCATGATTTACTTCCACACAGCCATGAGTACTCTAAACGACTCTAAAATGGTTCTTCAAATTAAAGTTTACGTTTCATTCAGGAAGAGTTCTCTTAAGAACGCAAGTCCACTTTGTTTGTTCCCTTGTTCTTATATTCTCCAAGCCCAGTCCATTATGCTTAATTTGGCTTCCAAAGTGGGGCCTTACTCTTCGTATAGTTCTTACCCCCCCCCCCCCCCCCCCCCCCCCCACCACCACCTATTTTAACCTTATTTTGCCTGCATACTGACCTGCTAAGATCACTTAACAAATTCGGTACTTTTCATGAAGAGTTTATTACAAATCTGTCACAGTTGCGGTACTTCTATTTCGGCGGCTAGTTTCGGACCTACTGGTTCAGTCTCAAGCTTGACCTACTGACGCTGCACTGAAATTGTCTGATCTTAATGACAACCATCTGAATTTGGCAAAGACAGATGCTCCACCGCGCACAGTTCCCGCGTTGTTTGAAGCGCCATTGCGGGGCCCCTCCCGCCGGAGGCTCGAATCCTCCCTCGGCCGTGGGTGTGGATGTTGTTGCTAGCGTAAGTTAGTTTAAGTAGGGTGTCGGTCTAGAGACCGATGACCTCAGCAGTTTCGTCCCTTAGGAATTCGCACACATTTGAACATTTTTGAACGTATGCTCACTATACAAGTCAGAATCAAATAGTTTCATTGGTCTAAATGGCTCTGAGCACTATGGGACTTAACATATAGTTTCATTCTGACTTGTAATGTGAGCATATGTATGTTGTGACATTATCTGCCGTCAATGTGTGATACACGTATTCAGCACTTTTAGATGGTTGTCATTAAGATGAGGCACTTCCAGTGCAGCCTCAAAATGTCAGGCTTGAGACTAAACCAGCCGGTTTGAAATTAGTCGCCAAAATATACATAGGTACTGCAACTATGATAGATTTATAACACACCCTACATGAAATAAAAGGATTACTAGTCATACCTCAACAAAACGTTGAAATTGCATAACCAGATTTTTTGTTTCGCCTTTTTTTGCAATATTCCTTCATTTTCTCTCCGTGTAGGCTTTTGCTTTGATCTCTATGCGTTGTGAAAGGCTACATATATTTTCTGCCGTGAAAGCCTCGTAAATTTGATATTTTATTCTTAGAAAGGCTTTCTTGTGTTAATTACGAGTCTCTAATTATCTTTATTTGTAGTTATTGTCTTATATCTGTAGTCGATGCTATTCGATATTTCTTATTCCACTAATATAGAAATATTTTGTTTCGTTCGCCCGTTATCATTTGTTGCTAAGAGGTGACCAAAGAAGAGTAATCATCAATTTGCCATTACCTATCTCATTTTCTCTGTATTTTTGTAGATCTCTTAGTTATTTCTTATTTTCAAACCATCTGCGGTTTACTTGCACCAGTTACTCTTCTAATAGTCTTTCATTCAACTATCTGTGTTCTGTCCATTTCATAGCTTATAGTTAAGTATTCAGATGCGTGTAAACAATCTGGTGTTACCACTGTGCTGTAGTATTTTAATTCTTTTCTAAAGTATGTATTTCGTCGTCTAGATTTTTTTATGTCTGACCGTATCCTTTTTCCATTTTAAAAAAAACCCACATCTCTTGCTAATTCTTCTAATACACTATGCTGCATGGTTTCGACAAGATATTTAAATTTCCTAAAAGTTAATGTGTGTGAATTGTTAAGGGACCAAACTGCAGAGGTCATCGGTCCCTAGACTCACACACTACTTAAACTAACTTATGCTAAGAACAACACACACACCCATTCCCGAGGGAGGACTCAAACCTCCGGCGGGAGAGGCCGCGCAATCCGTGACATGACGCCTCAAACCGCGAGGCCACTTCTCGCGGTTAATTTTCAGAACTCGGTCTGTTTTACCTGTTGTATTACTACGTATGTTGATGCATTGTTTATATTTTACATGAAATCTGATTTTTGAATAGAAATTCTGTTATCATTTCTACGCGCTGTTATTTTCAGGAGATTTGTTTGAGTAACTGCATCTGTAAGAGTTTGTGACAGTATTGCAAAATGGCATGTAAAAGACAGGCAGCCTATTTTAATTTCATTCGAATTTCTTCTTAGTGGTGATAACCCCCCCCCCCCCCTCCTTCTCTAACACCAGTTCAATTTCAGGTGGCTGAGATACTTTTCCCGCCAACTATCGCTAGCCTGACTTGTGCTCATCCTCGTTACTTTCGCCTATATGTGGTTAACGCTCAGTCCATATTCTAAGCTCATTAAGCCATTCATTGTATTGTGCAGGTCCTGCAGCTCTTTATTACTTTCACTGAGAGTAGCCATATCATCAGCGAATTTCTACCTAGAGAGGTGGCGCAGCGATTATGGCACTGGACTCGTATTCTGGAGGAGGAGGGCTGAAACTTGCTTCTGGTCATCCAGGTTTAGGATTGCTGTGATTTTCCTAAATTGCTTCAGGCAAACGCCGGGATTGCTCCTTTGAAAATACACGACGCATTTTCTTCCCCATCGTTGACAGGATGCGAGCTTCTGCCCCGTCTCTAATGACCTCGAAGACGACGGTAGGTCGTTAAGCCGAATCTTCTTTCCTTCAGCGAATCTAATCGCTTTGGATATTCTTTGCCTGAAATTTAATGCTATTCCTGAACCTGTTTCTTACTTCTGACATTCCCCCCTACTGTTCTGTCTGTATAAAGACAGCATATCCGTGTTGTACAGCTTTCTAATAGGAGAGTTGGGCTGACTATCGCAAATTTTGGAAGTTTTATTTGGAGGCAGAGGGGAGGGTGGTCTGAGAGAGAGAGAGAGAGAGAGAGTGACGGAAAGAGAGAGAGAGGGACAGGGAGAGAGAGAGAGAGGGGGGACGGAAGGGAGGGAGGGAGGGTGGGAACCAGAGAGGGAGAGAGAGAGAGAGATGGGGAGGGAGACGGCAGACTTACCGCCATTGTCGGGCAGCAGCGACCTGCTGGCGGCCGAGCACCGCCTCACCGCGTCCGCCGTGGCGTTGAGGTACCGCGCATCTTTGGCGCCGTCAGAGAACAGCCGCATCGCGCCCAGCTCCGCCAGGGCCAGCTTGCTGCCCGTCTGCAAACAACAACAACTACAGTAACAACAGGTAGTCCCACCACCGCGTAATACTGTCCAGCACACAGTGTCGTAACAACAGGAAAACGTTTCGTAACAACCACCACCAGAAATATGCATCATCTGACCAAAAGTTTCCGGAGTAAGGACATTAGTGTGCGATGTATCCATCCTTCGCTTTATGATGGCTTGAAACCAGCTAGGGACTTTTTCAGTGAGGTGTCTGAGTGTCTATACGAACCGCAGCCCCCGCTTCCTCAAGAGTCGAAAATACACTACTGGCCATTAAAATTGCTACACAAATAAGAAATGCAAATGATAAACGCGTATTCATTGGACAAAAATATTATACTAGAATTGACATGTGATTACATTTTCACGCAATTTGGGTGCATAGATCCTGAGATATCAGACCACAGAACAACCACCTCTGGCCGTAATAACGGCGTTAATACGCCTGGGCATTGAGTTAAACAGAGCTTGGATGGCGTGAACAGGTACAGTTGCCCATGCAGCTTCAACACCATACCACAGTTCATCAAGAGTAGTGACTGGCGTATTGTTACGATTTAGATGCCCGGCAACCGTTGACCAGACGTTTTTAATTGGTGAGAGATCTGGAGAATGTGTTGGCCAGTCCAGCAGTCGAACATTTTCTGTATCTAGAAAGGCCCTTACAGGACCTGCAACATGTGGTTGTGCATTATCATGCTGAAATGTAGGGTTTCGCAGGGATCGAAAGAAGGGTAGAGCCACGAGTCGTAACACACCTGAAATGTAACGTCCACTGTTCAAACTGCCGTCGATGCGAATAAGTGGTGACCGAGACGTGTAACCAATGGCAACGCATACCACCACGCCGGGTGATAACGCTAGTATGGCGATGACGAATACACGCTTCAAATGTGCGTTCACTGCGATGTCGCCAAACACGGATGCGACCATAATGATGCTGTAAACAGAACCTGAATTCATCCGAAAAAATGTCGTTTCGTCATTCGTGCACCCAGGTTCGTCGTTGAGTTCACCATTGCAGACCCTCCTCTCTGTGGTACAGCGTCAACAGTAACCGCAGCCATGGTCTCCGAGCTGATAGACCATGCTCCTGCAAACGTCGTCGAACTGTTCGTGCAGATGGTTGTTGTCTTGCAAACGTCCCCAACAGTTGACTCAGGGATCGAGACGTGGATGCACGATCCGTTACAGCCATGCGGATAAGATGCCTGTCATCTCGACTGCTAGTGATACGAGGTCGTTGGAATCCAGCACGGCGATCCGTATTACCCTCCTAAACCCACCGATTCCATATTCTGCTAACAGACATTGGATCTTGACCAAAGCGAGCAGCAATGTCGCAATACGATAAACCGTAACCGCGATAGGCTACAATCCGACCTTTTTCAAAGTCGGAAACGTGATGGTACGCATTTCTCCTCCTTACATGAGGCGTCACAAAACGTTTCACCAGGCAACGCCGGTCAATTGCTGTTTGTGTATGAGAAATCGGTTGGAAACTTTCCTCATGTCAGCACGTTGTAGGCGTCGCCAGCGGCGCCAACCTTGTGTGAATGCTCTGTAAAGCTAATCATTTGCATATCACAGCATGTTCTTCCTGTCGGTTAAATTTCGCGTCAGTAGCACGTCATCTTCATGGTATAGCAATTTTAATGGCCATTTGTGTAGACAAGGTGGTGACAGTGGAAGCTGGGATCTGGAGTGCGATCTACGCTGTAGTTCATCCCAAAGGTGTTAATCTCAGTTCACGTCTGGACTCTGGGCATCCCAGTCCATTTCAGAAATGTTATTGTCAACAAACCATTGCCCCAAATACGCTCCTTTACGACAGGGTGTATTCTCACATTGACACAAACAATTACTATGTCCGAAATGTTCCTCTGATCTACACAGTACACAACCATGTAAAATGTGTTGATATACTTCCGTCATTAGCGTTTCCCTGAGCGCAATAAAGGGATCACAAACTTATACTAAAAACGCTGCCATACCGTAGCACCACCTGCTCTGTACTACATCGTTGCCACTTCACTTGATGTCAGTTCATGTTATCGTCACACTTGCCAAGCCGAATCACTTCTATCAGACTAACACATGGAATGGCGTGATTCATCACCCCAGATCACTCGTTTCCAGTAGCGTCACACTTTACAGCACCTCGAGCATCATTTACCACTCACTACAGAGATGTATTTCTTCGGAGGAGCTCCTCTATCGTTGTATCCATTTTTTAAACTCTTTGCACATAATCTTTGTGCTAGCTAGACTGCTAGAAGTACTCTAAAAAGCACTAACGATTCCCACCACTGACTTCATGTGAATTTTTACTACCACCATGGCGCAATGCTCGAAGGGCCCTATCCGTCAGAATACGAGGTCTGTTTGGTCTTAGTTCAGCTATGTTTTTTCCTTCGCGTTTCCACCACTTCACATTCACATAATTATTAGTCACCTTGGGCCGGTTTATCAGGGCTGGAACGTCCCTGACGAACGTGTTACTTCCAGCGCATTCCAACGACTAGTCCACGTTAGAAATCACGCTACATTCACCTGTTCTTTTGCTATACTGGCAGCACAATACTCCTCTCCTTCTATGCTGAAGGGTCGCCCTCTCTTGACATGCCTTATCACTTCCGCATTACTTACAGCTGTGCGGATACTTTTGATCACTTGGCATAAGTGCCTAGATTTCCGGTGCTAAAATAACTTAACATATAGAATTTCTGATTTTGGTACTACGTCTCATGGTACGAGCGTTGCTCAACAAGGAATTACCCTGTTCTTTCTTCTCTTTCACGCAGTTCTAACTTGATATTTTTTTCTACTTTTACGGTAGATGGAAGAGCAGTAGTGAACGATAAAAACAGCGTCTATGCGAGGCACTCATTGCGAGGAACGTGCTGTAATTGATTTTTGGTTGCGGGAAACGAAAGTATGCTCAGTATCCATAAACGTTTGTGCATTATTTGGTGGTGACACGGTTCACAGGAGTAGTGTTGGACGGTGGGTAAAGCGAGTTAGTGAATCAGAGACTCAGCTCTATGATCCGCCTCGATCTGGAGATGCAGCACCAACAATACTTCCAACGTGGTGAATCGACCAGCACATTGCAACTCGACAGTTGGGCCTACCGCTATCGATAAACATCGGAAAACCGTGTGCAACAATTCACTTTTGGACATTCGAAGGTATGCAGGGGATGGATTTCACGAAACCTCACGACAGAAACCAATCGTGAGACTTTTCCATCATGAATAGCTACACGTATTGAAAAATGGGTGTGTCACTTTTCGCAGGAATCAAAATGACTGTCGATTGAGCGGCACCGACCGCAATCACCAAAAAGGCAGCTGTCGCTTTTGGAAAAGTGATGGTGAAAAAATTTTGGGACAGTGGTGGTGCCATTGTTGTGGATGTGTTGCAAAAAGGGTCAGAGCATACTCAAAAAAACATTTCTCGTTGTTCGGTCTGAAAAGGATTGAAAAGAAATCTTGCTCCAATATGGCAGTGCACTACCACACACACTTCTCAGGAACGGGGAATACATCGATAAACTGGGTTGGACTCTATTGTCTTATGAACCTAGTGGCCGAGACCTGTGGATCTAAGAATCAGCTGTAGGACCAAACAAATCAAAATTGCGAAATAATTAGCAAAATGGACTGTGCAAAGGAAACAAGACCCATGACATCTGTGAGAAATGAAGAAAAAAAAAAGCGTCTGGAGCAAATATGTGAGGGAAGTACCAATAACCTGCTCTATGTGTGATTTTAAGTTTAGAAACAAACAAGTAAAATTAGTGAAGAAATATTATGGACTGTATAAATAGGTGACTTTTCTAAGTAGACAAGCAACATGTTATATCCTAAGCGATAAGGAATTAGTGATTGAATCCCTGGTAAAGTTTTGACTGAAATGCGTAAGTAACGTTCAAATGAATAAAAAAACATATAGGTCTTCCTCTAGCTATTTTGTGAATTATTTTGGAGTCTCATTAGTGCTTAAACGATCCCCTCCCGCTGCCCTGTGGTAACATTTCTACCACTGTTATAGCGTTAAAATGCGTAATTAACATGTTCTGAGAAAGAACTATTCTAGAGGTACGACAAATGTTGTGAGTAACTCTAATATCAAAATAAATATTCGTAATAACCGCGTCATTAGCAGAACGATTCGCGTCTTGCAAACATTTGCATATGCTACAGTTATGAATATTAGGCTAAACATAATGTAGAGGAGTTTGATAGGTAAGTAACAACTTTGTTTAGAAAAACAAAATAAGAATACCTATCAGTAATTGAATCTTGCTGTCACGATGTAATACACAACTATGTACTACACTGAAGCGCCAAAAAAACTGGTACAGGCATGCGTATTCAAATACGGAGTACAGAGATACGTAAACAGGCAAAATACGGCACTGCCGTCGGCAACGCCTGTATAAGACAACAAGGGCATTGTGCCGTTGTTAAGTCGCTTACTGTTGCGACATTGGCGGATTATCAAGATGTAAGTGAGTTTGAACGTGGTGTTACAGTGGGCGCACGAGCGATGGGACACAGCATCTCCAAGTTAGCGATGAAGTGGGGACTTTCCCGTAGCACAATTTCATGAGTGTGCCGTGAATATCAGGAATCCGGTAAAAAATCAAATCTCCGACACCCATGCGGCCGGAAAAAGTTTCTCCAAGAACAGAACCAAGGACGACTGATAAGAATCGTTCAACGTCACAGAAGTGCAACCCTTCCACAAATTACTGCAGATTTCAGTGCTGGGTCATCTACAAGTCTCAGCGTACGAAACAATCAACGAAACATCATCGATATGGACTGACGGAGCAGAAAGCCCACTCGTGTACCCTTGATGACCGCACGACACAAAGCTTTACACCTTACCTGGGCCTTTCATCACCAACACTGGATTGTTGATAACTGGAAACATGTTGCCTGGTGCCGGCCGGTGTGGCCGAGCGGTTGTAGGCGCTTCAGTCTGGAACCGCGCGGCCGCTAAAGTCACCGGTTCGAATCCTGCCTCGTGCATGGATGTGTGTGACGTCATTAGGTTAGTTAGGTTTAAGTAGTTCTAAGTTCTATGGGACTTATGATCTCAGATGTTCATTCCCATAGTGCTCAGAGCCATTTGAACCTTTTTTTTTTTTATTTTTGCCTGGTCGGACGAGTCTCGTTTCAAAATGTGTCGAGCGGATGGACGTGTACGGGTATGGAAACAACCTCTTTAATCCATGTAACCTGCATGTCAGCAGGGGACTCTTCAAGCTGGTGGAGTCTCTGTAATGGTACGGGGCGTGTGCAGTTCGAGTCATATGGGATTCCTGATACGTCTAGATACGATTCTGACAGGTTTCACGTGCGTAAGCATCCTTTCTGATCACCTGCATCCATTCATGTCCATTGTGCATTTCGACAGACTTGGGCAGTTCCAGCAGGACAATGCGACACCCCACACGTCCAGAATTGCTACAGAGTAGCTCCATGAACACTCTACTGAGTTTAAACACTTCTGCTGGGCGGTGAACTTTCCAGACATGAACATTATTGAGCATATCTGGGATGCCTTGCAACGTGCTGTTCGTAAGAGATGCCCACCTCCTCGTTTCCTTAAGGATTTATGGACAGCCCTGCAGGATTTATGGTGTCAGTTCTTTCCAGCACTACTTCAGACATTAGTCGACTCCATGCCATGCCGTGTTGTGGCACTTGTGGGTGTGCACGGGGACCCTACACAACATTAGGCAGGTGTACCAGTTTCTTCGGCTCTCCAGTGTATACAGCTTATAGCGTCAGACAGAAAATTCATTAAGTTGAGAGTTATTACTTTACAACCGTGTGTCACAACTGAATTACAGAAATTTTTCTTACCATTCGCGTTTGGCCACTATTATTTGCAAAGAATATTCAGTGGCCTGTAATATATACATATGTATGTTTAAACTATTTTGCTTTTGCTTTTGGGCACTTTACACGGTGGTCAGAAGCAGCATGGAAAGCCTGTAAGGGTACAGCAGGGACAACTGTGCTGAGAAACAATTGTTAAAAAGAAGTATCCGATACGTGTTATTTAGCATCGTTGTCAGTCAACCAGGTTGTCGCCCGCGCATATTCACGCACCCTGCCAGAGAGACCGTCGCCTTACGTGTTCGTTTGGTTTCCTCAGATTGATAAAAGCGTCATTTGCTCACCTACCTTCAATATATTACTTCCGAGAAATCCGCATCTTATCTAGTGATGAGCATTCGAACAAATGGTAACTCACGCACACACAGATGTCTGCTTTACCGCATTTTATCGCGTGAAAGTGCTTCATTTGCACGCGAATCGTCCTGATTAGTTAACTTCAATGCTATATAACTCGGAAACAGCACAACGTATGAAATCTTTTTTAAATCATTGTTTCTCAGCACGTGATGGTTGTATTCTGCAGCGCTGTGTTGACTTGTAATTGTTCAAAAAATGGCTCTGAGCACTATGGGACTCAACATCTGAGGTCATGAGTCCCCTAGAGCTTAGGACCACTTAAACCTAACTAACCTAAGGACATCACACACATCCATGCCCGAGGCAGGATTCGAACCTGCGACCTAGCGGTCGCGCGGTTCCAGACTGAAGCGTCTAGAGCTGCTCGGCCACAGCGGCCGGCCACTTATGATTGTATCTGTTAGATGAAGAAAGATTGATGGTAGAGGACAGCAAGGAGGGACAAGATGCATATATTAGAAAGCGAAGAGAATATAAATTTTGAATAAGGTTATTATTTCTTTAAGAGAAGAAGTTTGAGGTAAGGTTGCAGAATTGCTCAGCTAGTGTGTCGGAATGATCATTGTCAGCTAATTAACTTGCTCAGTGTTGAAAGAAAGACCACCCCACTTCCCAGAGCCATGCATCAACATATTAATTGATTAAGGTGCTTGACCTTTACAGAAAATCCCTGTTAACGTTGTACCCTATTTAAATTATAGTTCATGTTGTTAAGCATAGTATTGTTCAGACCTCTATTATGGTTGGTTCATTTGTGGGCTTGAAGGGACCAGACTCCTACATTATGTGTGAAGATCACGCAAAGATTTACTCTGTCTCTTTGAATACATACTTCATTCTAAAATCGTTGTCTTTGAATATCATGTCGTACTAATAGTTACGGACCCCATCCCATTGTTTATCATTACGTTTTACCTCATTGTACCATTTGGTATGATGCAGTTTGAGTATAGTTTGGAAATTTTATCAGGAATAGAAATCTAGCTTAGCCGCTGCTTGCTTGCTGCTTGCTGTTTGCTGTTGTGCTTTCGATAAACCTGCAACAATGTTGTCAAGATGCGAGGTAAGTGAAAATTTTCGGTCGCAGGTTCGAATCCTGCCTCGGGCATGGATGTGTGTAATGTCCTTACGTTAGTTAGGTTTAAGTAGTTCTAAGTTCTAGGGGACTGACGACCTCAGAAGTTAAGTGCCATAGTGCTCAGAGCCATTTGAACCATTTAAGTGGAAATTTTGATTAGGGCCTGGTAACTGTTTTACTTCAGTTTGGCATTAAATATAACGACAAGTTGCGTTCAGAACAGTTACAGTTCAGTTCAAATAACGTTCTGTTTAGGAAAAGATTGGCATACGAGTTTAAGCTGGATAACAGTTCGTGGGTACATAGTTTTGATAATACGCAGAATTTTATAGCCGGCCGCGGTGGTCTAGCGGTTCTAGGCGCGCAGTCCGGAACCGCGCGACTGCTACGGTCGCAGGTTCGAATCCTGCCTCGGGCATGGATGTGTGTGATGTCCTTAGGTTAGTTAGGTTTAAGTAGTTCTAAGTTCTAGGGGACTGATGACCACAGATGTTAAGTCCCATAGTGCTCAGAGCCATTTTTGTAGAATTTTATAGAGCGGGAGGTGAAACTGGACTAACTTTCAGACATAGGTAAATATAGTGGGGAGGTTACACAGTATTCATTATTTTTTCTCGAAAACTATGCAACTGGCAGCTTTGACTTTTATGTCAAAATGACGAGGGCAGTCACGAACGCTCTCCGACTTCCTAGAACAATCAGACGACGGACAGGGATTAAAATTTTGCTAAAGGATAAAAATGTCCCGTCGGGTGTTCTAGTGACCGCAGCCGGACGTAAACAAACAACAGGTGATGAAGAAAGCGAGAGCGCTCCACGCTCGGCGGTTACCTTCGCGTGTCGGCCTTGAGAAGCTCACGCCGTGGAGTGCAGCGGCCCGGCACTCACAGTCACGCAGCAGACACACTCACGGCCTCTCCCCATGCTCTGGCACATCTGAACATCGTAACACAACTCGTAACTAATGATTTCTGCTTCTCGTGCCTCTCTCATCATCTCCGAGAGATAACATATTTGTAGGGAGCTACTTGTGCTTCTTCCGAACTGTTTCCGAAACTGCAAGTAGGACCACAGCGATTGTTTTGAACTAACAAAACACTTCTCTTCTGTTGTTGACGTGCTGAGGCGTCCAGAGCGAGGTTCGTCATAGGCATCCTGTCGGCCATGTTGGAAGAGCTTGTACCACTTGTAAAACTTTTTTTTTTTTACTTAGAGCAGACTCGCCGCATGGCATTGTCAACATTTCAAGTGTTTCATGGCATTTGATTCCACTTTTCCCAGAAAATTTGGTGCAGATTCTTTGCTCCATTTTTTATAATGAACGAAAATAGCCGAGCGCACTAAAGCACGTCTAACCTTTCCATCTGTCAAAAACAAACGAAACGTACTGTACACTTGAAACTGTGAACATACGCTAGGGACATGTGTACCAACTGTGTAAGTAGCTTGAATAAAAGGTCGCTATGTATAAGAAGCGTGAAGCGCACTTTGAATGTATCCTGATGGCTGAAAGAGCCACGCGAACTTTGAATAAGAAAATGCTATCTGACAGTGAAATCAAGGCAAAAGATTGGGTCGCCACCAACTCTAGCCACACGACAAATAGGAGGCTGCGCTGAGTCGGAAAATTACATAATTTATTCATAAAAAAACTCACAAAAGAACATTCATTGTAAAGTCACTGATACAGAATGAGGTGTAACTACTAATATGATCCAGGCATTGTTTACGTGAATCAAATACTGAATAAAGTAAAAAGTGCGTGAACGCTGTGCATTAGCGCAGCTTGTAGCAACATTCCTGGAACCAATATCTATTCCAAAGCACTTATTTGAAATAAAAAAGGGACACTAATTATTGTACCTGTGCGCATGGAAACGCTGTCGATGGGCTGACAAGGAAAACTACAAAGTAAACGGCGTAGGTAACGGAGGTTTAGCATCGGTACACTGGATAAGATTGCAGATAAAATTATTTATTCCTTAAAACAGTGATGCAATGCATCTATAGACAGCTGTTTCCTGGTAACTAAGTACCATTGCTTGTGAAACGCTGTAAATTTCATAACAGACTCGTGTGCACACGTGGTTCGCGGGGACACAACATCTACGTACCGTGGCCAAATTTTAGTAACATCAAACCACGCAGTCGCAAACAATTAACATTTTACAAAGGACACATTTTAATACACAAAGGATAATGGCAGAGGGCCAACAAACTCTAATATTAAACCATGTGGATGGTTTCCATCGGACATAAACTGACGAGACATGAAAATTCACAAAGAAGCAAAAATTACCAGGTTCGTAAAAGATAGAAAGGATACACACGCAGTTGCAAGCACACAAACATTCACACTGAACCGAGGGCGCTTCAACATATGCAACACCTTTGTGCTACGTTCTTCTTACGGATCAAAGTCAAGTCTGCATTAGGAATCAAACTGAAAGTCTGCAAAACCCTTGCATTCCTTACTGCGACACAGCAAATCAATCTTTATAAGATGAAACGCGAGACCAAAAGCTAAAAGCTCCCCTCTTGCTATGAGACAACGCACCACCCGGTTAAGTCAACTCACCCTTCTTCGAAGAATGTTCGGCTGCAGACCCTCGGCGAGCTGGAAGCAAACTGCCCGTCTCACACACTCCCCGTCCCCCACGCGACACCGTGGCCGGGAAAACCCATAGATGAGGATTCCGCCACCAACCTAACACCGGTACCTTCGACACAACTGGAGAAAACCTCTTTGCCTTCCTCAAAACTACAAGGGTTGACCATTCCTTACGACTACCGCTGATTCTCTGCAGCAGACTAAACCACTGTATAGCAAAATGAAACATACCCACATTCATTAACTCACGCATGCCAGAGAGTTCTGTATCATTGTAAAGCAAATAAAATGATAATGAAAGGGGACTACAGGACCCTTTCACAACATAACAGAAAAAAATATCGCTAATGGAATATACGTTGCTCGTACAATTTGAAAACTCATCTCACTTTTTGAACAACCCTCGTAAAAAGGAGGCAGGGTGTGTTGTGTTGTCAGCAGAGAAGCAGTAAAAGCAGGATGAGTCGGTGAGGAGGGCTCACTGGGCTAGTCACCGGATGTCATCTCACTGAAAAAATTATTCTTGGACATTTGAATCCTTCTAAAGCTGCCCGAATGAACTGTTGGCGACGTCATTATGGATACTCTGATGGAAAACGAAGACCAGGTGGCCTACATGCATTCACGTACAGGCATTGTCGAGCATTGCGCAGAGTAATTGTAAAAAATGTCATGAAAATCATCGGAAGGAATCAGTCGTGAGTTCCGAAATGCTGCTAACAGTCCACGAAGCACAATAACTCTGCATAAAAAGATAAACACAGCCTTTCGAAAATCATTCACCAAAGATGACGAAGTAAATTTCCAGAATTTGAATCAATAACAGCTGCCAACATGAGTACTTAGAAGAAGATATTCTCGGAGTATTGAAGCAACATACATCACTTAACAAAAGCAAGTCTTCTGGTCCAGACTGTATACCAAATAGCTTCCTTTCAGCGTGTGCCACGCAATAGCTCCATACTTAACAACCATATACAACCGTTCTCTTGTCGAAAGATCCGTAACCGAAGACAGGAAAGTTGCCCAGGTCGCTCCAACATTCAAAAAAAGTAGTAGGAGTAATGCACTAAATTACAGGCCCATATCATTAAAGTCGATATGTAGCTGGATTTTGGTACATGTATTGTGTTTCAATATTACGAACTACGTCAAGGAAAATGGACTATTGAAGCACAGTCAAGACGTATTCAGAAAACATCGTTTCTGTGAAACACAGCTAGCTCTTTACTCACACAAATGGTTCAGTGTTATCGACAATGGGTTTCAAACTGATTCCGTATTTATAAATTTCCGGAAGGCTTTTGACCTCAGAATCAGCTTGTAATCAAATGGCGTTCTTATGGAATATAGTCTGAGATATGCGACTGCATTCGTGATTTCCTATCAGAGAGGTCACAGAACGTAGCAGCCCAGGGAGAATATTCGAGTAAAACACAAGTAATTTGTGGCGTTCCTCAAGGTAGTCTTATGGGCCCTCTGCTGTTCCTCATCTATATGAACGGTTTAGGAGACAACCTGAGCAGCTGTCTTAGGTTGTTTGCAGATGATGCTGTCGTTGTCGTCTAGTAAACTCCAGAAGATCAAAACAAATTACAAAACGATTTAGAAAATATATCTGAATGGTGCGAAAATTGGCAAGTAATCCTAAATTATGGAAAGTGTGATGTCATCCAAATGAGTGCTAAAAGAAATTCGTTAAACCTCAGTTACACGATAAATCAGCCTAATATGAAGGCCGCAAATTCAACTAAATACCTAGGAATTACAATTACAAATAAACTAAATTGAAATGAAAACGCAGAAAATGTCGTGAGCACGGCATACAAAAGACTGCATTTTTTTGGCAAAACACTTAGAAAATGTAAGAGAGCTACTAAAAAGGACTGCCTACTCTACGCTTGTCCGTCCATTTTTTGGAGCATTGCTGCGCGGTCTGGGATCCCAAAGAGATAGTATTAACGGAGTACACTGTGAAAGTTTTGTATTATCTCGAAATAGGAGAAGGAGTGTCACGGACATGATACAGGATCTAGGATGGACACCATTAAAACAAAGACTTTTCCGTTGCGGTGGAATCTTCTCACGGAATTTCAGTCAGCAAATTTCTCTTCCGAATGCAAAAATTCCTGACCGCGACTAATACAGGGAGAAATGAGCATCATTGTAAAATAAGGGAAATCAGAGGTCGCGCGGAAAGAAATACAGTATGTCATCAAAAGTATACGGACACCCCCAAAAACATACGTTATTCACATTAGATGCATTCAGCTGCCACCTACTGCCAGGTACTCCTTATCAGCGATCTCATTAGCCCTTAGACATCGTGAGAGAACAGAATGGGGCGCTCCGCGGAACTCACGGACCTCGAGCGTGGTCGGGTGATTGGGTGTTACATGTGTCATACGTCTGTACGCGAGATTTCCACACTCCTAAACATTCCTAGGCCCACTGTTTCCGATGTGATAGTGAAGTGGAAACGTGAGGGGACACGGAAATCACAAAAGCGTACAGGCCGACCTCGTCTGTAGACTGACAGAGACCGCCGACAGTTGAAGGGGGTCGTAATTTGTAAAAGGCAGAGATCTGTCCAGAGCATCACACAGGAATTCCAAACTGCATCAGGATCCACTGCAAGTAGTATGAAAGTTAGGCGGGAGGTGAGAAAACTTGGATTTCATGGTCGAGCGGCTGCTCATAAGCCACAAATCACGCCCGTAAGCGCTAAACGACGCCTCGCTTGGTGTAGTGGTGTAGGGAGCGTAAATATTGGACGATTGAACATTGGGGAAACGTTGCCTGGAGTGATGGCGAATCACGGTACATAATGTAGCGGTCCGATGCCAGGGTGTGGGTATGCCGATTGCCCGGTGAACGTCATCTGCCATCTTGTGTAGTGCCAACAGTAAAATTCGGAGGCTGTGGTGTTTTGGTGTGGTCATGTTTCTCATGGAGGGTGCTTGCACCCCTTGTTGTTTTGCGTGGCACTATCACAGCACAGGCCTACATTGATGTTTTAGACTCCTTCTTGCGTCCCACTGTTGAGGAGCAGTTCGGGGATGGTGATTGCCTCTTTCCGCACGATCGAGCACCTGTTCATAATGGACTGCCTTTGGCGGAGTGATTACATGACAATAACATCCCTGTAATGGACTGGCCTGCTCGTAGTCCTGGCCTGAATCGTATAGAACACCTTTGAGATGTTTTAGAACGCAGATTTCGTGCCAGGCCTCACCGACCGACTTCGATACCTCTCCTCAGTGCAGCACTCCGTGAAGAATGGGTTGCTATTCGCCAAGAAAACTTCCAGCACCTGATTGAACATATGCTTGCGAGAGTGGAAGCTTCCATCAAGGCTAAGGGTGGGCCAACACCATACTGAATTCCAGCATTACCGATGGAGGGCGCCAAAAACTTGGAAGTCATTTTCAGACAGGTTTCGGGATACTTTTGTTCGTTTTTTCCGTGAACTGTTAAAGAGTAGCATAGTAGAGAACAGTATCCATGTACATGTAGATATAGGTGTAGAAAAGGAATTGGCCAGAGCGGTCGAGCAGCCCCAATTACGCCAAACGTCTATTTAGTCAGCACACTGCGACGCTTGAGGCGGTGTGAAGATGAAGGCTCGGGACCCGCGGACGACTGGAAGCGAATGATTTGAGGTGATTAGTCACGCTAAGTCTTGTGGCGACACAGTTCAGTGATTTATGTTGGGGGAATCCCTGGAGAACATTCGGTGGCCATTATTTTTAGTATCAGCATGACTGTTCACTCTGCATAAAGCAACATTTGTGAAGCAATACTTTGTGGAAAATAACGTTCCTGAAATAGACCAAGTTGCTCAGGGTCCCGTCTTGTGGGAACGCCTGTATGGTAATGAGAACGTCCAGGAACCCAGCGACCAACATTACAACCTTCTAGGTTTTTGGCTCTCGAGGAAGAATAATCTTCCATGCTACTTATTTATTTATTTACACGTCAAGCTCCGTAGGACCACATTGAGGAGCAAATCTCCAAGGTCATGGAACGTGTCAGTACATGAAACTACAGCATAAAAGTAATAACAGATGAAAATAAGATGTTTATAACCCAGAAAACGTCAATCCATAAGTTTAAGTAAACACAGACAACAATAGAACAAGAATCAGCTTAATTTTTCATGGAAATCCTAGACAGAATAGAAGGTGTGTCCCATGAGGAATCTCTCCAGTTTCGATTTGAAAGCACGTGGATTACTGCTAAGATTTTTGACTTCTTGTGGTAACTTATTAAAATGGATGAAGCAGTATACCGCACACCTTCTTGCACAAGGCTCAAGAAAGTCCGATAGAAATGCAGGCTGGATTTCTGCCGAGTATTAACCACTTATTGCCCGAAACGCCCGTTTCTGAGCCAAAAATATCTTTCTAAGAAGGGAAGAGTTACCCCAAAATATAATACCATACGACATAAGTGAATGAAAATAAGCGTACTAGACTAATTTTCGTGTCGAGCCATCATTTACTTCAGATACCTTTCGAATGTTAACAATGGCTGCATTAAGTATTTGTACAAGATCCTGAACGTGGGATTTCCACGACAGTTTACTATCTATCTAAACACCTTGAAATTTGAACTGTTCAGTTTCAATTATCATATGCCCATTCTGTGAAATTAAAACGTCAGGTTTTGTTGATTCGTATGTTACAAACTGTAAAAATCGCTTCTTACTGTGATTTAGTGTTAGTTTATTTTCTAGAAGCCGTGATCTGATATGATGACCTGCACTATCTGAAAACGAGTCAATGTTGCACACTGCATCCTTTACTATCAACCTAGAGTCTTCAGCGAACAGAAAAATTTTAGAGTTTTACCTGTAAAACTAATGGCAAATCATTTATATAAATAAGGACCAGGAGTGGCCCCAACACAGATCCCTGGGGCACCCTCCATTTGACCATACCCTACTCAGACCCCACATCACTGGGATTCTCAGCACTGTGAAAAATGACCTTTTGCTGTGTGTTGTTAAAGTAAGAGTTGAATAAATTGTAAAATACTCCCTGTATTCCGTAATGGTCCATCTTCTGGAGCAATATTTTGTGATCAACACAATCAAACGCCTTAGTTACACCAAAAAATATGCCTAGCGTTTGAAAACTTTTCTTTAACCCATCCAGTACCTCACAGAGAAAAGAGAATATAGCAGTTCCAGTTGTTAAGCGACTTCTAAAGCCGAACTGTGCACTTGATAGCATATCGTGTGATATAAGATGTCCAATTTTCCTTACATACACAGAATTTTAATAACCATAGCGAACACTGATAGCATAGAAATAGGTCTAAAATTGTCTACATTATGGATTTCTCCTTTTTTATAAACGGCTTTACTACTGAGTACTTCAGTCTTTCAGGAAACTGACCATTCCGAAAGGAAAAATTACAAAACTGGCTAAGTACAGGGGTAACATGTGCAGCACATACTTTAATATGGTGCTAGGCACTCCAACATATCCATTGCACATACGTTCAGACACTTCACTGCAAGCGTCCCCAGGAGAGTTCAAGGCATCATAAACGCGGATGGCAGAGAGACCACTAATATGTGTCCCAGTACATTTGATCAGATAGTGTATATAAGGCACTACATCTCCTGGCTTCCCCTGTTTCTCGTACCTGGATTACCGCACTTGACGTTTGGACAGGTGTGGCGGCAACGTGGTTACATATATGAAAGAGAACACCGATCCTGCCCTAATTCCTGGAACAAGATTTGGCGCTTCCTCTGTGAAAACCATCAGATTTCGTCTCGACCTCGAGAGAATGAAATCGTCTACAATTTGAATGCACGGGAAATAAGTGTTGCATGTTTTTATTCTTCTTACTACATTACGCCATCTCGACGTCTTCCTCATCTTGGGTGTAAGGAATTAGAAATTTTAGATACCTAACTTATGATATCAGTTGGAAGTTACCTTTACTATTAGAGGTGGCCCATTTTGTCATTGACTGTATACAATAACGTTCTTTGGTACATTAACTTTTGATAAATATTTTTGATTACATGGAACTGATTGTCTATTGGAATGCAAATGTCTGGAATACGAATAATTCGATATCAAATATTTAATTTTGCATTAACAAATGGAAATAAACGGAAAAAGGAAAAGGAAACTGCGAAACAGAACTCATTAGTCTCTCTCTCCATGAGAAAAAACAGTGTGTGATATATCTTGACAATCTAGAATAATAAGTTGTGTGTTACAAACTTTAAATAGTATTTACATTACAAATTAAAATATGTTTACTCAGTACTGTCCAGCAGCACCAGCTCAGCTACAGTTATTTAAAAATGAAAATAAATAGTTACAATCGCAAGAAAGTTTTTTTGTGAGGTTACCGGTTTCGGTCTGTTGTAGACCATTTTCAGATCTCACATCTTGATGGTAGATGGCAGCCTTTAACGGAGTAGGCACAACGACTCCACGAATCTGACTGCTCAGCAGCAGTTAGCGTTCGTGGAGTCGTAGGGACCGCTCCTTTAACGGCCACCATCTACCATCATGATGTGAGGTCTGAAGATGGTCTACAACAGGCCGAAACCGCTAACCTCACAAAACAAAACACTTTCTTGCTGTCACGACTATTCATTTTCATTTTTTTAAGTAATAATGAAACCGCTGTGCTCCAAGAGATATGTTCTCAAAAATTAGTTTCATGAAAGTTGATCACGAATGAAGGTTTATTTCGATGGACAACTCGACGGCTGCATGTATTACACGCCGGCCAGTACCCTTCACGTAGCAGCGGCAGGCTGAGGACACTGGAAACAGACGGCATCAGATTGAGGCCGCCTCTGGCGACACCGTTATTAGTCTGTCCAGGTGACCGGGTCCGCGGCCGTCACACAGTTGTCCACTCACCGAGGGCTCTGCAAGAAAAGGACCGCGGCAGGGATCGCACACGCGGCCCCGTGGCCCAGTTGCCTCTGGTTGCAGACATGCGGTGACTTTTCGCGGCGTCCACGGCTGCGCAACCCGCCTGCAGGTGGCACCATTGCGCAACCAGGGACAGCAGCCCACCGACCCGTCCTGCTTGCGCCTGCCTCCCTGTGTTTACCTACAGTGTCTACGCGAGACGCTTTCTCTGCTTACCTGCAGGCGGCCGTGGGGTCCCTTGCGGAAGAGGCAGCTCACCATGCACTGCAACAAAAGAAAGACATGAGTTTCAGAAACGTACATTATCTCCACAACAGACGACCAGAGCAGCGGCTCAGCTGAGTTATTCGCTTAACAGGTAACAAGTTAAAGATTTTCCCAACGCAATAAGAGCAACTTCTGGTAATCCCATCAACGTTAATCGATATACAGGTTGTTACAAAAAGGTACGGCCAAACTTTCAGGAAACATTCCTCACACACAAAGAAAGAAAATATGTTATCTGGACATGTGTCCGGAAACGCTTACTTTTCATGTTAGGGCTCATTTTGTTACTTCTCTTCAAATCACATTAATCATGGAATGGAAACACACAGCAACAGAACGTACCACCGTGACTTCAAACACTTTGTTACAGGAAATGTTCAAAACGTCCTCCGTTAGCGAGGATACATGCATCCACCCTCCGTCGCATGGAATCCCTGATGCGCTGATGCAGCCCTGGAGAATGGCGTACTGTATCACAGCCGTCCACAATACGAGCACGAAGAAAATGGTTCAAATGGCTCTGAGCACTATGGGACTTAACACCTATGGTCATCAGTCCCCTAGAACTTAGAACTACTTAAACCTAACCAACCTAAGGACATCACACAACACCCAATCATCACGAGGCAGAGAAAATCCCTGACCCCGCCGGGAATCGAACCCGGGAACCCGGTCGCGCAGACTCCAGCACGAAGAGTCTCTACATTTGGTACCGGGGTTTCGTAGACAAGAGCTTTAAAATGCCCCCATAAATGAAAGTCAAGAGGGTTGAGGTCAGGAGAGCGTGGAGGACTTGGAATTGGTTCAGCTCTACCCATCCATCGGTCACCGAATCTGTTGTTGAGGAGCGTACGAACACTTCGACTGAAATGTGCAGGAGCTCCATCGTGCATGAGTCACATGTTGTGTCGTACTTGTAAAGGCACATGTTCTAGCAGTACAGGTAGAGTATCCCGTATGAAATCATGATAACGTGCTCCATTGAGCGTATGTGTAAGAACATGGGTCCTAATCAAGACATCACCAACAATGCCTGCCCAAACGTTCACAGAATATCTGTGTTGATGACGTGATTGCACAACTGCGTGCGGATTCTCGTCAGCCCACACATGTTGATTGTGAAAATTTACAATTTGATCACGTTGGAATGAAGCCTCATCCGTAAAGAGAACATTTGCACTGAAATGAGGATTGAAAACATTGATGGATGAACCATACGCAGAAGTGTACCCGTGGAGGCCAATCAGCTGCTGATAGTGCCTGCACACGCTGTACATGGTACGGAAACAACTGGTTCTCCCGTAGCACTCTCCATACAGTGACGCGGTCAACCTTACCTTGTACAGCAGCAACTTCTCTGACGCTGACATTAGGGTTATCGTCAACTGTACGAAGAATTGCCTCGTCCATTGCAGGTGTCCTCGTCGTTCTAGGTCTTCCCCAGTCGCGAGTCATAGGCTGGAATGTTCCGTGCTCCCAAAGACGCCGATCAATTGGTTCGAACGTCTTCCTGTTGGGACACCTTCGTTCTGGAAATCTGTCTCGATACAAACGTACCGCGCCACGGCTATTGCCCCGTGCTAATCCATACATCAAATGGGCATCCGCCAACTCCGCATTTCCAAACATTGCACTGACTGCAAAACCACGTTCGTGATGAACACTAACCCGTTGATGCTACGTACTGATGCGCTTGATGCTTCTACTGTATAGCAATGAGTCGCATGTCAACACAAGCACCAAAGTCAACATTACCTTCCTTCAATTGGGCCAACTGGCGGTGAATCGAGGAAGTACAGTACATACTTACAATGCTAAAATGAGCTCTAACATGGAAATTAAGCTTTTCCGGACACATGTCCACATAACATCTTTTCTTTATTTGTGTGTGAGGAATGTTTCCTGAAAGTTTGGCCGTACCTTTTTGTAACACCCTGTATACCTGCAACAGTATGCTTACCAATATGTTCAACAACGCCGTGCACAAAAACGGGACTTTTCGGCCCTCACATCTCCGGTTTTATTAATGATAGAAAGTTAGGGTCAAGTGTTTTGGATAGCGCTTGGGTTAGGGACCATTTCTATGTCCAACAGCAAATGGAGCTAATCGGTTGATTCTTTTCGCATTTCATGCGGTCTACTGTGTGCTTGATAGGACTGACGGAGGCACCATTAGTTCAAATAGCCCGAAATTAAGCCCATCGAACATTTATGTGGCATAGTGGAGAGATTCGTTCGTGTACAAACTCCTGCCCCTGCAACACTTTCGCAGTTATGGACGGCTATAGAGGCAGCATGGCTCGGTGCTTCTGCAGGGGACTTCCAGCGACTTATTGAGCCCATACCATGTCGAGCTGCTGTACTAAGCCGGTAAAAAGACGTCCGACACGTTACTACGTGGTATCCGATGACTTATGCTATCTCAGTGTATGTTGTCCCCGTGACAATATTCTGGTCGTTGTTGTATTCTGAACTACTCACAACATCTCCTGTTAATGCCGGCCGAAGTGGCCGTGCGGTTACAGGCGCTACAGTTTGGAACCGCACGACCGCTACGGTCGCAGGTTCGAATCCTGCCTCGGGCATGGATGTGTGTGGTGTCCTTAGGTTAGTTAGGTTTAAGTAGTACTAAGTTCTAGGGGACTTATGACCACAGCAGTTGAGTCCCATAGTGCTCAGAGCCATTTGAACCATTTTTTTTGATCAACTATCGTAAAGACAAACGGTGTGAGGTGTATTGGTCTGTTTACAACTCCATTGCATATTGCTAAGTTGGGGATCAATTATTAATCTTTGCATTAAGATATGATGGTCTTCATATTATATTTTGCAAGTAAAATCCGTAATCCTAGTGTGCCAGACGGTGCTCTCGCTCCTGCTGGTACCTCCAGAGGACCACATAGCAGATTTTGTTACCTACGAAATCAGCAGTACATCAGTGTACCTCTCCCGAGATCACGTAAGCACCCATTTTGTTTGCTATCCGCCGTTAGAAAATGCGCCGAAGGATTTCCTAGAGTCCATAATAATGATATGAATGGCAATCCCCTATTATCTAGATCTCGAGTATATCTCTCGAACAAGAACATATGTTTCCAGAATGAGATATTCACTCTGCAGCGGAGTGTGCGCTGGTAAGAAACTTCCTGGCAGATTAAAACTGTGTGCCCGACCGAGACTCGAACTCGGGAGGCAAAGGTCCCGAGTTCGAGTCTCGGTCGGGCACACAGTTTTAATCTGCCAGGAAGTTTCATACCAGCGCACACTCCGCTGCAGAGTGAAAATCTCATTCTGGAAACATCCCCCAGGCTGTGGCTAAGCCATGTCTCCGCAATATCCTTTCTTTCAGGAGTGCTAGTTCTGCATGGATCGCAGGAGAGCTTCTGTAAAGTTTGGAAGGTAGGAGACGAAGTACTGGCAGAAGTAAAGCTGTGAGTACCGGGCGTGAGTCGTGCTTCTGTAGCTCAGATGGTAGAGCACTTGCCCGCGATAGGCAAAGGTCCCGAGTTCGAGTCTCGGTCGGGCACACAGTTTTAATCTGCCAGGAAGTTTCAAGAACATATGTGTCAAATATGATGACAAGCACACAGAAAAGGTTGAGCTGGTTAAATTCTTAATATGTTCGGGGGGAGGGAGTGGGGGAGGGGGGGGGGGGAGAGATACAAAAGAACTGCTGAAACGACTAGACAAACCTTCATTTGCATTTCGGTTCCTGTCAGACTTAGGTGATAGAAAAAGAAAGAAAGCTAACATAAGTCGCTTACTTTCGTTCAATAGTGTCATACAGGGCCATTATTTGACGGTAACTCATCAAGGTAAGCTTGTAATACGACCCATTTTCTTAGTAGTCTCAAGAACGTCGAGCAGAGGATCATTAATGGAGGTGTGGGTACTAACTACAGCTTCCTATATTAACTTTGTCATAAATAATATGTCCCCTCTTCAGATCAATAGCTTAGTGCATGGAATCAATAATAGAAACAAAAATTACTTTCATAAAGATAAAAAATCTCTTGATTTTTTCCACAAATGCGTATGATATTCAGTAACACAAATATTCAATAACTTGGCAGCAGCAGAGAAAAGTGTAGCTACTAATAAAGAGGAACAAAAAGGGTTTACTGGTGGTCAGCTCCTTTTACACCAATCACGAATTTCTTAATAGTATTACCTGATGTGCTTTATTCACGTAAGTATTATCGAAAATCTTTTAGCACATCTTCAGTGCAGTAGTGTGACCATGGAAGTACGTGTTATAAACTGAGTTTCTGTGTAATGATGTGAGGCTGAACTAGACTACGCTTCTGTATATTGCATATTTACGTGTATTGTGGCCAGTTTGCTATTGCCAGTTAAATGAAAAATTTCCAGATAATTTTGCCATCCATTTAACTTTGAGTTTTTATAATCAACATTATTATATCTCCTATCTGGTATATATGCACTCAAAAAAAAAAAAAAGAAAAAAAAAAAAAAAAAAAAAAAAAAAAAAAAGAGCACCACGAAGGAACTGTCCGAATAGAAAGAAAATCGGTAGATGTGACGTACATATATACAAAGAAATGATTAAAACTTCGGAAGAATGGGATGATTTATGCATGAGGAAGAGCTTCACAAATTTAGCAAGTCGATAACGCGGTGGTCCCCCTCTGGTTCTTGTTGTTGTTGTAGTGATCTTCAGTCAGAAGAATGGTATGATGTTAGTGTCCGTGTTATCCTATCCTGTGCAAGCCTTTTCATCTCGTAGTGCAACCTAAAGTCTTTTGAATCTGCTTAGTGTATTCATCCCTTGGTCTCCCTCTACTATTTTTAACCTCCGTGCTTCGCTCCAATACTAAATTAGTGATCCCTTGAAGCCTCAGAACGTGTCCTACCAACCGATCCCTTCTTAGTCAAGTTGTGCGACCAGTTCCTCTTTTCCCCAATTCTATTCCGTACCCCCACATTAGTTACGTGATCTACCCATCTAATCTTCAGCATTTCTCCCCAATTCTATTCCGTACCTCCACATTAGTTACGTGATCTACCCATTTAATCTTCAGCATTCTTCTGTAGCACCACAATTCGAAAGCTTCTGTTCTCTTCTTGTCCAAACTATTTATCGTCCACGTTTCACTTCCATATATGGTTACATTTTATATTAAAACTTTCAGAAAAGACTTCCTGACAGTTAAATCTATACTCGATGTCAACAAATTTCTCTTCTTCAGAAATGCTTTTCTGGCCATTACCAGTCAATATATGAGGGCTATCCACAAAGTACATTACGTTTTGGAATTAAAAATAAATAAAGTATTGGAAAATTTTGTTATTATATACAGATGAAAGCCACACTTAAATACTACATTTCTACATAGTTGCCATTTAAATGAAGGCACTTATCGTAGCGATGGACGAGCTTGGATATTCCTTCGTCGTAAAATTCGGCCGCCTGCGCCTTCAACCACGTGGTTACCTCTTTTGGGACAGAAAAGGTGTGATTTTTGTGGATTTCCTGGAAAGAGGCACTACAATAAACTCTCAAAGGTATTGCCAAACTCTGCACAGCCTCATAAGAGCAATACAAAACAAACGCAGGAGAAAGTTGGGCTCAAAGATCTTGCTGATTCACGACAACGCCCGGGCCCACACGGCAAATGCCACTCGTGAAGTTCTCGAATCTTTTAAGTGGGAGTTGTTTCCTCATCCGCCGTATAGTCCCGACCTGGCACTGAGCGACTTCCACTTATTCCCAGCAATGAAGAAGTGGTTGGCTATGCAGCGTTTTGATGACGACGCACAGCTTCAAGAAGAGATAACCACGAGGTTGAAGGTGCAGGCGGCCGAATTTTACGACAAAGGAATTTCCAAGCTCGTCCATCGCTACGATAAGTGCCTTAATTTAAATGGCAACTATGTAGAAAAGTAGTATTTAAGTGTGGCTTTCATCTGTATATAATAAAAAAAATTCCAATACTTTATTTATTTTTAATTCCAAAACGTAATGTACTTTGTGGATAGCCCTCGTATTATATCCTCTCCACTTCGAGCATCATCAGTTATGTTTCTGCCCAAATAGAAAAACTCATGTACTACTTAGAGTGTTTCACTTCCTAATCTAATTCCATCAGCATTACGTGATTTAATTCGACTACATTCCACCATACTCTTTTTTCTTTTGTTGGTGTTCGGCTTACGAGCATATCCCCCTTTCACGACACTGTCCATTCCGTTCAACTGCTCTTCGAAGTCCTTTGCTGTCACTGACAGACTTACAATGCCATCGGCAAATCTCGAAGTTTTCATTTCGTCTCTCAGGACTTTAATTCCTAGTTCAATTTCTTTTGTTTCCTTTACTGCTTGCTAAATACACAGATTGAGCAGCATCGAAGATAGGCTAAAACCCTGTTTCACTCCATTCTCAACCGCTGCTTCCCTTTCATGCCTCTCGACTCTTATAACTGAAATCTGCTTTCCGTACAAATCGTAAAAAGTCTTTCGCTCCCTGTTTTTTAAATTTTTTTGTAATCTCATTTTGTTTGCTTTTGTTCGTTGCATCTGTTGGGGGCGAACGTCGTAAGACATCCGTTTAAGTTCGTTGATGATCGATTAACCCAGCTTTTTTATTACAGAGGGCGCGTAACCCTATGACCGAACACGTTGAGCTACCGTTCCGGCCCCTGTAGTTGACCCCTGCATCCCGTAGAATTTGAGAGAGAGTATTCCAGTCAACACTTTCAAAAGCCTTTTCTAAGTCTACAAACGCTAGAAACGTTGGTTTGCTTTTCCTTAACCTATCTTCTATGAGAAGTGGAACTGGCAGTTTTTCCTTACGTGTACCTGTATTTCGCAGGAAACCAAACTGATCATCACCGAAGTCGGCTTCTACCAGGTTTTCCATTCTTCGGTAAAGAATTCGTGTTAGTATTTTGCAGCCGTAACTTATTAAACTGATAGTTCGGCAGTTTCCACACCTGTCAGCACCTACTTTCTTTGGAATTGGAATTATTATATTCTTCTTCAAGTCTGACGCTATTTCACCTGTGTCATACATCTGGTATTCATTTATTTATTTACACGTCTAGTTCCGTAGGGCCAAATTGAGGAGGAAATCTCCGAAGTCATTTAACGTGTTAGTTCATGAAATTACAAAATAAAAGTAATAACACATAAAATGAAACGTTTATGTACCAAAAGAAAAGTCAAGTCATAAGTTTAAGTAAACACAATCAACAATATGACATATGAATCAGCTTAATTTTTCAAGGAACTCGATCAACAGAATAGAAGGAGAGACCCATGAGTGAACCCTTCAGTTTCGATTTGAAAGCGCTTGGAATACTGCTAATATTTTTTAACTCTTGTGGTAGCTATTTAAAATGGATGCAGCAGTATACTACACACCTTTCTGTACAAGAGTTAAGGAAGCGATCCAAATGCAGATTGGATTTCTGCCTAGTATTAACTGAGTGAAACTGCTAATTCTTTAGAATAAGCTGATATTGTTAGCAAGAAACGACAGTAACGTATGTATGTATTGAGCGGCCAATGTCAGAATATCCAGACTAGCGAACAGGGGTCGACAAGAGCTTCGTGACCTTACACCACTTATTGGCCGAACCGCCCGTTTCTGAGCCAAAAGTAGCCTTTGAGAATGGGAAGAGTTACCCCAAAATATAATACCATACGACATAAGCGAATGAAAGTAAGCAAAGCAGACTAATTTTCGTGTCGAACGATGATTTACTTCAGATGCCGTTCGAATAGTTAAAGTGGCAGCATTAAGTCTCTGAACAAGATCCTGAATGTGGTCTTCCCACGACAGTTCACTGTCTATCTGATCACCTAAAAATTTGAATTGTTCAGTTTCACTAACCATATGGCCATTCTGTGAAATTAAAATTTCAGATTTTGTTGAATTGTGGGTTAGAAATTGTAAAAACTGTGTCTTACTGTGAGCATTAGTTCATTTTCTACAAGACATGAACTCATGTCATGAATTGCACTATTTGAAACAGAGCCAATGTTGCACACTACATCCTTTACTACCAGGCTAGTGTTATCAGCAAACAGAATTATTTTAGAATTACCTGCAACACGAGAGGGCATATTATTTATATAAATAAGGAAGAGCAGTGGCCCCAACACTGCTCCCTGGGGCACCCCCCCCCCCCCCCCACCGCATTTGACCGTACCCCACTCAGACCGGAAGCGCAGCTGACGGAAGAGTTTTGTCATGGATGGCTCTCCCAAGGCAATCGGTAGGTCCAGCGGAAATGGTCTTTATGGAAGCAGTTATTCGGCTCGGAATTGACTTACAGACGTGTTGGATGTCCTGAGTGATATCGTGCCATGTTCTCTCCGTCTCCAGACAGGTCTGTTCTGCTCATCAGAAGTCAGTTCAAAGTGTGAGTCATCACTGAAGTCAATTCTACTCCAAATAGTGCGATTACTGACCAGAGACGCCAAGACGGCGCTGGGACACCAACCTGACTGTCGCCGACCATACGGCCGGACACGTGGAAGCGACGGTCTGCGGTGACATTTCATTTCATAGAAGGATCCGTTCGGTCGTCATCCACTTTACAGCTCGGTACATCGACGATATTCTACGCCCTGTTTTGCTGCCTCTCACGGTAAACCATCTGGGCTGGCATTTCAGCAAGATAATGCCCCACCCCACACGGCGAAAATTTCTACTGCTCTTTTTCGTGAATACTAAACCCCACCGTGGCCGACAAAGTCGCCGTCTGTCTCCCCACTTGAGAATGTTTGGAGCATTATGGGCAGGGACCTCCTACCAGTTTTGAAGCTTGAGGATCTAAAGTACCAGCTGGAAAGAATTTAGAACTACACACCTCAGGAGGACATCTAACAACTCTGTCAGTGAATGCCAAGCCGAATAACTGATTGCGTATTTGCCAGAGTTGGACCAATGCGATGTCGACTATTTCACTTTATGGAGCTCTTTCTCTTAAATAAGTCTTCCAGTTTTTTCTAAATTTCTAATCATTTTTTTCTGTACATTTACATCACGTCTATCGATTTCCCTCTGATTTGAATAATTCGTTCTTAGAATACTTTTTCTTTTCTTAGGGTGCATATTATGAATTCTTGAGGATCTCCTCAACTTCAGTCTATAGCGCAAATATAATCCAATGAAAAGGGAAAAGTAAGGTTCATATTGCCGATGCCGCTTTTTCTTATTTTCCTTTTTCAAATTCTGAAATTAGCTGTCGCATACAAACACAAACTGTGTACTTCTTTACGTCCGTCGTGCAGGAAGTTGTACTCGAACCTTTCTTCCTTACATGTTTCGTAGACAAAATTGTTTCCCTTTAGAAAGTAATTGCAATTAGTTGTAAAAGAATGTGTTGTATTCAAAGTTTCTTAGGTAATTTATTTATATACTCTTGTTTCTGAATCACATCTATACGAGCTCGAAGTACTTACGTTGCTACAGTACAATACACACACCTATTGAAAGCCGTAGGCGGCCTTACAAAGAAGCTGATATAAATTGCGCTAAACCAATGAAAAGAACAATTTTATTAGAAAAGAGTTGCTTGTATTCATGAAGAACACCTTATATTTATATGTGTGCCCTTCATACTGACGCTTGCGTTGCATTATGGAGTGTGGAAAGACTGTGTTCCCTTTTGGGCTCGTTCGCACTCAAATAGCATTTCAGAATTTCCCAGTAGGTACTCCACCTAATCAGGGAGAGTTATATGTTCATTATATTTTAGCTTGCAGAGAAGCGCTGTATTTAGTCGAAAAACGGGAGGTTAAGTAGCAGACAAATGCCAGCAATTAACGACGCCATTAAGTTACTTGAAGCAGGTAGCAGACTCAAGTTTTACTGTTAGACTGAAACTTTCGATGAAGTTTAATCCGCTTTGGATTTTCCTCCAGCCTGACCGTAAATTAGCGAGTAATGAGCACAGGAGAAGGTCGTAAGCTAGAGAGATGGGGGCATTCCGGTTTTGCAAACCATTTGCGGATTACAGCTCCGATGCGAAAGTCTTGAGCAGTTTTGAACTTGGGCTTTCGCTACAAATATCTCGACGTTTTTATAGTGCCTCTGGATGAACAGTACGTAAATGAGAAGCTGTTAACTCGAATAAGAGAGACAGAAAAAAATCAGATAAACTCTGCACACCAATGTATGATAGCAACCATTTTCTCCTTCTTGAAAACTGTGCAAGAAATAAATCTCATGAAAATCGCTGCAGGTCCATAAATGACTTCAGTGGCTTTTAGATTCAAATTGATCGTCTTACTGCCGTTAGACTCAGTTATAATCTTTAATATCACGTAACAGTACCTAAGGACGGTACTTTGTCGCAGGAGAAGCAAGTCTTACTGTTTTATTATTTTATACGGAAAACATTTGAGATAATTTTTTATGTAATTGTCATTGCCAGTTTCAGTTGGATCAGGGCATCTTCAGATTTACAACTAAAACAACTAAAATACTGGACTGGTGATACCGTCGCTGTCAGCTGTGTGTATCGCAACATCTCAGAAGACACAAAATGTTCCGCAATTATAACAGTATGGCAGAGACTTGACTTCACCGTTATAATACAATGGCAGCGCCATATCATATTCTAATTTATGTGTTCTTTTATTTACTAGTGTCTTGATAGCGTCTGGTATACAGTGTGAGCAAGCCGCCCCTATAAATGGGTTTTATGCTACCTGCAACGCCTTAAAAACCACTGGCTATATTTTCCCTTCTCTCGCTCACTATGTGCAAACTACTAGACCTCCAGGAAAAAAAAAAAAAAAAAACAACAGGACGTCTTTGTACGATACCAGATACTCAAGAAAAACTCATTTGAAGGTCACTTTTTCTTACATTTGAACAATTCGAAAAGTATTGCCTCTAGAGAAAACGTATCCCAGTTCGAAACTCATACATTAAATTTCCTACAAAAACTTCCTGTTCATTCTTTCTGATGAACTAACAGCATGTAGTGAGTGAGAGGGAATGAAAACCTTGCTCGTGATATGTGAAAGCGTTGTGGGTTGCATAAAACCCATAGGTAGGGGCAGCTGAATCATGCTGTATATACAGGGTATAACAAGGGGGATATTACATTTTCAGTTGGTTACACTGCTAAGATACAGACGATCTCGCACTGTCTACCACGTGTGATCGGTCCCACATAGTATCCCATTCAGTCCAAAATGGAACATTGGCAACTGCAGTGGCGTAATGAGGCAGTGGATTAGCCCTGTCATGTGTACAGCGTTGGAGCTGTCCGAAGCGCAATGCGCCTTGAACGGGAGTACCATTTCTGTGTTCCACAAAGTAGAACAATGTCCAAGAGGGTAAAACAGTGGCGTGGGACGGGTTCTGCAAACTGTGTGAAGCACAAGGGTCCTGAAATGACTGTCAGAACGCCGGAAAATATCCCATGAGTTCGAGTTCTGCAACGAAGCCCACAGCGATCTGTCGGACGCCATTCCAGAACACTATCAAACCCGCGCACCCCTCTGCAGAGTATATTATTGTGAAAAAGTATTTAAAATTTCAGCCTTATAAGCTGCAATTGGCTCACCAGTTACGGCCGGGAGGCAAACGGGAGTAAGCACTATTTCTGCAGAACGTTACTGGACGGAATTGACTAGGATGACGTTTTTCTCAAACATTTTTTGCTGTCTTATGAAGCAAACTTCCGTCGGAATGGGTTTTTCAATAATCAAAACTTGCGATATTTCACGGGCACAAACCCGCAGCACATTCATGAGAAGATCTAGGGCAGCTCAAAGTGCTACGTCATATGGCATGCTGCTGAACAGTTTCTTCATTCCACAGCTGCAGGGATATTGCCATCTGAACGGGATCTATTTTCAGGATGATTGGACTACAGTCCATATGGCCTGTAATTCAGTCACTTCTTCATCGATTACTCTCAGATTTGTGAGATATTCCATGGCCAGCGAGGTCAGCTCATGTTTCAGCCCCTGGTTATTTCTGTGGGACCAAATGTTTTTCACTGCTTCTCCAAAGTACCGATGAGTTGAAAGCCGGAATCTAGAAAAAGGTAGAGGCCATTCCTCAAGAAGAGATTGAGAATTTTTCCGAATGTTGACACATTGGTCTTACACTACGAAAATCTTTGACTTGCGGTGGTAGTACCACATGTATACGTTCCCGAAGAGTTTTAGGAGTGAATGGATAAGACAGTGTGTGGTTAGCCGTGAAGCAGTACGTCGCAGAAAGCACTTGTGCTGTGCTGTGGGGCTTGGTTAGCCGAGGCGGCTACGGGAGATGTCTTGCTGTCGTGCTGCGTACTGTACTGGGACCTGGTAGTTGAATGGTATCCGAATCAGCATTACCATGAACAGTGCTGACTGAACTGGAATTAACTACGAAACCTTACTGGATTACATCGGCAGAGTTAAACTTCCAGGAGGGAAGTAGAAAGAACATATACGAGGGTTATTGGGAAAGTAAGGAACGATCGGTCGCGAAATGGAAAAAACAGTGAAAATCTGATGAAGCTTTGCACAGATGCGTTGCGCACTGTGTCTAGTACGTCCGTCGATAGCACCATGTCACTGTTTTCAGTTCTGAGCTCACAGTGAGAACCTAAAGATGGCTGGAAATTAGCGTCTCCCACCAAGTATGAGGGTCTGGCGAAAGATTTCACCTGAAGCTATGCAATCCAAGCAACATAACTGTCCTGCGGTTCGTTCTACACGACAATTCTCGGCCGCACTCTGCAGAGCAATAAAGATGCTCCTGCAGCGTTTTCGATGGGAAGTGTTTGATCACTCACAATACAGCCCGTAATTAGCTGCCCCTGAGGTTCATCACTGCTCAAATGAACTGCTGGCTATGAAGACAATATTTTGACACAGACAACGAGCTGCAGTCCAGAGTAGAAAACTGTGGAAAAGTACTGGCGGCTTTCTTCTATAACGAGGTAACTGAAAAGTTGGTACAACGCTACGACAGATGTCTAAGTCTGAGTGGCGACTGTGTAGAGAAGTAGCTGGAAGGTGTAGCTAACCGTTACAAATAAACCAGTTTTGATTTTCACTGTGGTTTCCATTTCGCGACCTGTCGTTCCTTACCTTGCGAATAACTGTGATGGGGTTTTATGGGACCAAAGACTGCTGAGGCCATCGGTCCCTATGCTTACGCACAACTTAATCTAAGTTAAACTAACTTACGCTAAGTAACACACCCATGTCCGCGGGAGGACTCGAACCTTCGACGAGGGGGGTGGGGGGTGGTGGGTGGGGGAAGCCGCGCTGACCGTGGCAAGACCCTCAGACCGCGCGCTTACCCCGCGCGGATATATATGATGCTATGAACGAAAAATGACGTAAAAACATGACCATAGCATAAGGCAAATGATTCTGTACACTTAATTTAGCTGTGAGAACGACAGGTCAGAATTTGGGTTTTGATACAGCGTGGATCGTGTTCAACTCACCCCAACCAGCAGGCGGTCTTCGTCCGACATTTCTGCACTCCTTGTGCGCCTGGCTGCTACTGACTTGGCGTATTCTGCAACACAGCACGTATACGATCTGTAAGTACTCGAGGAGTAAACGACAAATAATACAGGATAATACATCAGATGTTAAATGTACATCACATTCTTGCAAAGCCTTATTGTTCATATGGTAAGACATTAGATCATTCTCACGTTGCAGCAACACACTGTAAAGAGTCCAAACTTTCACCAGTGACCGTTACTTCTGATCTCGAAGTTTTGCTTAATTACGGCACCTCATGGATAAATCAGGATCCAAACACTTTGTCTGAAGATGACAAAAAATTTGTCGATATCGTGGTTCAAGATGACACTCACACTGGGCCGATAATCAGTGAAGATGCTTTGAGCGTCATTCGCGATAAAACAAACTTTATGATGTATAGTTACAATTGCATCTTAATTTTACTGGCGTAAGATCCATATTTACATCTACCTCCACCGTTTGCGAATTATTGCGAAATCCACGGCAGAGAGCGCTTCTCCATGTACCACTTACTCGGGCTTTTCTCCTTCCCTTCGCATATGGAACACGGGGAGAATGATTACTTAAATGCCTCTATGCGCGCTTTAATCACAGTAAGCTGCCCGGTCTTCTAGAGAGCAATACTTAATGCTCTTTTCTGAATGTTTTAAGTACGCATGGAGAGTTAGGGTTTAACTACAAGCACCTGCCAATTCAGCTTCATGAGCATCTCCGCGAAACTCTCTCATGAGTAAAACAGAGCTGTGAGTGTAGGTGTTGTCCCTATTTGTACACGTCTAGTTTCTCGTGACAGTCCTATGTGGTATAGTTCCCTCACACGTGAGCCATATTATAAGTTAGACCGCAGAAGTGTTTCGTAAGTAGT
Organism: Schistocerca americana; assembly: GCF_021461395.2. Classification (NCBI taxonomy): domain Eukaryota; kingdom Metazoa; phylum Arthropoda; class Insecta; order Orthoptera; family Acrididae; genus Schistocerca; species Schistocerca americana. The sequence goes on along the minus strand of NC_060123.1, from coordinate 89,721,966 downwards.
AACTTTTGCAGATTGGTTGCAGATTCCCAGTATCCTGAAAATGAACAGAATTTTGCCAGCTACCTATCCTGCTATGTAGCCTATATGGCCTCTGTACTTCGTATTACAAGGGGCGTTCAATACGTAATGGAACGCGTCTGTTTTATCGATAAATTTCCAGTGAAAAAAATATGGATTCTATTGTGGAACTTCGGGGGAAACTCCCGCCTGAGCCCCTATGGTTTTATGAGGTTCCGATAGGTGGCGGCAGCATACGTGGCCTTCAAAATGTCTTCTGTCACGGAGATGCGTTCCAGACAGAGAACTGTCACAGATTTTTTTTGGCGGGAAACCAGAACATCGCAGATATTCATAGGCGTTTGCAGAATGTCAACGGGGGTGGCAGTTATCAAAAGCTGCGCGAGCCGTTGGGCGAGGTGTCTGTCATCACTCCAACAATATGGCACAAACCTTTTAGATCTCCCGCACGCCAGCCATGCTCACAAAACTGTAACTCGTGAAGTGTTGGAACGTGCTCTCATTCGGAGTGATTGCCGGATCACAATCAAATACCTCAGCGTTGAACTGGCTGTCTCTGCTAGAACTTCAGACATACTGGTCCACACTCAAAGGTTTGCGCCCTCTGGGATCGTTGCGGTCTAAAATAAGAGCATGAAGAGCAACGAAGGACCATCTGTACTGAACTGCTTGTGCGTTACAGGACTGATAGTGACAATTTTTTGTCCAACGTCGTCACTGACGATGAAACATGGGTTCATCGTTTCGAACCGGAAAGAAAATGGCAGTCCATGGAGTGGCACCACATCGCCTCTCCTACAAAGACAAAGTTCAAAGCCACACCCTGAGCCAGTAAAGTCATGGCGACGGTCTTCTGGGACTGCGAAGGTTTGTTGTCCTCCCGGATGATACAACGGTCGACTCTGCGGAGTATCGCACTATCTTCAGTAAATCGACCATTAGTGTGTTACCATTCGGGTATACATGTCCTTAATGTAAGGTGGAGTAAGGTCAACGCATTTAATGGAGATTATGTTGAGAAAAAGAGTTTTAATGCCAGAAGACTAGGGAACTGTTGTAGAATTTTAGAACATGTTTTTTGCTCGAGTATCATGTCGTTTTTGGAAACCCAGAACCTACTATGTAGGAATCAACATGGATGCCGGAAACAGCGATCGTGTGAGACCCAACTCGCTTTATTTGTTCATGAGACCCAGTAAATATTAGATACAGGCTCCCAGGTAGATGCTATTTTTCTTGACTTCCGGAAGGCGTTCGATACAGTTCCGCACTGTCGCCTGATAAACAAAGTAAGAGCCTACGGAATATCAGACCAGCTGTGTGGCTGGATTGAAGAGTTTTTAGCAAACAGAACACACCATGTTGTTATCAATGGAGAGACGTCTACAGACGTTAAAGTAACCTCTGGCGTGCCACAGGGGAGTGTTGTGGGACCATTGCTTTTCACAATATATATAAATGACCTAGTAGATAGTGTCGTAAGTTCCATGCGGAATTTCGCGGATGATGCTGTAGTATACAGAGAAGTTGCAGCATTAGAAAACTGTAGCGAAATGCAGGAAGATCTGCAGCGGATAGGCACTTGGTGCAGGGAGTGGCAACTGACCCTTAACATAGACAAATGTAATGTATTACGAATACATAGAAAGAAGGATCCTTTAATGTATGATTATATGATAGCAGAACAAACACTGGTAGCAGTTACTTCTGTAAAATATCTGGGAGTATACGTGCGGAACGATTTGAAGTGGAATGATCATATAAAATTAATTGTTGGTAAGGCGGGTACCAGGTTGAGATTCATTGGGAGAGTGCTTAGAAAATGTAGTCCATCAACAAAGGAGGTGGCTTACAAAACACTCGTTCGACCTATACTTGAGTATTGCTCATCAGTGTGGGATCCGTACCAGATCGGTTTGACGGAGGAGATAGAGAAGATCCAAAGAAGAGCTGCGCGTTTCGTCACAGGGTTATTTGGTAACCGTGATAGCGTTACGGAGATGTTCAATAAACTCAAGTGGCAGACTCTGCAAGAGAGGCGCTCTGCATCGCGGTGTAGCTTGCTCGCCAGGTTTCGAGAGGGTGCGTTTCTGGATGAGGTATCGAATATATTGCTTCCCCCTACTTATACCTCCCGAGGAGATCACGAATGTAAAATTAGAGAGATTAGAGCGCGCACGGAGGCTTTCAGACAGTCGTTCTTCCCGCGAACCATACGCGACTGGAACAGGAAAGGGAGGTAATGACAGTGGCACTTAAAGTGCCCTCCGCCACACACCGTTGGGTGGCTTGCGGAGTATAAATGTAGATGTAGATGTAGAACATGATGTATTGGAATCCTGAATAAATCCAACCTATTTCCAGAAGATATTGTGTTGTATTAGTTGTTGAACTCCCTTCGTACTACGAATTGCTGCATCCACGTATTTACTTGTGTTAGCTGTTTGCATTGCCTCATGGGATACAAATTTCCTGCCTTTGGAGAAGCGCAGAATTTTATACATCTTAACACTTAAAACAAGTTGTCTACTATCCACCATTTTCAAACCTTGTCATGATCAGACTAAAAAATACTTAAAATTAAATTTCTACGTAGATTATGAAATTACAAACTAATAGGAAATAACGGGAGGTAGATCAGACCCGTGGAGAACTAGGAAAATGAGCGAGAGGTTAGTAGGTATTTAGCAAGAAAACTGGGAATACTTTACTCCGGACTGTAAGCATCAGTTGAGACGAAAAATGGTACAGGCTATAAACATCGTAAAATAAAAGGTGAACCCCACCTGCACTGGCAGAATTTTAGGAGTTTGTTCATCGATATTTTCTGAGAGTTTTGATACAGATGAAACTTGGTCTCTGGTGGCTCATTGCAGAATACTCCGTTTGGTTTGATTTCTAATCCTCATCTATCTTTGTATCCTCATCGTGTCCCAGAAGGAATGGTAAACATACAAGGATGCGACATGAAAGATTATCTGAAGCAAAATCTTCATATTGTCGGACGCCATATTCCGAATGGTTCTATTCACGGCCGACACTTGCTGTGGACAGCAATAATATCCGCTTTGCTTTTCGCCCTGGAGCATGCATTCAGCACTGTCCGGCTCTACCTTGGTTACGTTTATCCAGCCGTGTTAGTAGTTCACTAACAGTGATACACAGCAATATGGACAGTGTTATTGACGAAGAGGTTGTCGTTATGCAACTCGTGTATGGGTTTCATTGAATGTAATGGAGGCGTACCACAACGATGCTGTGTTGAGCCCTGTTCTCTCACCGACGGCCGCCACAGCACAGTACTTCTGGATCTGTTGTCGCTTTCCTCGCTGTTATATCTCGTACAGTTGGGAGACTGCATATAATAGTCCTTTGCTTTGATATGACGCTATTTTGACAAAAATAAATGTTATGTGGGGTAACAAACTGATTAAACGACAGAAGCATAATTACTCTGCAACGAGCCAGCGTAGACGACGGGTCAGCTCTACGAAAATGTTCCTGAACAATATTTGAAATTCGCCGGTGACGTTCCGGTTTACCGTGTCTACCACAGATAACTGTAGACGCTGGTCGTGCAGAACGAGCACGGAGGGACGCCAGCCGCCGCTAGAACGCCGACTCACCCCTGAGGATGGCGTCCTTGAGCTCCTCGGCGCAGAGCCCCATGTCGTCCTGCACACCGCTGGACGCCGTCGTGGGGCACCACGGCGCCTGCGAAGCGAAAAACAAAACTCTGAAACACTTGGTCACCGAATACGAGGACATGTAGTTCAAATTTCTGTGTCAGTATGCTACGTATTACACTCTATTTTGCAGCGTTAATCAGTTCCACATGCTGTCTACCTAACGATTATTGGCAAGTTTCTGAAGCATTGTTGTGTATAAACATTGTTTAAAAATTTCAGCTCCCATCCCCTCTTCTTGTTGGGAGCACGTGGCATCCCTCAAGACTGAGTGTGTTTCAGTTCCATGTTAGCCGGCCGCGGTGGCCGTGCGGTTCTAGGCGCTGCAGTCCGGAACCGCGAGGCTGCTACGGTCGCAGGTTCGAATTCTGCCTCGGGCATGGATGTGTGTGATGTCCTTACGTTAGTTAGGTTTAAGTAGTTCTAAGTTCTAGGGGACTGATGACCTAAGACGTTAAGTCCCATAGTGCTCAGAGCCATTTGAACCTTTTTCAGTTCCATGTTGCCAATGAATGAATTAAATGAAGAAGAATTTATAGAAAATTTTTCTTTATATCTCAGTGTTATCTAAACAAATTACATGTGTGGCATAAATATTGTCTTTATGTGCAACTCATACCGACGTCCCACCTTAATCTGACACTTTATCTTTTCAACAGGTGGCTCACAATGTGATTCTTAAAGCGACAATGACGTTTACATCATACAGACGACATTACTTATAATATAAGTAATGTTTGGATTATTGTTAAACTACACTGTACTCAATATCTGATTTAGTATTTCGTAATATCAAAGGAGAATAGTGGATCTATGTACGCATGTAGTTCAGGTTAATAATGTATTAACTAACCATCGTATACACGAAGATACCAGTGCTAATGTTGTCGGAGAAGAAACTCAGAAACACAGTCACGGTGGTAAGTTGGTTATCATAGCAGACTGCTACATGGAGGGTCGTGAATTCAAAACTCGCCTGAACTCTAAGATTTTAATTTCTATATTCTAGATATATCCAAAAAATAGTTCAAATGGCTCTGAGCACTATGGGACTTAACATCTATGGTCATCAGTCCCCTAGAACTCAGAACTACTTAAACCTAACTAACCAAAGGACATCAGACAACACCCAGTCATCACGAGGCAGAGAAAATCCCTGACCCCGCCGGGAATCGAACCCGGGAACCCGAGCGTGAGAAGCGAGAACGCTACCGCACGACTACGAGCTGCGGACGATATATCCACAAATGTCAATATATATTGTACTGGAACGTTCTGTAACTGTACATGTACCGTATGTTTCTAGCAGGAGGCAGTTCACTCCGCGACTGCCTTGTTAAAAAGTAAGGAAAAGTTATGATTTTGGTTTCAGGGCTCCAAGATTTTGTCATAGTCTCCTGCCAACTGAATACAATACACACAACGTTCGTGCGGCCGCGTGAAAATATTACAAAAGTTCTTCGTTGGGATGCTGTTCAACACGCCCGTCACATCAACGTGAATGCTGCCGACATGGTCAAAGCCTTCTCCGTTCTTATGAATTTCTGCAATTTGTTGTTTTGTGGTAGGTTCGTGTCGATTACACCACGTTCAGTCACTCGTCTTAATTTTTCCCAGAAAAGAATTGCGCTCCTGTCGAATAGCAGCAGCGTCGACACGTTGTCGTTGTTGCTCGGAAGTCAAAATGTACAAGACAAACTTTTCACACACCTTTATCTTTTCCAAAACATGCTACAGAATGTCGTGAAGACTTCGTCTACAGACGTTGCTCATTGCGATTTGTGACACAACTTTGACACACTACGACCCAACGTCCACTACCTGACACTAGCTCCTCACAGCTGACTAGTCCAATGCCCGTATGTTGTTGACAGTTGTTAGTTAAAGCCGTCACCGTAGACTCTGCGCTGAAATTTGCTAAATAAAATTCATTGTTGGGTGGGGCACTGAAACTCAGGTGTGAGAGCTAAGCTCGCCGAATAACCTTACAACTGCCCTGATTTAACCGCTGAGACGCGTCTGCCCTTGTAGGAATCTGTGACCCTCGACAGTGATTACTTCCAGCAGCACGTTGCTGTTCGCGACAGCTGATTCTGGCAGTGAGCAATTTTTCCTGAACGAGATACACTCGGTACGTGATGCAACTAGAGAAGCCAAGCCATATACAGGGTGAAAAGTATTTAAACCGACAAACTTTGGTAGGTTGTAGGGGGTCTCAAAACAAATATTTTTCCCTAATGTCATTTTTTCCTATGAGGATTATTTAAACCGGTGGAGGCCGTATTACGCTTTTCAGTTGTTAGAGGCTGTAATACGATCTTCAGTTGTTAGAGGGCTTATTATGCTCTTCAGTTGTAGGCAACTGCTGTCCACCAGTGTAGTAGTGCATTGTCTCTGTTTACTAATGGAGCGATACACCTGGAGTGAGTACATCGATATGGTTGGTGCGCACTACGTAGCGCACCACAATGGACGAGCTTCACAGCGGGTTTATCAACAACAGTATCCTAATTGCCGTATCCTGCATCATACGACCTTTGCTGCTGTGTACCAACGTCTCCATGAGACCGGGTCATTTAGCAGATTACTTGGACAGGGATGCTGACACACGGTAAGAACGCTGCAATTTGAGGAAGCTGTCTTGCAGCATATGGAGGGGGACCTTTCAATCAGCACTCGCGCAATTGCACGTAACATGGGGACAAATCAGACGAATGTAAGAACAGTCCTTCGAGAGCAGTTGTTATGTCCATTTCACTTACAGCGTATCCACAACCTGGAACCGCTAGATTATCCACGCAGAGCATAGTTTTCTCAGTGGTGCCTGGAACAGTATGAAATGGATCCTACATTTCCATCCTCTGTGTTCCTTACCGATGAAACAACATTCGGGCGTGATGGAGTTTTCAACATGCACAATTCGCATGTTTGGAGTGAGGATAAACCACAAGCCACAGTTACTAGCGCTCATCAAGTGCGGTTCTTTGTTAATGTGTGGGTCGGTGTTGTTGGGGACTGTTTAATTGGGCCGTATCTGATGCCTAGGCCATTAAATGGCAGGCACTATTACAATTTTCCCTCCAGAGCATCGCCAGAATTGCTGGAAGACGTCCCGCTCCCTGCAAGACAACGCATGTGGTTCCAACATGACGGGGCGCCGGCACATTTCAGTCCTCGTGTGCGTCGATTCCTGGACCTACGGTTCCCACAATCGTGGATTGGCAGAGGTGGTCCTGTACCATGGCCTGCTCGATCCCCAGATATGTCCCTCCTGGACCTTTTTTGTGTGGGGAGAGATGTGCAATCCTGTTTACGCCAGTCATGTTGCATCAGAAGAGGATCTGGTTGCCCGGATAGTAGCAGCAGCAGGAACAATTCAGGATACTCCTGGGGTTTTTTCCCGTGTCAGACAGAACATGATCCGACAGTGTAACCTTTGTTTACGTGTCAATGAAGGCATTTTTGAAAATCTTCTGTAATTGAAAATTGGGTTGTGTTAATGTGTTGTCTCTTGGTCATAAAAATGGAAAAGTATTTGTTGCTTTAATTACTTTGCTGCCAGAGGAATCTTCCTCTACCTTTTTAAATATTCCTCATAGGAAAAAATGACATTAGGGAAAAATTTTTTTTTTGATGTCCCCTACAACCTCCCAGAGTTTGTCGATTTACATAATTTTCACCCTGTAGAAGAAGACACCTAGCAGGCTCTTCCCAGGCTCTTCTATGGGAAGAATGGAAGCAGGACAGTCGCGAACTGATGTGGCCCTATGGCTTAATGTGAATCATTCTGCTGTTTTTCTGATGTGGCGACAGTTTATAGAGATCGAAACTGTATCCCGAAGTCAGGGCGGGGCCGCCCACATGTAACATCAGAAAGAGAGAACAGTTATTTGGATGTAAGGGTCCGGCGGTACCGCCTTAGCACTGCACATCAACTGGTATCTGATCTCGCAGCATGTAGTGGACGCGTTTTAACGCGGCAAACGTGGTGAAGAAGGCTTCAGCAAGTGGCCTGTATTGTCACAGACCTCCTGTTTGTGTACCCGTGGCGTGTCTCCACAGAAAGGGGCGTCTAGAATGATGCCGTCAACATGCCACGTGGGTCGAACAGTGGGCCAATGTTGTTTTCACAAACGAGTTCCGATTTGGTCTGACAGTGATTCTCGGCGGATTAGCATCTGGAGGGGAGGTGCAGCACGATTTCGGGATCCAACCGTTGTGGAAAAAGACCGATATCGAGGAGGATTCATGATGGTGTCGGCAGGGATTGTATTGATCACTCGAACACCTCTTCATGAAATTGTACGGTTAAATCGGCAACGTTTAACTGCTGTCAGTTATCGTGACAAGATGTTCGGATCTCATGTGCGGTTGTTGCGACTTCCTGTGGGTCCAAACTTCGTATTGCTGGTCGATATTGCTCGACCTCATAGAGCACGCGTCCGCAGCTCGTGGTCGTGCGGTAGCGTTCTCGTTTCCCACGCCCGGGTTCCCGGGTTCGATTCCCGGCGGGGTCAGGGATTTTCTATGCCTCGTGATGACTAGGTGTTGTGTGCTGTCCTTAGGTTAGTTAGGTTTAAGTAGTTCTAAGTTCTAGGGGACTGATGACCATAGATGTTAAGTCCCATAGTGCTCAGAGCCTTAGAGCACGCGTTGTTGATGTTTTCTTGAAAACAGATGATATTGAGCGCATGGCGTAGCCTGCTCGGTTTCCATGTTATAATCCCATAGAGTACGTCTGGGATTCACTAGAGACACGGGTTTCTTCACGTCAGCACCCACCAACCACTCTCCAAGGCTTAAGAGCAGCGCTTCAGGAGGAATGGGCGTTGTCGCCTCAATATCTACATCTACATCTACATTGATACTCCGCAAGCCTCCCAACGGTGTGTGGCGGAGGGCACTTTACGTGCCACTGTCATTACCTCCCTTTCCTGTTCCAGTCGCGTATGGTTCGCGGGAAGAACGACTGTCTGAAAGTCTCCGTGCGCGCTCTAATCTCTCTAATTTTACATTCGTGATCTCCTCGGGAGGTATAAGTAGGGGGAAGCAATATATTCGATACCTCATCCAGAAACGCACCCTCTCGAAACCTGGCGAGCAAGCTACACCGCGATGCAGAGCGCCTCTCTTGCAGAGTCTGCCACTTGAGTTTATTAAACATCTCCGTAACGCTATCACGGTTACCAAATAACCCGGTGACGAAACGCGCCGCTCATCTTTGGATCTTCTCTACCTCCTCCGTCAACCCGAACTGGTACGGATCCCACACTGATGAGCAATACTCAAGTATAGGTCGAACGAGTGTTTTGTAAGCCACCTCCTTTGTTGATGGACTACATTTTCTAAGCACTCTCCCAATGAATCTCAACCTGGTACCCGCCTTACCAACAATTAATTTTATATGATCATTCCACTTCAAATCGTTCCGCACGCATACTCCCAGATATTTTACAGACGTAACTGCTACCAGTGTTTGTTCCGCTATCATATAATCATACAATAAAGGATCCTTCTTTCTATGTATTCGCAATACATTACATTTGTCTATGTTAAGGGTCAGTTGCCACTCCCTGCACCAAGTGCCTATCCGCTGCAGATCTTCCTGTATTTCGCTACAATTTTCTAATGCAGCAACTTCTCTGTATACTACAGCATCATCCGCGAAAAGCCGCATGGAACTTCCGACACTATCTACTAAGTCATTTATATATATTGTGAAAAGCAATGGTCCCATAACACTCCCCTGTGGCACGCCAGAGGTTACTTTAACGTCTGTAGACGTCTCTCCATTGATAACAACATGGTGTGTTCTGTTTGCTAAAAACTCTTCAATCCAGCCACACAGCTGGTCTGATATTCCGTAGGCTCTTACTTTGTTTATCAGGCGACAGTGCGGAACTGCATCGAACGCCTTCCGGAAGTCAAGAAAAATAGCATCTACCTGGGAGCCTGTATCTAATATTTTCTGGGTCTCATGAACAAATAAGGCGAGTTGGGTCTCACACGATCGCTGTTTCCGGAATCCATGTTGATTCCTACATAGTAGATTCTGGGTTTCCAGAAATGACATGATACGCGAGCAAAAAACATGTTCTAAAATTCTACAAGAGATCGACGTAAGAGATATAGGTCTATAGTTTTGCGCATCTGCTCGACGACCCTTCTTGAAGACTGGGACTATCTGTGCTCTTTTCCAATCATTTGGAATCCTCCGTTCCTCTAGAGATTTGCGGTACACGGCTGTTAGAAGGGGGGCAAGTTCTTTCGCGTACTCTGTGTAGAATCGAATTGGTATCCCGTCAGGTCCAGTGGACTTTCCTCTATTGAGTGATTCCAGTTGCTTTTCTATTCCTTGGACACTTATTTCGATGTCAGCCATTTTTTCGTTTGTGCGAGGATTTAGAGAAGGATCTGCAGTGAGGTCTTCCTCTGTGAAACAGCTTTGGAAAAAGGTGTTTAGTATTTCAGCTTTACGCGTGTCATCCTCTGTTTCAATGCCATCATCATCCCGTAGTGTCTGGATATGCTGTTTCGAGCCACTTACTGATTTAACGTAAGACCAGAACTTCCTAGGATTTTCTGTCAAGTCGGTACATAGAATTTTACTTTCGAATTCAATGAACGCTTCACGCATAGCCCTCCTTACGCTAACTTTGACATCGTTTAGCTTCTGTTTGTCTGAGAGGTTTTGGCTGCGTTTAAACTTGGAGTGGAGCTCTCTTTGCTTTCGCAGTAGTTTCCTAACTTTGTTGTTGTACCACGGTGGGTTTTTCCCGTCCCTCACAGTTTTACTCGGCACGTACCTGTCTAAAACGCATTTTACGATTGCCTTGAACTTTTTCCATAAACACTCAACATTGTCAGTGTCGGAACAGAAATTTTCGTTTTGATCTGTTAGGTAGTCTGAAATCTGCCTTCTATTACTCTTGCTAAACAGATAAACCTTCCTCCCTTTTTTTATATTCCTATTAACTTCCATATTCAGGGATGCTGCAACGGCCTTATGATCACTGATTCCCTGTTCTGTACATACAGAGTCGAAAAGTTCGGGTGTGTTTGTTATCAGTAGGTCCAAGATGTTATCTCCACGAGTCGGTTCTCTGTTTAATTGCTCGAGGTAATTTTCGGATAGTGCACTCAGTATAATGTCACTCGATGCTCTGTCCCTACCACCCGTCCTAAACATCTGAGTGTCCCAGTCTATATCTGGTAAATTGAAATCTCCACCTAAGACTATAACATGCTGAGAAAATTTATGTGAAATGTATTCCAAATTTTCTCTCAGTTGTTCTGCCACTAATGCTGCTGAGTCGGGAGGTCGGTAAAAGGAGCCAATTATTAACGTAGTTCGGTTGTTTAGTGTAACCTCCACCCATAATAATTCACAGGAACTATCCACTTCTACTTCACTACAGGATAAACTACTACTAACAGCGACGAACACTCCACCACCGGTTGCATGCAATCTATCCTTTCTAAACACCGTCTGTACCTTTGTAAAAATTTCGGCAGAATTTATCTCTGGCTTAAGCCAGCTTTCTGTACCTATAACGATTTCAGCTTCGGTGCTTTCTATCAGCGCTTGAAGTTCCGGTACTTTACCAACGCAGCTTCGACAGCTGACAATTACAATACCGATTGCTGCTTGGTCCCCGCATGTCCTGACTTTGCCCCGCACCCGTTGAGGCTGTTGCCCTTTCTGTACTTGCCCAAGGCCATCTAACCTAAAAAACCGCCCAGCCCACGCCACACAACCCCTGCTACCCGTGTAGCCGCTTGTTGCGTGTAGTGGACTCCTGACCTATCCAGCGGAACCCGAAACCCCACCACCCTATGGCGCAAGTCGTGGAATCTGCAGCCCACACGGTCGCAGAACCGTCTCAGCCTCTGATTCAGACCCTCCACTCGGCTCTGTACCAAAGGTCCGCAGTCAGTCCTGTCGACGATGCTGCAGATGGTGAGCTCTGCTTTCATCCCGCTAGCGGGACTGGCAGTCTTCACCAAATCAGATAGCCGCCGGAAGCCAGAGAGGATTTCCTCCGATCCATAGCGACACACATCATTGGTGCCGACATGAGCGACCACCTGCAGATGGGTGCACCCTGTACCCTTCATGGCATCCGGAAGGATCCTTTCCACATCTGGAATGACTCCCCCCGGTATGCACACGGAGTGCACATTGGTTTTCTTCCCCTCTCTTGCTGCCATTTCCCTAAGGGGCCCCATTACGCGCCTGACGTTGGAGCTCCCAACTACCAGTAAGCCCACCCTCTGCGACCGCCCGGATCTTGCAGACTGAGGGGCAACCTCTGGAACAGGACAAGCAGCCATGTCAGGCCGAAGATCAGTATCAGCCTGAGACAGAGCCTGAAACCGGTTCGTCAGACAAACTGGAGAGGCTTTCCGTTCAGCCCTCCGGAATGTCTTTCGCCCCCTGCCACACCTTGAAACGACCTCCCACTCTACCACAGGTGAGGGATCAGCCTCAATGCGGGCAGTATCCCGGGCAACCACAGTCGTAGTCCGATCAGGGGATGCGTGGGACGAGCTGGCCGTCCCCGACAAACCCCCATCCGGACCCCCCCAGTGATGCCCATTGGCAACAGCCTCAAGCTGTGTGACCGAAGCCAACACTGCCTGAAGCTGGGAGCGAAGGGATGCCAACTCAGCCTGCATCTGAACACAGCAGTTGCAGTTGAGATTGATGGCTTCATTCACAGCATGTCCCGTCGCTTGTCAGGCTTGTATTGCTGCCAGAGCGTACAGCGCATTAACCAGTTGTCGGAATGTGTGTGTAAATCCGTTACGTTGTAAAAAACTAAGATCGTTTTTGTCTACCGTTATGCATGTTGCAGTTGTTTACGTTGTGTATTTTTTCTATTGTTTCTAGTTTACTATCACTTGATTATACTGATTTGTGACAAAATAGCCGGCCGATGTGGCCGTGCGGTTCTAAGCGCTGCAGACTGGAACCGCGAGACCGCTACGGTCGCAGGTTCGAATCCTACCTCGGGCATGGATGTGTGTGGTGTCCTTAGGTTAGTTAGGTTTAACTAGTTCTAAGTTCTAGGGGACTAATGACCTCAGAAGTTGAGTCCCATAGTGCTCAGAGCCATTTGTGACAAAATAAACACAACCTTGGAAAGTTTCCGTTTGTTGCTTTACTTTTGGACAGCAGTGTATTTACATGACGCGCGGAAATATTCTGCTCGCCGTGGTGACAGAACCGGTCTCTCTCTCTCTCTCTCTCTCTCTCTCTCTCTCTCTCTCTCTAGAAATAAGTTCGCATATTACCGAAAAGTTTCGTGTATTTTGCCAGAAGCATCTAATACACGAATTTTTACTTTTAGAGCAGAAAGCTTATTGTAAACCATATCACTGATTTCTGAGCCCAGATAGTACGGGTATTTATTATATTTATGTATCAGAAAGATTGCTGCTTGTCAGAAACCTAGGACTAGTATGTAAGTCCGCGAAGGACCCAACCATCGTAAAAGGAAAAACTGGCATTGTGAAAGATTTTCAGTGAAAGTAACTTCCCTGCAAAGCATAATGGGAATAGAATTGTAGCAGGGGCTGCACGCAATCCCATATATTCGGAAAAATGTTATATGATTTCGACCAGAATGAAATTTAGATTACATTCACTATTCACGCTATGGAAACTAAAATAAAGTTAAAGAAGTTTCTCTGAAAATATTCCTGCTACCTCTCCCTTTACATCATTTGTCAACAGCTTAGCCGGCCGGTGCGGCCGAGCGGTTCTAGGCGCTACAGTCTGGAACCGCGAGACCGCTACGGTCGCAGGTTCTAATCCTGCCTCGGGCATGGATGTGTGTGATGTCCTTAGGTTAGTTAGGTTTAAGTAGTTCTAAGTTCTAGGGGATTGATGACCTCAGAATTTAAGTCCCATAGTACCCTGAGCCAAATAATTACATTAACTAAAAATAATAATATCTATGTAAGCCGCACATCATGTTTATCTGTGTATGCAACATCCAGTTCACCTGAAGATGGCATGAAAGGCCGAAGGCCGGTTCACGAATAAATAAATATAATTTTGCAGCAAATTAGAAAGTGACTTCCTATAGAATATTATTATCATGCTCTGCCAAGCACCGACGGAAAATTCATTTAATATTCTATAAGCTTCATTAGCGTGTACAGCTTTTTAAAGCAGAAGGCGTACATTTTGAACAAAAATTATCGTTTTCTGCTCTTCAACATTAGCCTGTCCTTTATCAAGATGTTAGGTGACGTATTATTTGAAGTAAGTCATTGTAGGAAAGAATTTTCTCTTTAGAATTCCACGATTCAGCCCTTGCTTCGTTGCTTTCCTACCTCTTCATCAGTGATAGCTGAGTCACACTCTTTTTACTTGTATGTTAATCGTATTCAAACGTATGGACGTGATTGTCCTAAGAATTACACTACAGCCATTTCAGTCATTAACGATGACGTTTGTTTTGTGTTAAGATACGTATACGGTCTGCACGTCAAACTAATTTCATAGAATTTGCAGGTAATCGTTACATCTCACGAAAATAATATCAGTCAACATTTTCTTCGATTGAATCCTGTTACCGTATCAAACAGTAAAGTATCTCGCCATAATCTTGGACTGGTCGGAACACACTGTTAACTATGCCAGAGATCCTTCACTTTCTCACATGCAATTAAAGTTTTGAAAAAATATTTCTGCCAAAAATGAAACTAAAATAAGTCTAACCACCTGTTCAATCGAACGTTTACTACTTCTAACTAACTGAAGAAGTCCAACGCACTGAAGCCAGTAGACTACTCGAGCTAACCATGAATGCTTGCATTCATCGTATGTTTTGGCCAGATGAGTCTCCCTTATGGACAACTGTTGTGGATACGATGGGAAAAGTTGAGCGGTTTCTACAAGCGCTGTGTTATCAGTTTCATAGTTACTGGATTGTTAGCTCGAGTGGTCTGACGGTTTCGTTATGTTTGTCATTTTCAGTTATTTCATAGTAGAGGAAATTCTCCTGCACAAGTGATTGTACCACTTTTCGTTTTATTTTAGGTAAAAATATTTTCCCAAATTTTTAACTCCCTGCATGCCAATAAAGGATTTCCAGTCGTATCAGGTACGACAGAACATACCATAATAGCATTATCTGTGCTAATACATGCGAAACCATGTTTGGTCATATTCATAACTTTACATATCCTCTTTCCATTTTAACCATACATCTGTGGAACGAATTTCTCTGTGTCTGACCGAAATCACACTGCGCTCAAAAGAAATTGTTGTTATTATGGGTTCAGCTTTCTTAAATTCAGCTTCAACGTTCTCCCAGCACTCTTTCTCTCTATTTCCTTCAGTTTATTATCGCTTCTCTACTGATTGTTCTTTGTCTCTTCTGCTAACGATTTTCTTTAATAACCTCTCTTCCCTTGACCTGTTTCTTTCTTCTCTAGATATGATTGTTTCTGCACTGTTGCCTTCTATTTCTTTTCCTATACCATTAACTTATTTTTCCAAGAGCGATACATTATGGTATATGCCCTTTTGTGAGTTACAGATGAGAGAGATCTGCTGGGGTGTATCCCACTACTTGGACTTTGAATCTGATATTCACCTGCTGTGATTAAAAGTCAGTTAAGATTGATTTCCATCAGCGATTTCAGCGTGAGCAGAGCAGGAACAATTGCAGCCACCCTCGTAAGTAGCTCATTTAACAGAATTTAGGCGGACAGTTCTATGCTCCTCTTAAGGGGTCAAAAAGCAAGGTAATCAGGTCTTATTGAAAAATAGCAGTTTTTCATTCGTATGAAGTAATATTCGGATGACTTAATTTCACTCGCAAGTCAAGCGCCCCTTCCAGCAAGATGGCCTCGTTGTTTCTTGCGCACTATGGAAAAAGTATTCAGCAGAACTGTTGCCCAGTGCGGTCATTTTTCAATCCCGACAGCGGTTCGTCAAGATTCATTGCCTGCGGCATGCTCACGGACGACACATCACTTACTAACAGCGGAGACACGCCTTTTGCAGACTCGCTGGCGCCAGTCCCAAAAGACAACTCAGGAAGTTGTGAGAGTTTTGCCAGTCGATGGTAGGGGAGAAACGAGTATCTGCTCATGTTTCATAGGCTAACACCAAGACTAGAGTCCTTATTGACCGCTAATATATGACGTGGTCATTTCTGAGACTCGTAAGACGAGAAGAGGGTAGCCGCAAAGAAAATTTCCCTGTTTCGATAGGTAAAACAAATAAGCAGAAGCCCTGGTTGACTGACGCGGGTTTTGGTGGGATTGTTTTTGTTGGGGCGCCAGAGTTAGAGAAGTGAAAGACAGGAGAAGATTTTTGATTTTGGAGAGCGGCACAGAGAACATTCTCGTCTAGAAGGTGGTAGAGATTGGAGTTCATTTCGAAGAGCATCGGACAAGAGCAGCTTTCTGGTTATGAGATTGATGGATAGCAACAGGTCTTTACTTCGAGATCCAAGGTGGCAGGTAGAATGGTTTTTTTCACTACAGTGCTAGGATTTATTGGAAGATAGCATAGAATGAAGTTTAGGAAACATTTGATCATCTCACATTCGTTTCACGTCAGCAGTCACGTTTCTTTATGTTTCATTTCAATTCCTTCGAGATTCGGGACTAATTTTTTGTTACAGTGAATCTTGATTTACCATTGACATGCTCGTTAAGCAGCGGGGTGCACGGATTAATTCTGGAGCAAGTCTAACTTCTCCTCAATACCATGGGTAATACAATTATTTCTGACACTCCATTAAATTCGTGTCAGTCGATTTCTCTGGTAGCGGCGTGTCTTGTACAATGTGTTTCCCAGAATGTTGCAGACCACCAAACGAACATTACTTGTAACTGAGACAGTTTAACACTTCATGTATATCTTGTTATTTTTGAATGGAGACGTCCGTCACGTTAAGTTTATCTGTCTTTCCATGTGTGTAAATTTTGGGAAAATAAATGAACTGTAATCGAATTCCTCTGAATGTCATCCGGTAAATGGTTAACCCCATAGCACTTGTATAAACTCGTAGATTAATCAAGCCCGTCAGCCGAACTTATTTGTGAGGGACCTCGTTTATCATAACAATATTGTGGTGCAAATTTTCTTTTAAATCAAGGGAACTTCACAGCAAACATAAACATAGCCAACGCCTTACAGACAAACAAAAATTACGCGAAGCGAAATGTAATGTAAGGAGGGCCATGCGAGAGGCGTTCAATGAATTCGAAAGTAAAGTTCTATGTACTGACTTGGCAGAAAATCCAAAGAAATTTTGGTCTTATGTCAAAGCGGTAGGTGGATCAAAACAATATTTCCAGACACTCTGTGACCAAAATGGTACTGAATCTGAGGATGACAGACTAAAGGCCTAAATACTAAATGTCTTTTTCCAAAGCTGTTTCACAGAGGAAGACTGCACTGTAGTTCCTTCTCTAGAATGTCGCGCAGATGACAAAATGATAGATATCGAAATAGACGACAGAGGGATAGAGAAACAATTAACATCGCTTAAAAGAGGAAAGGCCGACGGACCTGATGGGATACCAGTTCGATTTTACACAGAGTACGCGAAGGAATTTGCCCCCCTTCTTGCAGCGGTGTGCCATAGTTCTCTAGAAGAGCGTAGCGTTCCAAAGGATTGGAAAAGGGCACAGGTCATCCCTGTTTTCAAGAAGGGACGTCGAACAGATGTGCAGAACTATATACATATATCTCTAACGTCGATCAGTTGTAGAATTTTGGAACTCTTATAATGTTCGAGTATAATGACTTTTCTGGAAACTAGAAATCTACTCTGTAGGAATCAGCACGGGTTTAAAAAAAGACGATCGTGTGAAACCCAGCTCGCGCTATTCGTCCACGAGACTCAGAGGGACACGGGTTCCCAGGTAGATGCCGTGTTTCTTGACTTCCGCAAGGCGTTCGATACAGTTCCCCACAGTCGTTTAATGAACAAAGTAAGAGCATATGGACTATAAGACGAATTGTGTGATTGGATTGGAGAGTTCCTAGATAACAGAACGCAGCATGTCATTCTCAATGGAGAGAAGTCTTTCGAAGTGAGAGTGATTTCAGGTGTGCCACAGGGGAGTGTCGTAGGACCGTTGCTCTTCAAAATATACGTAAATGACCTTGTGGATGACATCGGAAGTTCACTGAGGCTTTTTGCGTATGATACTGTGGTATTTAGAGAGGTTGTAACAATGGAAAATTGTACTGAAATGCAGGAGGGTCTGCAGCGAATTGACGCATGGTGCAGGGAATGGCAATTGAATCTCAATGTAGACAAGTGTAATGTGCTGCGAATACATAGAAAGAAAGATCCCATATCATTTGGCTACAATAGAGCAGGTCAGCAACTGGAAGCAGTTAATTCCATAAATTATCTGGGAGTAGGCATTAGGAGTGATTTAAAATGTAATGATCATATAAAGTTGATCGTCAGTAAAGCAGATGCCAGACTGAGATTCATTGGAAGAATCCTAAGGAAATGCAGTCCGAAAACAAAGGAAGTAGGTTACAGTACGCTTGTCCGCCCACTGCTTGAATACTGCTCATCAGTGTGGGATCAGACCAGATAGGGTCGATAGAAGAGATAGAGAAGATCCAACGGAGAGCAGCGCGCTTCTTTGCAGGATGATTTAGTAATCGCGAAAGCGTTACGGATATGATAGATAAACTTCAGTGGAAGACTCTGCAGGAGAGACGCTCAGTAGCTCGGTACGGGCTTTTGTTGAAGCTTGGAGAACATACCTTCGTCGAGGAGTTAAGCAGTATATTGCTCCCTCCTACGTACAAATCGCGAAGAGACCATGAGGATAAAATCAGAGAGATTAGAGCCCACACCGAGGCATACCGACAATCCTTCTTTCCACGAACAATACGAGACTGGAATAGAGGAGAGAACCGATAGAGGTACTCAAGGTACCCTCCGCCACACACCGTCAGGTGGCTTGCGGAGTATGCATGTAGATGTAGATGTAGATGTAGTTTTCTGTCGGTCCACAAGCCAGAGGATAAAGTCCTTTATATTTATATTGACCATTGGTGTGACTCTTGTTAAGTCATTAGCAGCATCAATGACAACTTACTTTCACTTACTTCCTCCCCACATAGTAGTAGAAAGGTTTCATTCAGTTCACCTAGCCAGAATAACAAATTGTGCATGTCGTTTGATAAACGAGGATAATAGATAAAAAGATTACAAGGTGTATATGGAAAAAGCTGACTGACTGAAAAGTGGAGTTGAAGAAGAATATAACAAAATTCCCACTTAATGAATTGTTAGCAATAGTCTATTTCGCTAATGGCTCTACTTATTCATTTCAGCAAAGAGTTTTCACCGAATTTTGTACCCCAGATTTCTTAGTATCACAAGAATAAGATGAAAAGAACTAACGTGGAAAGCCACACCGATTCCTTTGCAGAGAATTCAATTTGATCTCCATGCTTCTCCCAAATGTGTTCTACATTCAACCACCAAAGTTTTCTGTTAGTAGTCCATCCATCCTTATAAATGTTTCCTCCGGGCTTTCTGGATTTCCCCGATTTACTTCCGGCTAATAAAGGGTGGTTTCGCTTAGAAATACTGTTATCTCTACATCACTAATTGTTTCCAGCTGATTATGATGCCCGTATACAAGGATCGATGTTGAAGTTAAAGTGCGATCATGATTCCATCTGCGGTCTAGAAGACCATCGAACACAGGGAACCATATCAACTTATGCACCGTCCAGTCAGACTTGCTAAATTAATAATAATAACAACACACGATTACCCGATGCGGCATGCGACGACTTCCTGATTCGCATCTTGTTAAGGAATCAATGCAGATAATTGTGTAGTGAAACAAAGACAAAATAAGTACTTAATTGTTGGCATATTGTTGTTATATAATTGTGTTGCTCCTTAACGTTGATTAATGCCAGGACATATGCATATTTTGATGTTTTGTTCACGCTGCATATTCTGTCATTGTGGATCGTACCTATCACATCATAATGAGCACTATGGGACTTAACATCTGAGGTCATCAGTCTCCTAGAACTTAGAACTATTTAAAGCTAACTAACCTAAGGACATCACACACATCCATGCCCGAGTCAGGATTCGAACCTGCGACCGTAGCGGTCGCACGGTTCCAGACTGAAGCGCCTAGAACCGCTCTGCCGCACCGGTCGGCTAAACTATTGACAAATGAGGTAAAGGGAGAGGTAGCAGGAATATTTGCAGAGAAACCTCTTTAACTTTATTTTTGTTTCCACAACGTGAATAGTGAATGTAATCTAAATTTCATTCTGGTCGAAATCATATAACATATTTCCGAATATATGGGATTGCTTATTTTTAAACATAGGCCGCACCCCCTATTGATCAGTTAGAGGAACAATTTTGGTAGAACAACTGCACAACATTTGGTACTGAGTCACTCACACGCTCTTTCTGTACCGTTGCTTTTGTTGATATTCAAACACTTGTGGAGTTAGTGCTACACATTTCGGTTAGTTTTTGTCTCTTGTGTTTCCCACCCAGTCTAACTACAATCGGACACTTAATATATACAATCATCCTGCCTATTTTACTGATAAAGGTTTGTCTTGCATTTCTTACTTTGCGCATTTGTCCGCTGGTCCACTTCCTCCGTTACCTGAACAGCAAATTTAAATGGTTTTCAATAGCCACACGTTGTGAATACTTTCATCATTTTCAATTCGTTTTACGAAAAGTTTTATTTATACAGGATAGGCAAAGTACTCTGGCAAACAATTTTAAAAATCCAGGTAAATGTGAGGAGCTCTTGTACGTCGAGGATTACACACGAACTTAATTATGTATACAGATAGTTCATGCCGAGGATTCCACAGAAACTTAATTATGTATACAGATAGTTAATCCATTCTAATTATCGAATCGAAGATCTAGATGGTTTTTTCTGTTATAAATGTAGATGCTGGCAAGCTATTGATACAGAGAACTCAGAGAGTTCCGAGGATGACAAAAAAATTACAAATTGACAGTTTCGTATTTTTCCTTTCCTTGTGCCGTGAAAACTTGCTTCTTGCCAAATTTCCTGGTTCTAGGTGAAATGGAAGTACCCACTAGGATTTGATGAGTGAGTTTGCGAGTGTAATAGTATGTGACGTATCTTTTGACAGCTCTGGCTTAGAAGCTTCGCTTTCATACACCACCAAGGGACGAAGATCCGTATGTCTATGAAATAATTTTCAACTCCAGACGTGTACCATTTCCTGAGAAAATGGGTTTTTAGCGGTAGCACTGACAGGCAGAGAAACAACAAACTGTTCCTGTAAGGATTCCGGTTTTATCGATGGACATACAGAACCGTAAAAAGGATAATGTGGTCTAAAATATTATTATTACCTAATGACCATGTTATTTTTACCTATTCATAATACGAGCAGAATTTAGAACATACATGCTGCAAAACTTAGCCGTAGATTTCAAGCGGAAGATATCGCATTTAGTTCGTACTTTCAAGCGAAGGACCATTTGAGAACTAAACTAAACATAAATGATGAAAATGGACACCAAAAAGATAAGACAATAGGACATTGAACACTGTCGAGAAATGATTTTTAACACTTGTAGGTTGGGCACTCTCGGATAAAATGACTCGGAAGGAACCGAACGTTTACAATATAGCTGACAGAAAACAGGACAATAAACTGAAATGAAAATAGTATTCAAATAAATAATACGAGGTTTTCAATGTTCTTACTGCTGTGCGAACCAAATGATGAAGAAATGCGTAAGAGCCCTCACTATATGGGAGAAATAGTTCTTCTTAAAGATGGAATCGGCCCACAAGCATTTAATGATGATGATGATGATGATGATGACGACTTAAGAAGTCCTCACCAATGGCAGTGAATTTGTTGTGTTTGAATCATGACACACAAGAGAACATTTTATGTAAAACTTGTATGATGGAGGCACTTCGTGATTACAGAAGCGGTTCTTGGTTCCCACAGTTGAGAAAAGCGAAACTTTCCTACAACAGTTAAGCGTCGCTGCTACTTTAACGTTACAAGCACTAGCCCAACAAGTGTTAGTCACAACTCTCCAGCTTTATGAGATGTACAAGAGTACCAAGGGAAGAAGGTTCACTTCAGTTTTTGTTTCAGAAGTGCCATTACGAGATGCTTCCGACGAGTCTATTCACGAGAGCCCAAGACGTTCGTTCGTTTTTATTTCTCCGGCTGCGGCATCACCTTCAGAGGAGTGACTCCTGGCGAGCGTCGTTTAACTACCTCTAACGTTTACTGGAAAAAGGCCACTTGTTGCGCAATGAGCACACAGTCCGTGGAAAGCCACGGCTCAAAACCGCAGCACCAGCAACAGCGCTGCCAGACGCCCCGGCCTAGAGACAGCCGCAGAATGCTGTGCTGCTTGCTGTTCCGTATCTCCTAATCACATCCATAGACGGGACGAATTTATTGAGAAAAACACGTCAATTTTTATCAGGATAGTTCCTCCCGACTGCAAGTCTCGCTGTAAGACATCGTCGCTTCTGCAGGCAGCTTTGTCAAAGAAGGTAATTTTATTGCTGGAGAACACAAATGAAATGAAATTGAGATTACTTTAAAGACAGTTCTGCGTCTAGCAAAATAGTCAAATAAAGTATTCTTGAATAATATGTGCAGTATCTTAAACGGGATAAGTATTAGCCACAGAAGAGTGATTTATGTGTAGTATCTTAAACGGGATAAGTATTAGCCACAGAAGAGTGATTTAATGCGTGAGCAGGTGGTCATAATAAAATCAGATAAAGCAATGGTGATAAGCATTATATTTCATGTAACTCTTCAGGCTTTCCCTGCGAGATTTTGACATGTGGAATAATCGGGTCTACTGCGAGCGGGCGCGGACGGCAAAGAGAGCACCCAGCGCCCTCTGGGCATAAATACTGGACAAGATCCTCCAACACGACAGTCTCAGGTAGCACCTGAAGAAGGCAACGAGTTACGTGGCCGAAATATAGCGCCAGAGCGACACAAACATCCGGCAGTAGACACGATTATTCCACATGTCATTATATTTCATCATTGTATTGAAAATTAATTAGAGAAATCAAATACAAGAGAAAATGTTGAAAAGTATAGGAAAACAAGTTTTAATGATTTTGTATAGTGATTAATTTTGTTTAAATACACGCTAAGATGAGATAAAAACTAAGCACCAAAGATGGATTATCCGAATGCGACGGAAAACAATACAATGATCCAAATGGTTCAAATGGCTCTGAGCACTATGGGACTTAACATCTTAGGTCACCAGTCCCCTAGAACTCAGAACTACTTAAACCGAACTAACCTAAGGACACCACATACATCCATGCTCGAGGCAGGATTAGAACCTGCGACCGTAGCAGCCCCGTGGTTCCGGACTGTAGCGCCTAGAACCGCACGACCACCGCGGCCGGCAATACAATGATGAACATGTGTAGACAAACTAATGATATCAATCTCACAAAAACTGGATGATTCATTCAACTGGAAGAAAAATTCACAAACTGAACAAGTCTATAAGGCTGTGGTCCATCTGTGCCCTTATGCAAGCAATTATTCGTCCTGAAATTTATTGATGGAATTTCTGGGTCTCTTCCTGAGGGATATCATGACAAATTCTCTCCAGCTGGCGCTCTAGATCGAGAAAATCCCGAGATGGTTGGGAGTGGGCCCTGTCCATAATGCTTCAGACGTTCTCATTTCGGGAGATATACTGCGACATTGCTGGCCAAGGTAGGCCAGACAAGGAATAGAAACTCTCGCCGTGTGGGGACGGGCATTAGCTTGCTGACATGCAAGCCCAGGATACCTTGCCGTGAAGGGCAACAAAACGGGGAGTACAAAGTCGTCGACAAACCACTGAGCAGTGAGGGGCCGCGGATGAAAACCAAAGGGGTCCTGCTATGAAAAGAGATTCAAACCAGACTGTCACTCCTCGTTATCAGGCCGTATGACGATGATATCCCGCCAGTGTCCGGGGTGTCTCCAGACGCGTCTTCAGCCTGGAGTCTCATTGACTGGTGTAGAAATGTCTCCAGTGATGAGTCCAGTTTCTCACTGGGTCCCAATGACCGTACATAACTGCCTTCTGCAGTTACCATCTAATAAAGACATGCAGTTATAGATACTGGATGCTATGTGTTCTTCAGCGCGAAGGCTAGTATGATGCAGCTCCCCAAGCTACTACGAGGGTTGGCACTTTAATAGTGGCAACTATTTTTTTACAGCTCGTACATAATAGATACGTGTTTCAAAGTTCTACTGACCTTCAAAGTAGTCACCAGCATTGTGTATAACCCGTTGCCAGCGATGTGGAAGTCGTAGGATAGTCTCAGCAGTGCCAGCTCTGTTGACAGTTCCAGCAGTGCGGTCTATAGCCCGACGAATTTGTAACAGTTCTAATGCGAATGTCGTGAAGTGTTTCCTTCAGTTAAGAAATCGAGTTGAACTCACGAGGTCTCAAGTCAGGGGAGTGTAGTAGGTGCTATAGCACTTATCAGCCCCATCAGTCAAACAAATCAGTAACAGCTTGCACTTGTACGTTTTTGAGCATTGTGCTGCAAAATGATGGTCAGGCCCTGCAGAAAGTGCCATCACTTGTGTCTCTAAGCTGGCCGTAGGTTGTGTTCCAAAAATGAACAGCATAGAGACAGAAGTGATGACATTTTCTGCAGGGCTTGACAATCATTTTTCAGGAGAATGCTCAAGCACATACAGTGAAAGCTGTTACTGTTTTCAGAATGAGATTTTCACTCTGCAGTGGAGTGTGCGCTGATATGAAACTTCCTGGCAGATTAAAACTGTGTGCCCGACAGAGACTCGAACTCGGGACCTTTGCCTTTCGCGGGCAAGTGCTCTACCATCTGAGCGACCGAGGAACGAATCACGCCCGGTACTCACAGCTTTATTTCTGCCAGTATCTCGTCTCCTACCTTCCAAACTTTACAGAAGCTCTCCTGCGAACCATGCAGAACTAGCACTCCTGAAAGAAAGGATATTGCGGAGACATGGCGTAGCCACAGTCTGGGGGATGTTTCCAGAATGAGATTTTCACTCTGCAGCAGAGTGAGCGCTGATATGAAACTTCCTGGCAGATTAAAACTGTGTGCCCGACCGAGACTCGAACTCGGGACCTTTGCCTTTCGCGGGCAAGTGGTCTACCATCTGAGCTACCGAAGCACGACTCACGCCCGGTACTCACTGCTTTACTTCTGCCAGGATCTCGTCTCCTACCTTCCAAACTTTACAGAAGCTCTCCTGCGAACCATGCGGAACTTGCACTCGTGAAAGAAAGGATATTGCGGAGACATGGCTTAGCCACAGCCTGGGGGATGTTTCCAGAAAACCGGGCGTGAGTCGTGCTTCGGTAGCTCAGATGGTACAGCACTTGCCCACGAAAGGCAAAGGTCCCGAGTTCGAGTCTCGGTCGGGCGCACAGTTTTAATCTACCGGGAAGTTTGTTACTGATTTGTTTGACTGATGAGGCTACTAAGTGCTATACCACCTGTTGCATTCCCCTGAGTTAAGCCCTCGTAAGTTCAACACGATTACTAAACTGAAGGAAACACTTCACGGCATTCGCTTCAGAAATGCTACAAATTAGTCGGAGAATAGACCGCGCCACTCGAACTGTCAACACAACGACTTCCACATCGCTGGCAACGGTTTTCACACAATGCTGGTGACTTCTTTGAAGGTCAGCAAAACTTTGAAACACGTATCTATTATACGAGCTGTAAATAAATAATTTGCCACTATTAAAGTTCCAACCCTCGTACACGTACATCCTCTTCTTTGGAATCTCGGAGATGTGCGATAGTACCAGTGACAGGCGTGCACCAACTTCTGCTAACTCCTAGATTCTACTTTATCTCCGTAATCCTTGCCTTTCATTGTCTTGTAATTGTTGTTGTTTGGCACATTAGTGCTACTGCTGTTATTATAATAAAATAATAATGTTACACAACGTAATCAAACGCACATCAATACAAATTTATAAAAATTATTTCAAGGCTAAAAAATTATATTATGAGACGTACGTAGGTAAGGTAACCGATGTGGGCACTTTCAAATGCCCAGACTAACGTCAAAGCAGAAGGTGTAAAATAAATGCACCTGGAGGTGATATTTCGAACACGTTGCAAGCATTTTTTTCTTGAATTACAAACACAATTTTTTCCTCTCTTTTCTTTTGTCTGTTGCCCTACATAATCACGATGGATATAATCTTACAGTTGTATACTTGCTAATTAATAAAAGTAATAGCACCTTAGTCACAGTTCAGAAAATCTGCTGTCGACTTTTTTGTCAACATTGTGATCTTCAGTGTGAAGGCTTCTTTGACGCAGCTCCCCAAGCTAGTACATCCTGTGCAAGTCGTTCTCAGTTCTCTTGCATCGTACATCCATTTGAATTTTCTTACTGAAGTCATGCCGCAGTGTCCCGCTGCGCTCTTCACTACTTAAACTGAAACATCCCCTTAGAAAAATCTATGAATGACTGTGCTGATAAACCTGTTACATTATTTGCTTTTCGAACTGCTGAGCAAAACTGAACTACTCAGTCATTACTCTCTTTACTTATTCTGATCAACACTAAACTGACACACAATATTTTTAGCGCAACGCAATCTGACTTTTCATAATCCCTACAAAAGAACGGCCATGACTAACAATAACCTATACCTTTCATGAATCACTTATCTCACAAAAATCTTCGTTACTCAAACTACTGCAGTACAGCGAGCGCCAATACTGCCAGCTAAATAAAAGATTCTAACTACCGAAATCACTAACTACTGATAGGCATAGTTAGCAAATGAAAGATTTTGATAAAGAACAAACAATGTATTTATCTTAATAGTGTTCAAAAGCCATAATATATATATCAGTTCATGACATCCAGTCTTACAAATTTACTGTCTCTGATGGACACACGTCCAGATCACCCGCTCTCAAAACTCCGCCATCTCTCTCCCCACATCCACCACTGCTGGCGGCTTCCTCCAACTGCGCAACGCTACGCGCCGTTAACATCCAACTGCCCAACACTACAATAGCGACTATTCCAACAATGCCACACAGCCACAGACTGCACACAGCACAGCCAGTGATTTTCATACAGAGCGCTACATGGCGTTACCAATATAAAAACCTAAACAGTCTACTTACAAAACATTCGGACCATTCCTTGATGTGTCGTATCAAACTATCCCTTCTTTGAATCATTTCCAACCGAAAATTACGCTTCGCTGCACTTTCTATCAGCAACTCTTTAGTTACACTCTGAAGCGGAAAAAAAACAGGTACGGGATAGTGATATTCACATATGCAGATGGTGGTAGTATGGGGTACACAACATATAGAAGAGCAGTGGTGCAGCTATCATTTATATTCAGGTGATTCATGTCAAAAATTACGGCCGCATGACGGAAATTCGAATAGTTCAAACGGCTCTCAGCACTATGGAACTTAATATCTGAGGTCATCAGTCCGCTAGACTTAGAACTACTTAAACCTAACTAACCTATGGACATGACACACATCCATTCCCGAGCCAGGATTCAAATCTGCCATCGTAATAGCAGCGCGGCTCCGGACTAAAGCGGCTAGAACCGCTCGGTCACAGCGGCCGAATGATGGGAATTTACAGACTTTGAACACGGAGTGGTAGTTGGAGCTAGGCGCGTACGTCATTCCGTTTCGGCAGTCTTTAGGAAATTCACTATTCCAAGATCCACAGCGTCAAGAGTGTGCCAAGAATAAAAAATTTCAGGCATTACGTAGAGTTGTCAGTGCTGTCAGACAAGCAAGACTGCATAAAAAAGCCGCAGAAATCAGTGCGGGCCGTATGATGAACGTATCCGTTAGGAGAGCGCGGCGAAAGCTGTCGTTAATGGTCTATGGCGGCACCCGACCAACACGAGTGCCTTTGCTAACAGCACGATATCACCCGCAGTGCTTCACCTGGGCTCGTGGCCATATCAGTTGCACCATTAGGTGACTGTAAAACCGAGGCCTGGACAGATTAGTCCCGATTCCAAATGGTAAGAGCTGATGATATAGATCGGGTGTCGCGCAGACCCCACTAACAAATTCAGATTCGATTCATACTGCGCATAATAAAAGCTCATGGCCAGAGGTGTAATGTGGCAAAGCACCAGAATGCACTTCTCAGCCGTTGTCGAGAAAATCGACAGTTAAGAGAAACTGTTGCAGTGAAATACTCTCTACGATTAATAATTTTCCACAGCGCCGTGGCGCAGCGGTAAGCACTCTGGTTTGTAATCCGAAGGTCTCCGGGTCGAATCTCCCCCACCATGCAATTTTCTTTTTTTAGTATTTGTTTTTTGTAATTCAAATGTGTATACACACACATACACACACACACACACAGACATATATATATATATATATATATATATATATATATATATATATATATATATATTTCCCGGCAATCAGTTGCAACAATTATGCATATAATAAGTTGTTGAATGTCGTTTGTCGTGGAAAAACTGGCGACTTCGAACATCATTATGTTTTCCGCAAATGTTATTAATTGTCTTCATAATGTTAACCACGTATAGTTAACGGAAGACGTAGAAACGATATTCCGAAACGAATACGTATAGCGTAAGTCAGACGTTCGAATTAGAATAGAGACCCCACGAACACAAATTCGCTGTGGCAGGTATGAAATATAAACTCCGTTACTCGCTCGTTACACTTGAAGGACAGATGTTGAATAGGCCGAAACGAGCCACCGCATAACAGCGTAGTTGCCTGCTAACTTTGAAAGAAGGTAGATGCGGCCCCTAGCGCAACTTATAACATCGTCGAAAATCAGTGCGGACGGGAGAGCTTTCGTACACCCTGTTAAAAAAACGGAAAAATGGAGGCGGTACAATTGGAGAGCGATCCGCCTTCACCAACATGCATAAGCAATTCATTAATATATATATATATATATATATATATATATATATTTGAATTACAAAAAACTAATAATAAAAAAATCGCATGGCGCGAGATTCGATCCGGCGACCTTCGGATTACGAACCCAAGCGCTTACCGCTGCGCCACGACGCTGTAAAAAATTATTAATCGTAGAGAGTATTTCACCGCAACGGTTTCTTTTAACTGTCGATTTTCTCGACAACGGCTGAGAAGTGCATCTTGGTGCTTTGCCACATTACACCTCTGGCCATGAGCTTTTATTATGCGCAGTATGAATCGAATCTGAATTTCGCAATTGGCGGCCTCCCCTTGTAAGTCACAGACCCAAGTGGTCAACAAGGCACTTTGCACGTCAGTAGTGACTCCATAATGGTGTGGGCTGTATTTACATGGAATGTATTCGTCCTCTGGTCCAACTGAATCGATCATGGACTGGAAATGGTTATGTTTGCCTACTTGTAGACCATTTTTAGTCAGTTATGGATTTCATATTCCTAAACAATGATAGAACTTTTGCGTACGACAGTGCGCCATGTCACCGGACCATAATTGTCAACGACTGGTTTGAAGAACATTCTGGACAATTGGAGCGAACGTTTTCTCCACCAAGTCGTCCGACATGAATCCCATCGATCATTTGTAGGACACAATCGAGACGTCAGTTCCAACACAAAATCGTGCCCCGGTAACACTTCCGCAGTTGTTGACGGCTATAGAGGCAACATTGCTGTAGGGGACTTCCAACGACTTGTTGAGTACACGCCTCTCGAGTTGCTGCACTGCGCCAGGCAAAAGTGGCCCCGACATGATATTGAGAGGTATCGCACGACTTTTCTCACCTCAGTGTACAATCTGCCCACCTAATTGCCAGTTTTCTCCTGTGGTACCACATTTCAAAAACTTACATTCAGTTCTTGTGCAAACTGTTTGTCGCCCACGTTTCACTTCCATGCAAAGCTATTCTCCACGCAAATATCTCCAGGAGAGACGTTCTAGTATTTAAATTTGTACTCGGTGTTAGTAAATTTCTCTTCTTTGGAAACGATCTTCCTGCCATCGCTGCTCTGCGTCCTATATACATCTACTTCTACCATCAACAGTTATTTTGGTGCGCAAAATGAAAAACCCATCCATTACTTGTAGCATACAACTTCCTAATGTTATTACCTCGTAATAACCTGATTTAATTCGATTTGAGTACATTACCCTTGCTTCAAGTTCGTTGGTGTTCATCACATAAACAATTTTCAAGACACTTTTCACTCCGTTTATCTGCTCTTCAGAGTCATTTGTCGTCATCGGCAAAGCTCAATATTTTTACTTCTTCTCATGATTTTTAATTCCCTTTACAATTTTTCCATCTTTTCCTTTACTGCTTGCTCGGTTTACTGATTGAATAACGTGGGCAGTAGACATAATCGCTGACTCACTCCTCAGCTACTGCTTCCCTTTCATGTCCTCTGAATCTTGTAACTACACATTAGTTTCTGATCAACCTTTCACTCTATGTATCAGATCAGTGGCAAATATAGATTTTAAATCAGCATTTTGATGTCAAAATTGTCGTAATTTTCTCTCAATCTATAAGAGGAAGGCAAATGGAAACCGAACACAAGCCACAACGGTACCATGGAATGGTCCCATTCAAAAGTAACTTCCATACGCGTTAAGACAGTTACCCCACTAGGAAACGAGACAATCAGTTCGCGATTCTCAGAATCCGATGAGCCGCTGACAGCTCTACAACTGCATCCAATCCCGCAGTTCCTCCTCTGACTGAAACCGACGTCCATGCATGTCTTCCTTCACGTCGTCATTTAAGATGTCAAAATCACGGGATTAAGGGTCCAGCCTAGGAGGAACTGGACGAGCAGAGGGCTCCAGCAGTCGGAAAATAAGGTCATCATGACGTTACTGGAAGTTATATGGAGAGCTTTCAAGTTTTTTGGCGGAGGAAGATGATGAATGCTTCCACTGTTGGGTTTGCTGTTTGCCGTCGGGCTGTCAGAATGTTATCGGACTGAAACATCCTGTTATATCCCCACGCTGCCAATCCATCGGAGGCTTCAGCGTTTTGGTAGAGAACCACTGTAAAATCCTCTGTACAGCCCAGATCTTTGACCATGTGACTTACACATCTTTAGCGACCTCAAGAAAGACATGCATTGGCGTCAGTTTGAGTAGAACGATCGAACGAGGAACTGCAAATGTGGATGGCGTTGCGGATCTATCAGCGGACGACCGCATTCGACGGAATAGGAGTTAATCGTCTCATCTGCAAGTACGATAAATGTCTTAAAGCGTATGGTGATTAATTTTGAACGGAACCATTCCATGGTCCGGTTGTGGAAGGTGTTCGATTTTACCATGACAACCCCACATACTCAAACTATACAGGGTGGAGAAAAATTGTCATGAAATTTTGACACTGGATAGCTGATGCCAGTAGGAACCAAACTTCCTAATGTTGTGTAGGTCGACAACGCACAACTTTTAAACTACGGAAACTTGGCGCCACGCGCTCCGATTTGCCGCGGGATTGCCCTATTGCCGAATGCTTTGGACAACGCTTGACCGCGAATGCTTTCCTTGACGGAGATCGCGATGCACCCAAGGCGGCCAGCACTATAGGTGGTAGCGCGCCAGCCTTCCACTCTGGGGGACTGGGTGCGAATCCGCTGGGGTCTCGCCACATCGATTGCAGTTTCATAGTAAGATGTACCGGGAACAAACCTGTCAAAAGATGTTACTTCGCGTACAGAAACTCTTTCACAAATTGTGTCGGCCCTGAAAAAGTTTTATTTTTTTCGTAGTTATGACATTGTTTACTTCAAGCAGGTGCTCGAACTGGCGACCCTATGTCGCGACACCAGCTTACGTACGTCGATCGGTGCTCTGCCGAACTGTTTCAAAGGTTCCTGGCATTGTCCTTATGTCATTGGCGGTATGTTGAATGCCACCCATTATTTCGTCTTGGGTGCTAGGTGGTTCGTGTCTGGGTGGATGAACTAGAACCTTGAAGAATTCCCACAGGGAAAATTCCGCTGGCGTGAGGTCTGGTGATCGCGGGGTCCACGTCCTGCGAGCACCTGTGCCAATTACCCGGCCGTCGAAGAGTTCATTTAAAAATCCGCGCACAGCGCGACTGTTATGAGCGGGCGGCCCTTGCTGCTGCAACATCTTTCAGCAGGCTGGGTAGAGATTCTTGCAAAAAGTGCAGGTAATTTGCCCCGGTAAGTCGAGGAGGTAGACTGACCGGCCCAATCAGATGGTCACCCACAGTCCCTGCTTAAATGTTGAGCGAAAATCGTTCCTGGTGTCTGTGGACGTACGTGATGTGAAGATTTCCCCTTGCACAGTAATGAACGTTTCAAGTGTTGTATAGGACATCCCGATGGAAGGTGCACTCGTCAGTAAACAACACAACGCAACACGCTGCAGAAACCACCGGCAAGCCGGCCGGAGTGGCCGAGCGGTTCTAGGCGCTTCAGTCTGGAACCCCGCCACCGCTGCTGTCGCAGGTTCGAATCCTGCCTCGGGAATGGATGTGTGTGGCGTCCTTAGGTTAGTTAGGTTTAAGTAGTTCTATGTTCTAGGGGACTGATGACCTCAGATGTTAAGTCTACTAGTACTCAGAGCCATTTGAACCAAACCACCGGCAAAACCCTAGCCTGCGTTCATACTCCACCAC
Source organism: Schistocerca americana (assembly GCF_021461395.2). Taxonomy (NCBI): domain Eukaryota; kingdom Metazoa; phylum Arthropoda; class Insecta; order Orthoptera; family Acrididae; genus Schistocerca; species Schistocerca americana. The sequence continues at coordinate 89,689,572 of NC_060123.1, read as the reverse complement.
AGGATTTAGGTCTTGAACAGGGTGGAAACTAAATGGACGCTGGCCGTCATCCATCAAAACCTCCCAGAGTAACCGATCAGTGACACTCATGTCGTGTCCAACCGCTCGAGCACAAGTCGTTGGTGCTTCCTCGTAGCACTCGAGAACAATCTCTTCAAATGCAGTATCCCGTCGTGTTCGAGGTCTTCCAGCATCACCATGATATCCTGTTAACGAGCCTGTTTCTCCAAGTCACCGGTTAATTGCTGTAAACGTTTGCCAGTTCGGTGGCGTCTTGTTGGGTATCGTTCCTCATAGAACTGTCGAGATTCGTGCGCATTACCGTCGGCTAGTCCATTAATAAAAAACATATTTCGTCGTTCTTCAAACGAGTACTGTGCCACCATACTTACTGTATGACTAAATCGCACGTGACGTGTGTGTGCTCCGAAGAGAAGCTTACGTGTGAATGCCTCTGACACGAGGTGGAGACAAACAGCAAGACCTATTCTACACCTGTGCATATCACGTTGGGGCAGTCACGGTGAGAGGGACGTTTGTATGTGTGAACCGACAACCATAGCGCTGCCCGCCAACCGACGAACGGCAACAGAGCAATCCCATGGCCAATCGGAGCGCGTGTCGCCAGGTTTCCGTATTTTAATAATGGTGTTTTATCGACCTACACAACATAAGTAATTTTGGTTCCTACTGGCAGCAGCTATCCAGGGTTAAAATTTCGTGACAATTTTTCTCCACCCTGTGTACGTAGGTTTGCTTTTTTTCAGTCTATGTTCTATGAAGAATTGTTTAGTCCTTGTTAGTATTTTGCAACCATGATTTATTCAACTGATGTTTCGGTGATACGATTAACCACACGTGCCTTGATTCGTGTTAGGTCTTTCAGTAGTCTGTCAATTTTTTTTCTTAGTATCACATTTCCCAACTGATTCACGTCTATTTCCTTTTCTCTTTCCAGTATATTGACCCCAAGTCTGTTTTCTCTGCATAGTGTTTCCATATATTCTTTCATCCTTGCAGTCTCCCTTTCTTTGTTTAATACTTGCTTTCCACCTCAGCTGTTGACAGGAATACAGCTTTTTCTGTTTTCTCCAATCACTGTGTAATGTATAAGTACGATACATCTTCTTTTCCTTATTCATGCTTCGACAGCGTTCCATTTCTTGTCTAGTAATTTCTGCGTTGCCACTCCTGTCTGTCTCATTTTTACACTTCTGCTTTCCTATATGCCTAATTAGTGTTCATCATTTTCGTTATTTCTCCTCTTGTCATGGTGAGCAAGATGTATGAAACAGGCGAAATACCCTCAGACTTCAAGAAGAATATAATAATTCCAATCCCAAAGAAAGCAGGTGTTGACAGATGTGAAAATTACCAAACAATCAGTTTAATAAGCCACAGTTGCAAAATACAACACGAATTCTTTACAGACGAATGGAAAAACTAGTAGAAGCCTACCTCGGTGAAGATCAGTTTGGATTCCGTAGAAATACTGGAACACGTGAGGCAATACTGACCTTACGACTTACCTTAGAAGAAGGAATAAGGAAAGGCAAACGTACGTTTCTAGCATTTGAAGACTTAGAGAAAACTTTTGACAATGTTGCCTGGAATACTCTCTTTCAAATTCTAAATGGGGCAGGGGTAAAATACAGGGAGCGAAAGGCTATTTACAATTTGTACAGAAACCAGATGGCAGTTATAAGAGTCGAGGGACATGAAAGGGAAGCAGTGCTTGGAAAGGGAGTAAGACAGGGTTGTAGCCTCTCCCCGATGTTATTCAATCTGTATATTGAGCACGCAGTAAAGGAAACAAAAGAAAAATTCGGAGTAGGTATTAAAATCCATGGAGAAGAAATAAAAACTTTCAGGTTCGCCGATGACACTGTAATTCTGTCAGAGACAGCAAAGGACTTGGAAGAGCAGTTGAAGGGAATGGACAGTGTCTTGAAAGGAGGACATAAGATGAACATCAACAAAAGCAAAACGAGGATAATGGAATGTAGTCGAATTAAGTCGGGTGATGCTGAGGGAATTAGATTAGGAAATGAGGCACTTAAAGTAGTGAAGGAGTTTTGCTATTTGGGGAGCAAAATAACTGATGATGGTCGAAGTAGAGAAGATATAAAATGTAGACTGGCAATGGCAAGGAAATAGTTTCTGAAGAAGAGAAATTTGTTAACATCGAGTATAGATTTAAGTGTCAGGAAGTCGTTTCTGAAAGTATTTGTATGGAGTGTAGCCGTGTATGGATGTGAAACATGGACGACAAATAGTTTGGACAAGAAAAGAATAGAAGCTTTCGAAATGTGGTGCTACAGAAGAATGCTGAAGATTAGATGGGAAGGTCACATAACTAATGAGGAAGTATTGAATAGGATTGGGGAGAAGAGAAGTTTGTGGCACAACTTGACCAGAAGAAGGGATCGGTTGGTAGGACTTGTTCTGAGGCATCAAGGGATCACCAATTTAGTATTGGAGGGCAGCGTGGAGGGTAAAAATCGTAGAGGGAGACCAAGAGACGAATGCACTAAGCAGATTCAGAAGGATGTAGGTTGCAGTAGGTACTGGGAGATGAAGCAGCTTGCACAGGATAGAGTAGCATGGAGAGCTGCATCAAACCAGTCTCAGGACTGAAGACCATAACAACAACAACCGCTTCTCATTTAACTTATATTTATGTTATCCAACTATTTCTAGAAGTAACTCTCTTTTTTCTCTTCCATTCTACTTCATCTTCACCATTTCATCACTAGCAGCTATTCATTCATCTTAAATTGAACTCCTCTCCACAGTTCCACTCAGTTTTGAAGCTAGCTCCCTCTGAAACTGTAAACATTCTTCTTATCCAGCTCCTGTGTCCTTAATTTCATGTTCAGTGACTGGTTTACCTTTGGTAGCAGTACTATCGAATACTAGAGTGCTGATCATATACGACTGCTCTATCGCGAAAGGGGAACACCACGAAACGGTTCACTGTTGTGCAAATAATATTCCACTCGCGAGCAGTTGTGGCGAAAAGTTTCACTGCCAAATAAACGTGCACGCTCAGGCGGCATTAATCGACGTGGCTCTGGGAACGGCACCTACTAGCCAGGTGTGTGTGTGCTGCTGCCAAAGCGGAAGACACGTTTGCGGAGGACGCGCTCTCCGGGCGATTGCGCCACAACCGTCCCGCTTCCAGGATCCGCCGTTTCCTCCAGCGTACGCACGCTTGGCGAAGCATTGTCCGTCGCAGACAGGGCGTACCGCCTACAAACCTTACGCAATGGCCGCGGCTTTCGTCCGCTAATTAGCGAACTGTGCTCTCTCCCAAGCCACTACTAGCCGAGCATGTTGATAGCGGTGCTTTTGTTTCTCTCAGGAGAACACGTGGCCGGCCACCGCACGTCCGTCCAGAGGGCAGAAAGGGGGAGGGTCAGGGGTCAGTGGCCCCTGTCTCCACTCGCCGCCGTCAGCGACAGGTAATTAGCGCGCTCTGCGGCGACTGCTCCTGACACGCACCCCAGGTGAACTGGGCGCTTGGAACTGAGAAAAGGAAAGTTTCCACTTGTCGCTTCTCAGCTGTTACTTTGTTCGCCTGCAGATTTTATAGTTCATGTGCCTCTGCTCCTCTGTGCACAAAAAGTGCAGGATTTATTTGCAAATTACACGTTAATGTTGTTCTCCAGCTGTGACTCGCAGTGGTGAAGCAACACGTATTCAGTATAAGTTTAATCGTAAAAACGGAGAAAGAGGTCTATCGGTAACATGGACAGAAGAAAAAAATATTGTAATCACTTGCAACTTCGACGAGTGAACAGCGTACGGAGCGGTAATCAGTGTCACCTATGCACTTGCCTTCAGACAAAAGTGTTCACTATTTCTATCGACTAATTACTTATTGATTGTCGTACAGAATATTACATAATATATATATATATATATATAAAATTAGTTAATTTAATTATCGCGAATGGACCCAGAAGGATCACGCAAAGCTTTCTGACGTCGTTTCTTCCATACTTCTTTCATTCGTTCTCCATGTTTTCTTTTTCTTTCTTCTGTCCATTTTGTTCCTGGTCTCTTTAGTGCTTCCTTCTCCGACAATACAATCCACTTTTCCACCTTATTTCTAAAAGTTTTTCTATCTTTGACATCTTTAAGTTCAATATTTGCTTTTTGTAAATCTAATTTTACTTGGCTAATCCATGGTGTTGTTGATTTGACTTTTTCTATGTAAGTGAGAATTCTGTTGGTGAGTCGTGTGGGGGGAAGTCTAGTGACATGTCCATAAAATTTTAATCTTCGTCTTCTTATGTCTGCTGCCAGGTTTGATATAGTTTCTGTGGTTCTTCTTGATTGTATCCGGTATCCTTCTTCTGTTAATTTTGGACTTAAAATCTTTCTCATAATTTTGCGTTCTTCTTTTAGTATTTTTTCTAAATCACATTTTGTGTGGAGTGTGAGCGTTTCACTAGCATATAGTGCTGCTGGCTTGATTACTGCGCAGTAGTGTCTGATTTTTGTGTTCGAGGAGATGCATTTTTTATTGTATATTTCATGTGTCATACCATATGCTCTCTTCATTTTCTGTTGTCTGATCTTCTGTGCAACTTTCTCTCCTCCGGTTGGCTCCAAAATTTCATCTAGGTATTTAAAATGTTTTACTCTATTTATTTTTCCATATTTTGTGTTCAAACTGTGTATATGGAATTTCGTACAGAAAAATTCTGTCTTTTGAAACGAAATTTGTAAACCTACTTTATCCGCGCATTCCTTAAGGATCTCTATTTGTTTGGTGGCGATTTCTTCATCATCTGCAAGTATGGCCAAGTCGTCCGCGAATACTAAACAAGATATCTCCACGTTGTCTTTGGTTCTACCAAGATGGATTGGTTTCCAGTAGGATTGAGTTTTTAATTCTTTTTCCCATTCCTTAATGACTTTATCCAGGACTATATTAAACGGAAGTGGAGATAGCCCGTCACCTTGACGTACTCCAGTTTTTATGAGAAAAGGTTCAGAGATTTCTCCCCTGAATTTAACTTTAGATACAGTGTCTGTCAGTGATTCTTTGATAAGCCTTAGTGTTTTGGAGTCAAGTCCAAGTTCCTCTAAAATGTTAAACAAAGATTGCCGGTCAATTGAGTCATAGGCTTTCTTAAAATCTACAAATGTACAAATTATGGGGGCATTTCTAATTGCTTTGTGTTTTAATATTGTCTTTATATATATATATATATATATATATATATATATATATATATATATATACCGTGCCTGTTCTTTCGCTGATGTCCGAAAGAACAGACACCACATATCGTATATTTATGTATTTCATTAACAGTATAGAGTAATCCACCGCCTTGATATGTAATGTAGATCGGATGCTTCTAAATCTGACCGCAAAGGCTTCTTTTTGTTACAATCTTATTGGTAAGCAGTTGTTGATCCTAGTTTAAATAATATAAAGAACATAATATACAAAAATTTCTATAAGGTTACAGAGAATTGGATGCTTAATAATATATAGTGTATATTAATTAATGGACGGATGACCTATGATCGGCCGGCCGAAGTGGCCGTGCGGTTAAAGGCGCTGCAGTCTGGAACCGCAAGACCGCTACGGTCGCAGGTTCGAATCCTGCCTCGGGCATGGATGTTTGTGATGTCCTTAGGTTAGTTAGGCTTAACTAGTTCTAAGTTCTAGGGGACTAATGACGTCAGCAGTTGAGTCCCATAGTGCTCAGCGCCATTTGAACCATTTTTTTTTTTTTTTTTTACCTATGATCTCTTCAGTGCGGATGCACACCAAGCTCCAACGCTTACGGAAATCGCAGAGATGCCTCGAGTAATAATGAACAGGGCCACTATATCAGTAGTGTATAGTGTAAATCGGGAATTTGGGTCTGACGGGAGGCGAGCTACAACAGTCCGTGCAAGTGTGGTGACCACTGCGTCTGGATGGTGTAGTGGTCAGTGCATCAGCCTAATAAACACGAGATCCGTGTTCGAATCCGGTTGTGGTACAAATTTTTAAATTTCTCAATTATCTAAATGAACGTCCACTGGCGGCTAATGTTTTCAATTCTTTTGCATCTTAATTCAAAAGTACCTACCAGGTTTCAGAAGATGACTACGTATAACTTCAAGCAGAAAGACACATACTAGTGGATTGAGAGTCTCTCAAAGTTTCGATTCGCAGTACATGCAATAGTGTGATTGCAGAGCGCTCATTAGGGGGCAGCCACGTCCGGGCACACAAAAAATCCTGATAAGTGGGAGTATGACTCGCACACCGAGGTTCCCGTTCAAACTTAATCAAATGTATAGATAGTTCACATATCCCAGGAAACATAATTTCGACGATTTAGGGCCATTGTAGATACTGATACAGGCAAGTTATCAAAAAATTGTCACATAAATGGCCGTATCTTTTGATTAAATTAAAGTAGAATCTTAAATTTTTTATAGCGCCGTAGATTTTAGAAGGTAACGTAAATTTAAACTTGACTTGTCGATCCGTTCTTGAGACTCTGATAACAAATGACAAAAAAATCGTGTGATATAATTATAAATTAAAATTTATCGGCATTTTTGACTTTGGTTGTAGTGTGAAAGCTTGCTTCTTGCCAAATTTCATGATTCTAGATAAACGTTAACTACCCTATATGTTTTGATGAGTGAGTGTGCGAATATCAAAATATGTTACTTAAACCGCCGAATCTTTTGGTTACATTGATTGATAAGCTAACACGTATTGGGCAGCCGAGGAACCATAGACATTAGTGTCCGACAAAAAATTTCAACTTTAAAACGTCTAACCATTCCTGACAAAAACGGTTTTTAACAGTCGGTCAGAAAGACAGAGAGACAGACGGTCAATAAAGTCATCCTATAAGTGCGCCGTTTTTACCGATAGAAGTACAGATCTTTAAAAATCATTCGGTCCATACTGATGGATCGAACTAGTTCTCTCCTGCAAATAGGAAACCAAATTTAGCAGACTGACGAAGCAGACCGTGGGTCGTTGCACCTTCCCCAGACGGCAGCAACAGCATCACTGGCTTGATTTTCAGCCCGTACTGAACTTCGCCGCGTCACAAACGGTGCCCACGTTCAGTACCTGTCAAAAACTTGAAGAGAAACTCTACCTACCAGTATGTTTGTATGTTCTGTGTGTCTTCTAATTTTGCTGCAGTTGTCGTCTAAAACTCCAGGAGTACTTACGAATAACCCTGTACAAGATATCTGCTGTATATAGTGTCGACTTACGAGATACTTCGCCTCAGGATGAGAAACACGAAAAAATATATTCCGTCTTCAGAACGTAGGTGCAGGCGCAAAATATTTTGGTGCCAGTTGGGTCTGTCAGCAGCTCAGATTTCACTAGGCTTGCCCTGCACCTCGATAGGTATGGGAAAGGGAGGCTGGCAAAGCTTATAGGTGACAGTGTAGTGGGAAGTGGTGGGATCACTCACGGAAAATTTCCAGTAGTAGTTGGTGTTAGAGGTGCACCTTTTCCAGATTAAAGTCAGCTAATAGCTATACTTGCTTAAAGGAAGTCCCTCTGACTATAGGCTCACCTTCTGAGGATGTCATGATTCCAAGTAGAGAAGGAATTATCATATTTCATCAAAGTATAAGAGGTATTCGAGATAAAGTTAATGAACTGCTTACAGATGTTATTTCTGACATTATTGTTGTGCCGGAGAACCACTTACATAATTTGACAATGCAGAGGCTTCCTTTACCAGGATACAGAGTAGCTGGCTGTTTCTCAAGGAGTTCCTTGTGGGGTGGGGGAGTGACTATTTACGTAAAAAAACAGTATTCCATTTGAGTCCGTAGACCTATCACGGCACTGCACTGAACAGATATTTGAATGTTGTGAAGGGGCAGTTGAATTTAGTGAAACTAAACTTCTAAGTGTTTTTGTTTATAGGTCCCCTAACTTTGACTTCCGAGCATTTCTGCTCAAGCTATGGAGGGCTCTTGATTCACTTTGTAGGAAGTACCAGATATTAGTTATATGTCGTGATTTCAATATAAATTTTGTATATGGTGCTGCACGAAAATGGATGTTGGTAGATGTCATAAATTCATTTGATCTGATGCAGACGGTGTTTTTTCCAACTAGGGTAGAGGGGAACAGTAGCACAGCCATGACAATATTTTTAAACATTCTTTGTTACTAGATGGGCATTCTGTTAGTAAAAGCGTGTTTGGCCTAGCAGACCATGGTGCACAAATTTTAAAACTATATGGCTTTTGTAATCAAACAAGTGTCACATGTAATTACAAACTATGTATGAAAGGGTAAATAGGCTGTTTAGGTTTTTATATTGGTAACACCACGTAGCGCTCTGTATGAAAATCACTACCTGTGCAGTGTGCAGTCTGTGGCTGGTTGGCATTGTTGGAATATTCGCTATTGTAGTGTTGAGCAATTGGAGATGAGCCGTCAGCAGTGGTGGATGTGGAGAGAGAGATGCCAGAGTTTTGAGCGGACGATCTGGACATGTGTCCGTCAGAAAAAGGAAATTTATTTAATTGGATGTCACAAAATTTTGTAAAGATATAATGACTTTTGAACGCTATTAAGGCAAACACATTGTTTGTTCTCTATCAAAATCTTTCCTTTGCTAACTACACCTATCAGTAGTCAGTGCCATCAGTAGTTTGAATCTTTTATTTAGCTGGCAGTATTGGCGCTCGCTGTATTGCAGTAGTTCGAGTAACGAAGATTTTTGTGAGGTAAATGATTCATGAAGGTTATTGTTAGTCAGGGCCATTCTTTTGTAGTCAGATTGCGTTGCGCTAAAAATATTGTGTGTCAGCTTAATGATGATCAGAACAAGTAAAGAGAGAGGTGTCTGAGTACGTTCAGTTTTACTCAGTTGTCTTTGTATAAAATAACGTAGAAGTTTACCAGCACAGTAGTTCATAATTTTTCTAAGGGAACGTTTCAAAAATTAATCCAACAGCAATAGAGAGATTTTTAAACGTTGTCAAGTAACAAGAGTGGCAGGATGTTAATAGGGCCGGTAGCGTAGATGATTAATATAACGCCTTCCCTAACACATTTCTTATACTCTTTGAGAGTTGCTTTCCATTAGAACGTTCTAAACAGTGTACGAACAGTAATAGGCAGCCCTGGTGGCTAACTAGTGGGGTAAAGATATCATGTAGCACAAAGCGGGAATTATATCAAAATGTTAAAAGTAGTGACAATCAAGCTGCAGTGTCCCATTACAAAAAATATTGTAAGGTGCTTAAAAATGTTATTAGGAAGGCAAAGAGTATGTGGTATGCAAATAGAATAGCTCATTCACAGGATGAAATTAAAACCATATGGTCAGTAGTGAAGGAAGTGTCTGATCAGCAGCACAAGGTCGACGATATAAAGTCAGTTGGCAGTAAAAGTATTTCTGTTACTGATGAGATATATGTACAGTATTTAACAATCTTTTTCTTAGCATTGCTGGTGAATTAAATAAAAATTTAGCTTCTACGGGGAATCATATAACTTACTTGGAAAATGCCTTTCCGAGATTGATGTCTGAAATACTTCTCTATGATACAGGCAAGGGGGAGATTTAGTCAATAATTAAGTCACTGAAGACTAAGGACTCTCATAGATATGATAGAGTGCCTAGCAGAATATTAAAGTACTGTGCTGCACATGTTAGCCCTGTATTTAGCCATATTTATAATTCTTCCTCTAGGAATCGTCAGTTTCCTGTACGATAAAGGTACTCAGTAGTAAAGCCGCTTTATAAAAAGGGAGAAAGGGATCATGTAGACAGTTTTAGACTTATGTCTATGCATCAGAGTTCGCTAAAGTTATTGAAAAAGCTGTGTATGTAAGGAAAATTAATCATTTTATATCACACGGTTTGGTATCAAATGTACAGTTCGGCTTTAGAAGTTGCTTAAAAATTGAAAACGCTATATTCTCTTCTCTCTTTGAGGTACTGGATGGGTTAAAGAAAAGATTTCGAACGCTAGGCGTACTTTATGATATAACTAATGCATTTGATTGTATTGATCACTAAATACTGCTCCAGAAGTTGGACCATTACGTTATACGGGGAGTAGCTTACAATTGGCTTACCTCTTACTTTAACAACAGACAGCAAAAGGTCATTATTCACAATGTTGAGAATGGCTGAATGTGGGGTCTGATTGGGGTACAGTCAAATGGGAGGTGTCCCAGGGATCAGTGTTGGGGCCACTCCAGTTCCTTATTTATATGAATGATATGGCCTCTAGTATTACGGGTAACTCTAATATATTTCAGTTTGCTGATGACACTAGTTTGGTAGTAAAGGATGTAATGTGCAACATTGGCTCGGTTTCAAATAGAGTAGTTCATGACCTACGTTCATGGCTTGTAGAAAATAAACTAATGCTAGATCACAGTGAGACTCAGTGTTTACAGTTTCTAACACACAAATTAACAAAACCTGACGTTTTAATTTCACAGAATAGGCGTATGATTAGTGAAACTGAACAGTTCAAATTTCTAGGTGTTCAGATAGTAAACTGTCGTGGAAATCCCACGTTCAGGATCTTGGTCAAAGACTTAATGCTGCCACTTCTACTATTCGAACGGTATCTGAAGTGTGCGATCGTTCGTCACGAAAATTTGTCTACTTTGCGGACTTTCATTTTCTTATGTTGAATAGTATTATATTCTGGGGTAACTCTTGTCATTCTTAAAGGATATTTTTGGCTCAGAAACGGGCGGTTCGGGCAATAAGTAGCGTATGTCCACGAACGTCTTGTTGACCCCTGTTCACGATTCTGGGTATTTTGACATTGGCCTCTCAATATATATATTCCTGACTGTCATTCCTTGTTAACAATATTAGCTTATTCCAAAGAATAAGCAGCTTTCACTCAGTTAATACTTGGCAGAAATCAAACCTGCATTAGGATCAGGCTTCCTTAATTCTTGTGCAGAAAGGTGTGCAGTATACTGCTGCATCCATTTTAAATAATCTGCCACTCGAATTCAAAAATCTTAGCAGTAATCCACGTGCTTTCAATTCGAAACCGAAGAGTTTCCTCATGGGTCACTTCTTGTATTCTGTCGAGGATTTCCTTAAAAAAGTAAGCTGAATCTTGTCGTATTGGTGATTGCGTTTACTTAAACTTGTGGACTGACTTTTTTTCCGGTACATAAACATTTTATTTTTGTCTGTTATTACTTTTATGTTGCAATTTCCTGTACTGACACGTTCCATGACCTTGGAGATTTGCTCCTCAATTTGGTCCTACGGAACTAGACGTGTAAATAATTTTAAAAAAATCTTCATTCTTCGGCATTGTTACTGATTGCAGCGTTACTTCTAGTTAATAAGTCGTAAAAATATACAGATTTCTGTTCACTCAGTCACACACTATGCCTTCACTGTCAGTGCGCAACGAAATCCTAATCTTCGTTTTCTTTTTCTGTGTACATGAACTGACTGAATGATTTGTAACTCTCTGACCTAGTTGGCAGACAACATAGGTTCAAATGATTCAAATGGCTCTGAGCACTATGGGACTTAACATCTGAGGTCACCAGTCCCCTAGATGTAGAACTACTGAAAGCTAACTAACCCAAGGACAGAACACACATCCATGCCCGAGGCAGGATTCGAACCCGCGACCGTAGCAGCAGGGCGGTTCAGGATTGAGGTGCCTAGAAATTCTCGGCCACATCGACCGGACGAATTCTGTAATAAAGGATCAGATTGCCTTCTCTGGAATCACTTTTTAACCAAGTGAGTGATTAAGATACAACAACTGCACGTGGGAGAACCTCGGGTCAGACATTCCTTCGACAGTCCATGTATGGATTTTCCCTCTCTTCCCTAAATCACCAACCAAATAATGCGATGATTGCTTTCAAGAGGACGCGACGTTTACTTTGCCCGTCCGAGGCACCATCCTGTTTCTAATTACCTTGTTCTGCAGGACGCTACATCTTAACCCTCCTTTCCAAGGCATAACACTCATGTTACTGTCTCAGTGTCAATTGACGTAGTCCCCTGCAAACTTAAACAAAGTCTGTGCCCGTTATTGAAAAAGAAACTACCCTTATGTGACTATATTGCCGGAAAAAATGCAACATCCTCAAAGATAAGGGCATTTTATTGACATGTGAGATGAAATATACTTCATCATTGTAGGATTACATGATAACAGATTCATACCAAATGAAACCTGCAGGTCACAGTAAAGGCTGCCCCAAAGATATTGAGCTCATGTTTTCCAGTTCGACAATGGTTCTTATGGGCCCCAGCCAACAACTAAGTTCTCTCTTCATCACGTCCCATAAGTGTTCAATTGGCGAGAGATCTGCTGATGGTTTGACCATGGCAGTTGTTGTACATACTGAAGGGCACGTTGCCTCGAAGCAGCTGTTTGTGGACGTGGATTATCCTACTGAAAAAGCGCGTCATCTTCATGCCGAAGAAATGGCAATAGCAAGGGGATAATAGCCCGCTCAAAGTAGTGAGGTGCTCTTTACTTTACACTGCACAAACATTAAATATCACCACGAATTGTAACTGATGTGCCCCACACCATGACGCCTGGGATCGGACCTATGTGCCGTGGACGAATAGACTCTGGAACAGTCAGCTCAGCATGTCTGCGCCATACAATTCCAACTCGTGTAGGCACACCTGCTGAAATGCTGACATCTTTAAAATTGTATGTTTTACACGTAAAAAAAAACAATGAACGAAGTATTCTATTGTATTTTATATATTCTTTGACTTAATTTTAAAAAAATAATTGTTACCGATATTAAAGTTTATTTACCACAGTGTATAAACAATCCTTGAAACTATATAACTTAGTAAATGTATGAGCTGATACAGGTCACACTAATGTACACTCCTGGAAATGGAAAAAAGAACACATTGACACCGGTGTGTCAGACCCACCATACTTGCTCCGGACACAGCGAGAGGGCTGTACAAGCAATGATCACAAGCACGGCACAGCGGACACACCAGGAACCGCGGTGTTGGTCGTCGAATGGCGCTAGCTGCGCAGCATTTGTGCACCGCCGCCGTCAGTGTCAGCCAGTTTGCCGTGGCATACGGAGCTCCATCGCAGTCTTTAACAATGGTAGCATGCCGCGACAGCGTGGACGTGAACCGTATGTGCAGTTGACGGACTTTGAGCGAGGGCGTATAGTGGGCATGCGGGAGGCTGGGTGGACGTACCGCCGAATTGCTCAACACGTGGGGCGTGAGGTCTCCACAGTACATCGATGTTGTCGCCAGTGGTCGGCGGAAGGTCCACGTGCCTGTCGACCTGGGACCGGACCGCAGCGACGCACGGATGCACGCCAAGACCGTAGGATCCTACGCAGTGCCGTAGGGGACCGCACCGCCACTTCCCAGCAAATTAGGGACACTGTTGCTCCTGGGGTATCGGCGAGGACCATTCGCAACCGTCTCCATGAAGCTGGGCTACGGTCCCGCACACCGTTAGGCCGTCTTCCGCTCACGCCCCTACATCGTGCAGCCCGCCTCCAGTGGTGTCGCAACAGGCGTGAATGGAGGGGCGAATGGAGACGTGTCGTCTTCAGCGATGAGAGTCGCTTCTGCCTTGGTGCCAATGATGGTCGTACGCTTGTTTGGCGCCGTGCAGGTGAGCGCCACAATCAGGACTGCATACGACCGAGGCACACAGGGCCAATACCCGGCATCATGGTGTGGGGAGCGATCTCCTACACTGGCCGTACACCACTGGTGATCGTCGAGGGGACACTGAATAGTGCACGGTACATCCAAACCGTCATCGAACCCATCGTTCTACCATTCCTAGACCGGCAAGGGAACTTGCTGTTCCAACAGGACAATGCACGTCCGCATGTATCCCGTGCCACCCAACGTGCCCTAGAAGGTGTAAGTCAACTACCCTGGCCAGCAAGATCTCCGGATCTGTCCCCCATTGAGCATGTTTGGGACTGGATGAAGCGTCGTCTCACGCGGTCTGCACGTCCAGCACGAACGCTGGTCCAACTGAGGCGCTAGGTGGAAATGGCATGGCAAGCCATTCCACAGGACTACATCCAGCATCTCTACGATCGTCTCCATGGGAGAATAGCAGCCTGCATTGCTGCGAAAGGTGGATATACACTGTATTAGTGCCGACATTGTGCATGCTCTGTTGCCTGTGTCTATGTGCCTGTGGTTCTGTCAGTGTGATCATGTGATGTATCTGACCCCAGGAATGTGTCAATAAATTTTCCCCTTCCTGGGACAATGAATTCACGGTGTTCTTATTTCAATTTCCAGGAGTGTATATTGCAGAGCGAAGCAATGTGTTCCTACAATGTAGTGATCCCACGACATACAGAAGGTGATTGATGTAGCTGTTTTCATACACCTGGTGCCGTGTGCTACCACAAGGCATCAGTGGTACATAGACATGGTAAAACATATTCCGAAAATCTTTGGGATGGCCCTAAGTTGGTGGTAAATGTTCTTTCCAAGGACCAAAAATGACAGATGAATCTTGTAGTCATTATATTTCACAAGCCCCTGCCATAAACTACTTTGGTGTTAACCATAATTCCCAATAGTCATTAAAACACCGTGTTTGGTGGGATGTATCCTTCACACAGTCGTGAAGGCTCACAACAAACAGACACTACAGCAGGTGCAATAGACTGCCATTAGATGCCAGGAGCGTACAGAAGAGGTAACATATATTCCCTTAAACGCTGTAATTAAGTGTATTTAGGGGAAGTACGCTATGTTATGAAAAGTATTCGGACAGCTGGCTGAAAATGACTTACAAGTGCGTGGCGTTCTCCATCGGTAATGCTGGAATTCAATATGGTGTTGGTGCACTCTTAGCCTTGTGACAGCTTCCACTCTCGCAAGCATACGTTCAATAATGGGCTGGTAGGTTTCTTGGGGAATGGCAGCCCTTTTTCGCGGAGTGCTGCACTGAGGAGAGGTATCGATGTCGGTCGGTGAGGCATGGCACGAAGTCGGCGTTCCAAAACACCCTAAAGGTGCTCTATAGGATTCAGGTCACGACTCTGTGCAGGCCAGCCCATTACAGGGATGTTATTGTCATGTAACCATTCCGCCACAGGAAGTGATTATGAACAGATGCTCGATCGTGTAGAAAGATCCAATCGCCATCCCCGAATTGCTCTTCAACGGTGGGAAGCAGTAAGGTGCTTAAAACATCAGTGTAGGCCTGTGCTGTGATAGTGCCACGCAAAAGAACAAGGGGTGCAAGCCCCCTCCATAAAAAACACGACCACAACATGACACTACCGCCTCCGAATTTTACTGTTGGCACTACACACGATGGCAGATGACCTTCACCGGGCATTCGCGATACCCACACCCTACCATCGAATACATTGTGTACTGTGATCCGTAATTCCACACAACGTTTTCCCACTGTTCAGTTCTCCAATGTTTACGTTCATTACATCATGCGAGGCGACGTTTGGCCTCTACCGGCGGTCTCTGTCAGTCAACAGATGAGGTCGGCCTGTACGCTTTTGTGTTGTAAGTGTCCCTTCACGTTTCCACTTCACTATCACATCTGAAACAGTTGACCTACGGATGTTTAGCTGTGTGGAAATCTCGCGTACACACGTATGACACAAGTGACCCAATCACCTGACCACGTTCGAAGTTTTATCTGGACGATAAATAATTTGCCCGCCGCTCGTGGTGTCGCGGTAGTGTTCTCGCTTCCTTAGCAAGTGGTCCCGGGTTTGATTCCAGGCGGGGTCAGGGATTTTCATCTGCCTCGAGATGCCTGTGTCGTCTTCATCATCATCATGCATCCCCATTACGCGTGGGGGAATGCAGCGGCAAACCATCTCCATTAGAACCTTGCCTAGTGCAGAGATGCGGGTCTCCCGCTTCGTTCCCCTACGCTGTGTCAAGAAGCATGGAACTTCATCATCATAATTAATTTAACTAGCAAACTCCGGGAGGTTGTGTGGGATGATGCAAAGATTTTTTCTATTGTTTTTCCCTGTGAGGATAAAATGAAACACAAATTTTAATTCTTTATTACCAGGAGACAACGACATTAACACCGCAATTATTTCAGTTACGGTAGAGGTTCAAAAAATGCCTTCATATAGCGCGTAAACAGAAGATACACCGGTGCGTCACGTTCCGTTCGACACGTCGAAGACTGCAAGACAGTATTTGTAAAATGAAGTGCTAACAAAATGTCAATTTGGTTTTCAGAATGGCTTTTCAACAGAAAATACTATATATGCTTTCGCTGATCAAATATTAAATGCATTGAATTTCCATGGGGATATTTTGTAATCTCTGAAAAGCTTGTGATAGTATGAATCACTTTCATATGTGGGTAATTCATCATTAAGAGAAAAAGTATTCATTGTACGAAAGAAGAATAATAGCTGGAGCCCACCCAAGATCATCTTGCAGTGAAGGAACTGGGGATATTCTCAGTACCTTTGCAATACGCATATTCACTTATGAAATTTGTTATTAATAACCCATCCCCTTTCAAAAATAACAGAAAAATGCATAGCTACAACACTAGAAGAAAGGATTATCTTCACTATTCTGACTTTGGTACAGAAAGTGGTGAATTTTGCTGCCACAAAAATCTTTGATCATTTGCCAAATAGCATTAAAACTCAGACTGACAGCCAACCAACATATCAAAACAAAAGAATTTCTGAATGTCAACTCCTACTACTCAACAGATGAATTTTTAGATATGAAATAGTAACTGTATTAAAAATAACTATTCTTTTGTGTAAAGAAAACTTACTTAAAGTGACACGGTCTACGAAATGTCGTTTTCATGATCCATGGAACAAGTGTTAACGTATGTATTTAGCTATGTTTTTAATTCCTAATGCTGTTGCTACTGGCCGGGCAATGATATCCTCCTCTCATTCAATAGGATTTTTTAAACAAGGTCGTACATCTCTCTACACACAGAAAAGTACAGAGGGGTCAAATCAGCCACGGTACAGGACCACCACCACTGCCAATCAAGTTTCCTGGAAACTGTGGGTTCAAAAATCGACGCACGGGATGACTGAAACGTGCTTTCTGGGGCCACATACGTTGTTTTGTAGTGAATGGCATGTCATCCAGCACCTCTGCTAAAATAATGGTTCAAACGGCTCTGAGCACTATTGGACTTAACTTCTGAGGTCATCAGTCCCCTAGAACTTAGAACTACTTAAACCTACCTAACCTAAGGACATCACACACATCCATGCCCGAGGCAGGATTCGAAACTGCGACCGTAGCGGTCGCGCGGTTTCAGACTGTAGCGCCTAGAACCGCTCGTCCACTACGGCCGGCATCTCTGCTAAAGCTCTGGCGATGAAACTCATTAAAATTCTATGCATTGTAGAAAATTTAATTTCATTTCAAATAAGATATAGCATGTGTCTTAAGAAATGAAAACAGTTAAATAATTAATTTTTAACTTATTATTCCGTGACAGGCAGTACAAAGAACTTACATGTTGCTTCTTACGCGACCCGACAGAGAACGATAAGTGAGTTTTGAAATAACGGTTGAAGCTAAATATAAATTAAAAGATGACGTTGAAGATGGGTAGTCTCTCAGGCTCGACTTATTAATAATATAAATTCGCATTTAGGGATAATTGTATTATAGTTTTTTATTCCTTTGACGTTAAATACCGTGTTTGCAAAACGGAACATTTTGTGACATAATATAGTTTTCTGAGTAAAAAAGTAATGCCAATACCTTAGCTATTAGGCATATCATTCAGAAACGCAAGAGTTTTATAGAGAGACATATTTAGTATCCACAGACTATGTCGAGGCTTCAGTTAGTTAAATAGAGAGAAGTTGTGGGAGATAACGAAAAAAGGGGGAATACCGATGCATATAATAATCGTAGTTGGAAGCAAGTACCGAGGATCAGAAACTACCACTACAGGAAATGGAAAATCTAAGCTCAGGACAAATTTAGGAGTACATCAAGGTTGTAGTAAGTACATCACTCCCTCAGCAGTTGGTCTAACTTGGCAGCCAATGACTGCCAACTGTTTCCTTTGCCGAAAGAACATCTCGCACTTCAGCGACGGTGGCGAGGTGAAAGAACAGGCGGAAAACTTTCTCAGCGACATGCTGGAGAACTGGTTTCATAATTATAACAGCGCCTCCGAAAATATATAGACATAAATGGCGTTTACGTGGAAAACTAAGAAAATTAAAGATTTCTGAAACGGCGGAGCGGGTTGTGATGTGAAAAGGTACTGGGACCACAAAATTAAATACGTTAGAACAGCATTTTATTGACAAGAAAATTAAACACTATAAATGAGAAAATACACAGTTAAATAAAATCCTGGAAATGAATGAGAGTAAAACGATAATTAAAAGAAAAGCACAAAGTGCGCATAGTTCATAGGCCAAAATGATATTATCAAATAATTTACACACTACATAGCTGTAAAGAAATTACTAATCGGCGTTCCTCTTTAACAGATAATTCGAGAAAATGACTGACTACATTAAGCAACTGAACAAAAATATTAAGGTCCAGTGACGAATTTCTTCCACTGCTAAGCTAAAACACTTTAATGTAAAAAGCATTTCCAGTAAAGGTCGTTAACAGAGAAATGTTTCAAAAGATCCATAAATAAAATCCAGTTAATGCAGTTCACTGACATGAGTTTCTTGAAACATATACCGACTGCTTAAAAATTGCATGAAAAAAAGCTTTGATAACAGTGAATTGCCAGTCAAGTTCAAGCAAACAGTTATTCTTAGCTGTCGCACAAACAGCTTAAAGGCCCAATAATAAATTTCTACCTCGGCGAAGCCAAAAAAACGTTTAAAAATATTAAGCAGTTGCAGTACAAGTGGTTAACGAAGAATGACGGATCAATACTAAGCAAAAACAGCTTAAGGCCCAATGATAAGTGTCTACCAAGGCAAAGCCACTTCAATTTTACGTAAGACTTTCATTAAGGAAGACGTTTACTCGCCAATAAAGACTAGTTTACAGCTATCTGGGTTTGTCCCTGATAAAGAATTAAATAATGGCTAATCTGTTCTTTAATACTCACATGTAGGCAGAATTAAACACTATTCTGCCGGCCGGTGTGGCCGAGCGGTTCTAGGCGCTTCAGTCTGGAATCACGCGACCATTACGGTCGCAGGTTAGAATCCTGCCTTGGGCATGGATGTGTGTGATGTCATTAGGTTAGTTTGGTTTAAGTAGTTCTAAGTTATAGGGGACTGATGACCATCGATGTTAAGTCCCATAGTGCTCAGAGCCATTTGAACCAAACACTATTCTACTCAAACTCCGAGCGTTTATAATTAGACTGACGGGGTTTGACGAGCTGCAACATCAGGGTGCTGAAACATCGTAGATACGTTCACTAATCGGTGCACTCGCGGAATTTACTGAAAAAATATAGTTCCACTTTCTGCCACCATGTGAACTCATAGCTCTGTAAGCAACCAGGATGTGAAGTGTTTCCTGTTTTGATGCCAATATGCTGTTTTCCTAATGGCTGCTGCTGCTGCTGATGATGATGATGTTTGGTTTGTGGGGCGCTCAACTGTGCGGTTATCAGCACCCGTACAAATGCCCAACCTTTGCTAAGTCCAATCTCGCCACTTTCATGAATGACGATGAAATGATGAGGACAACACAAACACCCTCTCATCTCGAGGCAAGTGAAAATCTCCTAATGGCGTCACGTGTCGATCTATTTTGTGCAGTGACTATTGGTGTAAACGTTTAAGAAGATCGAAGTGTTCCGGACGAAACGCAGTAGCTGTTAAGAAAGAGATACCGTGCACTGCTGGAAAAGTTGTTGTATCGGAACGTTAGCAGTAGCAGGGTTGCATTGTGGAAATGCCGTAGACAGAAACAGTTGTGAAGAGGCACTATGTCACAATTCGGCTGTGGAATTTGATCACGAAGTTTAAAGAAACACGAGAACTAGGTTGTGCAGGAGGCAGTGATAGGCGACCCATTGTCACAGCAATTGTAGATGAAGATGCTGCAGCTACAGCCTCAAATTCTGGAGCCAGTGCGCGAACTTTGTCACGGACACTGATTCTCCCCTGGATAACTGTTCAAAAGATTTTGCAAGCGCATTTTACACTGGTGTCCCTACAATACACAGATTGTGCACCAAACAGAGCCACAAGATAGGCTACAACGTCGTAACTTTTCCGTTCGTTTCCAGGCACGCATGGAAATGGATGACATGCACCTAGGAAATGTGCATTGGACGGACGAGGCTCATTTTATTCTGGATAATGCCGCGAGTGCACAGAACTGTAGCATATGGAGTTCTACTCTGCCGTATGTTGCTTCAAGATTACGTGACTTCGTGGTGTGGTTTCACAAGCTCCTTCATGATCGGTCAGATTTTTTTCGAGGAAATGACACCTCGCGCGTGTTTTCTTCGGTAACCACAGCATCATCTCTAGGCATTTTCAAGACATGTGGCCTTCCAAATCCCCCGACCTAAATCCATGTGACTTCTGGTTGTGGGGATGTCTGAAAGATCGTGTCTATCAGCGATGTATCCAAACTCCTACTGATCTGAAGGATAGCATACGACGACCGATCACTCTGCTTGCACTGGATGTGCTGCGAGCAACTGTTGACCATGCAGTGTTACGGATACAGTATGTTGTAGAGTCAGGGGACAATACTGAACACATGCTGTAACTTGTGGTCATGTCCTAATAAGCGTGCGAGAACCGTCGTTACTGTGTGTTTATGTGTTTGATCGTTCCTCCCCTTTTTCTACACTCACACCAAAGTATTGCTGCCCACGTGCCATAGTTTCACGTGGAAGCAGAAAGTAGAACAGTTTTTTTTTCAGTATACGCCACGAAGGCGCCGATTAATGAACATCCTGCGATGTGTACAGCCCGCACTACAGCACTCGGAACGTCGTCAGTTTAATTACAAGCTGGACTGTACGGCTGGTTCCGGCGGAGGTTCGAGGCCTCTCTCGGGCATGGGTGTGTGTGTTTTTCCTTAGGATAATTTAGGTTAAGCAGTGTGTATGCTTAGGGACTGATGACCTTAGCATTTAAGTCCCATTATATTTCACACACATTTTAACAATTTAATCACAATCAACTGGTATTAAACACTAATGCATGAAACAAGTTCAACATGCACTGGACTCTTTAAACAATATTCTAATTAAATACAGAACGTTAATGAATTGAGCCAATTGGGGAAGAACTAAGCATTAAACACTATACTAATAAAATGCCAAAACAATCAGTGAATAGGAAAAAAAATCTCGCAAGCAGTGAGTAGATAACGTGCCTGACGGATAGCTTACAGTTAACCTTAACAGTAAATATGTGGAACATTACTTTAATAAAATACAAAATGTTGTGGCTCTACCCTCTTGTAATGTTTTCTGGTTCCTAGGCAGATGAGGAGAGCGTGGTATCTACATCTACATCTACGTGATTACTCTGTTATTCACAATAAAGTGCCTCTCTACCGTTCCACTCTCGAACGGCACGCGGGAAAAACGAGCACTTAAATCTTTCTGTTCGAGCCCTGATTTCTCTTATTTTATCGTGATGATCATTTCTCCCTATGTAGGTGGGTGCCAACAGAATGTTTTCACAACCGGAGGAGAAAAGTGGTGATTGAAATTTAACGAGGAGATCCCGTCGCAACGAAAAACGGCTTTGTTTTAATGATTGCCACTCCAATTCACGTATCATCTCTGTGACACTATCTCCCCTATTTCGTGATAATACAAAACGAGCTGCCCTTCTTTGTACTTTTTCGATGTCATCCGTCAGTTCCACCTGATGCGGATCCCACACTGCACAGCAATACTCAAGAATTGGGCGGACAAGCGTGGTGCAAGCAGTCTCTTTAGTAGACCTGTTGCACCTTCTAAGTGTTCTGTCAATGAATCGCAGTCTTTAGTTTGCTCTACCCACAATATTATCTATGTGATCGTTATAATTTAGGTTAATTGTAGTTGTTATCCCTAAGTATTTAGTTGAATTTACAACCTTTAGATTTGTATGACTTATCGCGTATCGAAATTTAGCTGATTTCTTTTAGTACTCATGTGAATAACTTCACACTTTTCCTTATTCAGGGTGTAAGTAGGCTGTTTAGGTTTTTTTTATTGGTAACGCCACGTAGCGCTCTGTATGAAAATCACTGGCTGTGCTGTGTGCGGTCTGTGGCTGGTTTGCATTGTTGTTGGCTATTGTAGTGTTGGGCAGCTGGATGCTAACAGCGCGTAGCGTTGCGCAGTTGGAGGTGAGCCGCCAGCAGTGGTGGATGTGGGGAAGTGAGATGGCGGATTTTTGAGAGCGGATAATCTGGATGTGTGTCCATCAGAAACAGTGCATTTGTAAGAACGGATGTCACGAACTGATATATATATTATGACTTTTGAACACTATTAAGGTAAATACATTGTTTGTTCTCTATCAAAATCTTTCATTTGCTAACTATGCCTATCAGTAGTTAGTGCCTTCAGTAGTTTGAATCTTTTATTTAGCTGGCAGTAGTGGCGCTCGCTGTATTGCAGTAGTTCGAGTAACGAAGATTTTTGTGAGGTAAGTGATTTGTGAAACCAGATGGCAGTTATAAGAGTCGAGGGGCATGAAAGGGAAGCAGTGGTTGCGAAGGGAGTGAGACAGGGCTGTATCCCCAATGTTACTCAATCTGTATGTTGAGAAAGCAGTGAAGGAAACAAAAGAAAAATTCGGAGTAGGTATTAAAATCTATGGAGAAGAGATAAAAACTTTGAGGTTCGCCGATGACATTGTAATTGTATCAGAGACAGCAAAGGACTTGGAAGAGCAGTTGAACGGAATGGACAGTGTTTTGAAAGGAGGGCATAAGATGAACATCAATAACAGCAAAACGAGGATAATGGAATGTAGTCGAATTGAATTGGGTGATGCTGTGCTGAGAGAATTAGATTAGGAAATGAGACACTTACAGTAGTAAAGGAGTTTTGCTATTTGGGGAGCAAAATAACTGATGATGGTCGAAGTAGAGAGGATATAAAATGTAGACTGGCAATGGCAAGGAAAGCATTTCTGAAGAAGAGAAATTTGTTAACATCGAGTACAGATGAGAGTAGTAAGAGAGAGTAGTAAGTGTCAAGAAGTCGTTTCTGAAAGTATTTGTATGGAGTGAAACATGGACGATAAATAGTTTGGACAAGAAGAGAATAGAAGCTTTCGAAATGTGGTGCTACAGAAGAATGCTGAAGATTAGATGGGTAGATCACATAACTAATGAGGAAGTATTGAATAGGATTGGGGAGAATGGAAGTTTGTTGCACAACTTGACTAGAAGAAGGGATCGGTTGGTAGGACATGTTCTGAGGCATCAAGGGATCACCAATTTAGTATTGAAGGGCAGCGTGGAGGGTAGAAATCGTAGAGGGAGACCAGGAGTTGAATACACTAAGCAAATTCAGAAGGATGTAGGTTGCGGTAGGTACTGGGAGATGAAGAGGCTTGTGCAGGATAGAGTAGCATGGAGAGCTGCATCAAACCAGTCTCAGGACTGAAGACCACAACAACAACAACAACATAGGTTAATGTTAGTCAGGGCCATTATTTTGTAGGGATTATTGAAAGTCAGATTGCGTTGTGCTAAAAAATATTGTGTGTCAGTTTAAGCAGTCATGTATAATTTTTCGTAGAGGACGTTTCATAAGGGTCATTTGCCACTTTTCGTACCATGATAGGTGGGTGGCCGGTTTCCTCTCACCACAACACAAAATGCACACATTGTTAACATACATTTTGTTACAGAAACCAATTGAGTACTTTACTTCGGTGACGTCCACGTTCTGTGGTTAACAACAACCAAATATAATGTACTAATTCTCGAATCTCATCCGTGTCCAAATCACAACAATATACAATGACTAACGTTCCATCACAGCTAGCTTAGGTGCGAGGCGACGACTATTACTGCGGAAGACTAGAGCACAGAGCAACGTATTGAGGTGCAGTGCGAACTGAGTCCCGATGCGATGTACCGAGGTACTGAGGGAGGGATTGAGACAGCTTGGTCGGCGGCGACTGGCCTATATGCACGCTGGCCAGGGGGAGCTATCGGCGCGTAGCCTGGGGGCGTGACTTGGTCTTCTCTTGTCATGGGCGCGCCTAGTTCAGCGCCTGCTATACAACGTTTCCTAGTGTCAACCAGTGTGCTGGCGGAGGCGTACGCCAGCACAGAAGGCAGTGAGTTAAAGAAGTCTGGCGAGCATGGGATAAGTAATAAGCCAAGCAGGCAACTTACTGAATGATTGGACAGAAAGCACGCCTTGCATGCACAAACAAGTCAGTAACAGGACGAGTAGACAACAAAATCGACATCTACCAAACCTTCGCCACAAACCGCGAATATGTGTCCAGAATATCAGCCAGACAGCCCAGTACCAAAAGACAAATGAGCGCCTTTGGCTCACAACAGTGGACCATAGGAACGACACAAATACCTTTTGGACCCGAAAGGAACCAGGATACAGCGGCTCACACACAGGTTGGGAACAAAATGTACTGCTCATTACAAAAGGCGTGACTAAGTAGTGCACAATAAGGGCATGTAAGGTGTTCCCCGAGCAGGCTCGCTTCCTTAATCAGTCGAGGAGCTGTCCCTTACGTAAACCAACTGGTGGGATGCGCCAGTAACACTCCACATACCAGGCCGCCGCCTTCATTCCACACCTCCAACTGCCCCCTGCTGCAGCAAGTCACTTTCCCTTAGCTAGGCGAGCATACCTTTCTACCGCCGTCCGCTGCTGCTAACGCGCCTGCTTGCGGACAGGCGTCTTCTGGTCACCCAGAACGTGCCAGAGACAAACACAGGACAGTTGTAATCGATAATAGGCCACCAGGGATGTCGCGTGCACACATCACAGTTTCCTTATACAGTTTCATTCTGTATTTCACATAAATACACTTTATATTTGGGGTCATGATAATACATCGTATGATTAACTGACCCTGAGCGTTACTGAAAATGTTCCTACATTTTTGCTTGTAGAAGGGTGTTGTGTTTTCTCTCATCACAATCATACAGTGAAAATGTTCTTCATTTACTCGTATCCCCCTTTGTGAGGATGGGCTGACAACCTTCAAGTACCCACTCTTCAGCTATTTCCATAGATGATTACCAATCGTAATTTTTTATGGCAAAATGATGGTGATACGGAGTATACTGTTCTTCTTAGGAGCTTTTCTTGCGTGATTGTCTACAGAAGTTTAATAATAGGGAAAAAGTACATTTGTGCCATCAGCTGTAAAATTTTATATTTTTTTCTCTGCTGTTTTTAATTATTACCATCATTTTCAAGGAGAAAAGCATCATACATCAAGGGATCATTTGCATATTTTCCTTGTATTTGAGGCAGAGAAATGTGGAAAATATAAGCCAGACTACTATGACAATTATATGTGTTCTGTATCTGTACGGCTCGTATATAATGAAAATGTGTGGTTGATCCATTGATGTACAGTGGTTTTCTCCATGAGCATTACTGTAATAATCGAAACTGGTAGAGAATAGACATAAAATTGTACAGCTGACGGCACAAATATGCTTTTTGCTGAATATATCCTTTTCGATGTGCAGATGATATGATGGAGGCTCCTGGCTACTGTTGGATGGTGTTGAAATGTGGATGGTATTGGCGATAATGTTATATGGGAAAGAATACAGATGCATGAGTCAATACATTTTTACCACTGCCAACAGCGAGACATAACATCGCAACGTGTTGCGGTGAGGAAAGTATGTAACAAGAGCAGAGATGAATGTAGAACAAGTCTAACGGCGATAGGGACCGTCAATTGACGACACACACTGACGTCAGTGAGTTTGAAAAAGGGGCAGATTATTATCGCATGCGACCATATATGTTAGAAAACTTTCAGAATGTCGGTTCAGCAAGTAAAGGGTGACTTTGGTCCTCATGTTGAATGGATAGAGTTCGCTGCCTTGCGAAAGAGCTTGCAAGGGCTACTTGCACCAATCTCCAGCCAAAACTAACTTTGAATACAAAATTGTTAAGCACGATGAGTGACGTACTGAAAGTGCAATTAGTTAAAATGCAGAATATATGTTATGTTCCATTCTACACTATACTTTCTTCCTCCCACCACACACGGACAAACGCTTTGCACAGTGATTGGAAGGCTTGTGTAGTTGTTATTAGAAACTGTACAGTACACGGTTTATCGTGTACTGTAACATACTTTGCTCCTTTCGTGGCCATTTTGAGGAGTAAACATAAGTCTGTTTACTGTTTGCTCGGACAATGGTGACGTTTGCTGCAATACTCGTACTGGTAGGAATATGTTTCCTGGTTCCAATAATTGTTTGTGTACACACAACTTCCTCTGGACACCCATGTCTTTAGTGTCTATTCATTTTGTAACTGGAAGAAATTCCTGTCGCCATAGTGGCATTTCGCCAAGTGTGCAAGACACAATATATTACGTCATATGTCTACGAATAGTGAAAAAATTGTTCTGCATATATCATATTTTAACAGAGCGTGTATTTTAGTTCTGCAACTGCGGACTGGAACTACTTCCAGCCTTGTGCGTATACCAGACCAGTGGTCTCTGAGAAACACGCGAATTCGATTAAAAATTATAGTACGTTAGCATTCTAAGAGTTATGTTGTATAAACAGGTTCGACGCCTGGAGCATTTGTCCAGAAAGCCTTGATTCCATTCAGTGAATTTCATTAGGAGTAAAATGACGTTATCATTCGCCGCTCAGGTGCGATATAACTCGGAACAAAGTGAGCCAGAGCATTTCGTTTACCCATCTTCTTTGTAACGATCACACCCATCTATACACAGTCAACGATTTCTAGGAAATGAGCTTAATGTGAGGCATGTTTCCATCTGTGTCACCTGCTGAGGGAAGCACTGCTACCTTTGAATGAGTCACGGCATTCTTAGAATCTTCTCCCTCATAGTTTGCTGTTGTTGGTGTCCTGACTGAAAAGAAATTTTTATTACAGCGCTTTGCTTTGTTCACAGCAGTGCGACAGTTCACAGTATTAACATAAGTTTCAGTAAACACTTTTCATGGACTAACGATACGAAAGTGAAATAAGTCAGGTATTCAGACATGATAACATAAATGATAAGTCCTCCTCTGGTGTCTGAGCAATAAAACATAAGTAAACTATTCAAGCGTCGTAGCGTTTTCTAGTGCAAACTTGGCAAATTCAAGGAATGTTTAATTTGGTAATGGAGCTACTAAGGGGAGAGCGGGGGGAGGGGGTTGGTGGTAAAGATTGTAGTAGGAGAGCAACGTTGGAGAGCAGGTGCATGAGGTTGTAGGCTGTAGTTCTTATGAAGAGACGTAAACACTTGCAAGAGGTATACTTGTGTGGAGAACTGCATCGAACCAGTCTTTAGACTGCAGGCAACAAAAACAACCACCTGCTAAATACGAAAGATGTAGGAGATTGGCAGCCAGCACGCGTTAATATATGTAAGTTTGGTAACATGTAATGCGGTATGTAATATCGTCGTGTCCTCTGATTTTTCATACTTAATGCCGTTCAGTAATAGGGCTGGTGGAAAGAAAGGTTAACGATCCTTCAGAAGTGAAGCGATCAGGAGCAGAGTTCTAGATTAGTTGGAACTGATGAGGGATGAGCCTCATCAGTATTTGTTATACATTCTTGTGAGAAAACAAGGAAGATTTAAATCAGAGTATAAGAAAGTGGAGTTGAAATTCGTACCTTCTAAAGGTGAGTCCAGTGTCTAAAGTAATGCCAACTCGTCCACTGTGGTTCTCTACCATATGACTGAAGAAGTGGCGGCCGCGGTGGTCGCGCGGTTCTAGGCGCTTCAGTCCGGAACCGCGTGACTGATACGTTCGCAGGCTCGAATCCTGCCTCGGGCATGGATGTCTGTGATGTCTTTAGGTTAGTTAGGTTTAAGTAGTTCTAAGTTCTAGGGACTGATGACCTCAGATGTTAAGTCCCATAGTGCTCAGAGCCATTTGACTGAAGGAGTAGGTGTGGACTTGCCATCTAATATTCAGCTGGTATAAGACTGTTGTTAATGACGGATTGGTTAACTATAAACTGAGGGGTGGATTATGGGACGAATAGAGTTAACCAAATTGTGTATAGATGAAGTACTGGTGCTATTCGTAAAGTAACGTCCGATAGGTCGCGAAATGGAAACGACAGGGGAAATCCGATGAAGCTCTTCACAAATGTGGTGGGCACTGTCTCCTGTGTGCCTGTCGATCGCGTCACGTCGCTCTTATCAGTTCTGAGCGCACAGTGAGCACATAAACATGGCTACAACAGTAGTGTCTCCCACCAAGTATATGTACCTGGTGTGAAATTTCGCCTGATTTCGTGCAACCCCACATCACGTGTCATGTCTTTCCTTGTACATGAAAATTCACGGCAGCACATTGCAGTGACTATGAGGACACCCCTGCAGCGTTTTCGATGGGAAGTGTCCAAGGAATAGAAAAGCAACTGGAATCACTCAACAGAGGTAAGTCCATTGGACCTGACGGGATACCAATTCGATTCTACACAGAGTACGCGAAAGAACTTGCCCCCCTTCTAACAACCGTGCACCGCAAGTCTCTAGAGGAGCGGAAGGTTCCAAATGATTGGAAAAGAGCACAGGTAGTCCCAGTCTTCAAGAAGGGTCGTCGAGCAGATGCGCAAAACTATAGACCTATATCTCAGACGTCGATCTGTTGTAGAATTTTAGAACATGTTTTTTGCTCGCGTATCATGTCGTTTTTGGAAACCCAGAATCTACTATGTAGGAATCAACATGGATGCCGGAAAAAGCGATCGTGTGAGACCCAACTCGCTTTATTTGTTCATGAGACCCAGAAAATATTAGATACAGGCTCCCAGGTAGATGCTATTTTCCTTGACTTCCGGAAGGCGTTCGATACAGTTCCGCACTGTCGCCTGATAAACAAAGTAAGAGCCTACGGAATATCAGACCAGCTGTGTGGCTGGATTGAAGAGTTTTTAGCAAACAGAACACAGCATGTTGTTATCAATGGAGTCACGTCTACAGACGTTAATGTAACCTCTGGCGTGCCACAGGGAGTGTTATGGGACCATTGCTTTTCACAATATATGTAAATGACCTAGTAGATAGTGTCGGAAGTTCCATGCGGCTTTACGCGGATGATGCTGTAGTATTCAGAGAAGTTGCAGCATTAGAAAATTATAGCGAAATGCAGGAAGATCTGCAGCGGATAGGCACTTGGTGCAGGGAGTGGCAACTGACCCTTAACATAGACAAATGTAATGTATTGCGAATACATAGAAAGAAGGATCCTTTATTGTATGATTATATGATAGCGGAACAAACACTTGTAGCAGTTACTTCTGTAAAATATCTGGAAGTATGCGTGCAGAACGATTTGAAGTGGAATGATCATATAAAATTAATTGTTGGTAAGGCGGGTACCAGGTTGAGATTCATTGGGAGAGTCCTTAGAAAATGTAGTCCATTAACAAAGGAGGTGGCTTTCAAAACACTCGTTCGACCTATACTTGAGTATTGCTCATCAGTGTGGGATCCGTACCAGATCGGGTTGACGGAAGGGATAGAGAAGATCCAAAGAAGAGCGGCGCGTTTCGTCACAGGGTTATTTGGTAACCGTGATAGCGTTACGGAGATATTTAACAAACTCAAGTGGCAGACTCTGCAAGAGAGGCGCTCTGTATCGCGGTGTAGCTTGATGTCCAGGTTTCGAGAGGGTGCGTTTCTGGATGAGGTATCGAATATATTGCTTCCCCCTACTTATACCTCCCGAGGAGATCACGAATGTAATATTAGAGAGATTAGGGCGCGCACGGACGCTTTCAGACAGTCGTTCTTCCCGCGAACCATACGCGACTGGAACAGGAAAAGGAGGTAATGACAGTGGCACGTAAAGTGCCCTCCGCCACACACCGTTGGGTGGCTTGCGGAGTATAAATGTAGATGTAGATGTAGATTACCCACCATACCGTCGGCACTTGGTTCCATCTGATGTTCTGCTGGCTCTGAAGTTTTGCCACAGACAATGGAATGCAGACAAGCGTAGAGAAGTGGTGGAAGGCGACTGCCTTCTACAACGAGGGTACTGGATTTTTGTACAACGCTACGACACATGTCTAAGACGGAGCGGCGACTGTGCATGAAAGTGGAGAAATAGCTGGAAGTTGTAGAAAACTTTTGCAAATAATTTTTTTTAATTTTTACCTGTTTTCCATTACGCGATGGATCGGACTTTACTTTCCGAATAGCTCTCGCGTAAACTACTTCGAACATTGTACAGTCGCCATAACTCCACGTCGTCCTCTGCACGAGGAACTATTGAACGTTATAATTAGAGGGTCGATATGAGCAAAGCAGTCTAAATCAGCGTAGAGCTTCCGTACGGATTCAGAAGCAACATTAATCAGAATTCGTTTGAAAAAAGACAAAGCTTGTGTAGTGCACTCAGTCAGTTACATTCAGAGAAACCAGACCTCGTAGAACTACCAACGTTTATTCCGTAAAAGTACAATTCACGTAACAAGCTGCAACTAAGCCTCAACATTTTATCATCGACCTATGCACGAATGGAACGGGTCACGTAACGGTGCGTGCTACTTACGGTAGCTGATTCCGTAATATACTTGTATACAAATTCTACAGAATTGAAATACAGTTTACGCACGTTTTCACTGAATATCGTTTGTATCAAACCCACATTTATTTATATCAAATGAAGGGAGCGCCAAAGGAGCCAACTTGTTTTCATCTCAACTTTTTCCACGTGCATATGATCATGAGAGATCAATAGGAAGTGCGGATGATAAATGTAAAATACGCTTGCGAGTAAACATGGTCTCTAGTTTATATTTGAAATACAAATGGTAAGTCACATGCTGGGAACAACTAAATGGAATAGGAAACAACAAAATCTTTGTAAGATAAAACCGCGAGGGGATGATGTCCTAGTTACTGTTACGAAAATCAAGTGGGGGAAGAGTGAACGTATACACTGAAGTGCCAAAGAAACTGGTATAGCCATGCGTATTCAAATACATAGAAATGTAAACGGGCAGAATACGGCGCTGCGGTCGGCAACGCCTATATAACACAACAAGTGTCTGCCGCAGCTGTTAGTTCTGTTACTGCTGCTACAATCGCAGGTTATCAAAATTTCAGTGAGTCTGAACGTGGTGTTACAGTCGGCGCATGAGCGATGCGACACATGTCCGAGGTAGCGATGAAGTGGGGATATCCCGTACGACCATTTCACGAGTGTACCGTGCATATCAGGCATCAGGTAAAATATCAAATCTCTGAAATCGCTGCTGCCGGAAAACTATCCTGCAAGAACAGGACCAAAACGACTGAAGAGAATCGTACAACGTGACAGAAATGCAAGACTTCGACAGATTGCTGCAGATTTCAATGCTGGGGAAACAGTAAGTGTAAGTGTGTGAAACATCACTGATATGGGCTTTCGGAGCCGAAGGCCCTCTCGTGTACCCTTAATGACTGCACGACACAAAGACTTTACGCCTTGCCTGGGCCCGTCAACACCGACATTGGATTGTTGATGACCGGAAACACGTTGCCTGGTCGGACGAGTCTCCTTTCAAATTGTATAGAGCGGATGGGTGTGTGCGGGTATGTAGACAACCTCATGAATCCATGAACTCCGCATGACAGTAGGGGACTGTTCAAGCTGGTGGAGGCTCTTTAATGGTGTAGGGCGTGTGCACTTGGAGTGATACGGGACCCCTGACACCTCTAGAGATGGCTGACAGGCGACACGTACGTAATCATCCTGTCTGATGAAGTGCATTCATTCACGTCCATTGTGCAATTCCAGCAGGACAATGCGACACTCCACACGCCAAGAAATGCTTCAGACTGACTCCAGGAACAGTCTTCTGATTTTAAACACCTCCTCTGGTCACCAAACTCCCCAGACAAGAATATTATTGAGCATATCTGGGATGCCTTGCAACGTGCTGTTCAGAAGAGATCTCCACCCCCTCGTACTCTTACGGATTTATGGACAGCACTGCAGGATTCATGGTATCAGTTCGCTCCAATACTACTTCTTTCACTAATCGAGTCGATGTCACGTCGTGTTAAGGCTCTTCTGTGTGCTCACGGGGGCCCTACACGATATTTGGCAGGTGTACCAGATTCTTTGGCTCTTCAGTGTAGGTACCGGTGAACAACTGATGAAAGAACTAATGAATTTCTTTAACGCATTCCTCATAATTTGAAATATACCACTCGGCCTAATAGAAAGTGGATGTACGGAGTCAAAAATAGAAGCAGATCAATGTTGTTGCCTAAGGGTGAAGGTCGTAGAGAACGACGAAGACAAGAGAACGCCTCAATCCAATAGCGAATGCGGGCGACGCACCGAACGCACCTGACCGCACCCCGTCGCTTGTAGCGGCTGCATTAGCATTCCACGGCCGCTCACTGACAGAGAGCGGGCCGTGTGAGACAGCGGGCTGTCATTAGGAGCGGGTCGCCTTTCCCACTGGGGGCCGCAGTTGTCTGTGACGTAACGGTCGCTTTCTCTGGCGGCGCCGGCAGGCCTGGAGACGGGCCAGCTACAGCACTGTAGCCCGGTGTCTGGTCGCTTCCTCACGGCGCACCAGTCGCTAGGCAACCGGCCGACACTCTCGCTTTCACTTCCGACCAGTCCGGCCCCCTGCCCCAGTTCACTCGTCCTGTTTGCGCTCCCTTCGTCCAGTACCCTCATCGTATCATACGCTCTTTGACCGAAAGTACCCCGTTACAAGTTTATAAAGCGTAATTGACCGCACGTGTCACGAGTCGCGGATCCCGTCAATATGAAAAGAAACGGGAAGTAGTATGACGTCGTTATGTTGCCCTCGACGGCGAGTGTTCACTAGAGGCAAGGAGTGCCACCGGGAAGCGTTGTAGGACCGCTGTTGTTCTATGTATATATAGTGCGACCTATTGTTGGGTAAATGATAATTAATTAAAACCCTCCGCAGCCCGCATCTCGTGGTCGTGCGGTAGCGTTCTCGCTTCCCACGCCCGGGTTCCCGGGTTCGATTCCCGGCGGGGTCAGGTGTTTTCTCTGTCTCGTGATGGCTGGGTGTTGTGTGCTGTCCTTAGGTTAGTTAGGTTTAAGTAGTTCTAAGTTCTAGGGGACTGATGACCATAGATGTTAAGTCCCATAGTGCTCAGAGCCAAAACCCTCCGCTGCTGATAGGTGTTGTTGATATACCTCGATGGGGATCTCCTGCTTACATGGCTTACATTCATCTGAGCCACCGAGGACGCAGATGAATAGCGCGACTGCAGGGACTTATCCCTTGCACGCCTCCCGTGAGACCCACATTCCCAACTGTCCACAATCTGCATACATTTTCAGCTGTCCTCATCGAGGAATATCAACAACACCTGTCGGCAGCTGAGGGTTTCAATTAATTATCGTTTATTCTAGAGACGCTGCACGGTCATCTATCGTATCTGTTCTTTCCAACCGAGCGAGGTGGCGCAGTGGTTAGCACACTGGACTCGCATTCGGGAGGACGACGGTTCAATCCCGCGTCCGGCCATCCTGATTTAGGTTCTCCGTGATTTCCCTAAATCGCTCCAGGCAAATGCTGGGATGGTTCCTTTGAAAGGGCACGGCCGACTTCCTTCCCCGTCCTCCCCTAATCCGATGAGACCGATGACCTCGCTGTTTGGTCTCTTCCCCCAAACAATCCAAATGTTCTTTCCAGAAGAGTTACTGTATTCATATACCATTATTGAGTACTTCTCAAGTGACTGGGATCTGTAGCAGACATCGAAGCAATCCAAAGGCGGGCTGCTAGTTTTGTTCCCGGTAGGTTCGAGCAACCCGCGAGTGTTACGGAAATGCTTCAGGAAGTCAAATGGGAATCCTGGAGGGAAGGAGAATTTATTTCATAGGAACAGTAATGAGACAATTTAGAGAATCGGCATTTGAAACCGATTGTTGAACGGTTCTACAGCGGAGAACATACATTGCACGTAAGAACCGCGACGGTAAGACACAATTAGGGCTCATACGGAGGCATGCGGACAATCACCTTTCCCTCAATCCATATGCGATTGGAACAGGAATGAAAATGACTATTAGTGCCACAGGTTGGACTCCACCATACGCCATACTGTAGCTGGCGGAGTATCTATGTAGATGTAGATGTAGAGATGCAGTAACAGCAAAATGAGTCAGTCAGGGCAGCTCAGTGGCTTCGAGCGCGGACTAGCCGTTGGCTGTCACTTGTGTAACAATTTCATGATAGACATACAGTAGTTCTAAAGCTGCCCGAGCCCGTTATCGGTTCTAGGCGCGCAGTCGGGAACCGCGCGACTGCTACGGTCGCAGGTTCGAATCCTGCCTCGGGCATGGATGTGTGTGATGTCCTTAGGTTAGTTAGGTTTAAGTAGTTCTATGTTCTAGGGGACTGATGACCACAGATGTTAAGTCCCATAGTGCTCAGAACCATTTTTTAACCCGTTATAAACCTGACTGTGAAATAGAAACGCAGAGAAAGAACCGCAACTCTACCATTACCAGGCAGACCTCACGCATTGACAACCGTATCTAAATCGAGAGCAGGTAAGCCTCACGTATTGCTGGACAGAGACCGTCGAGCATTGCTGAGGGCGTATGTAAAAAAAACAGCATGGAATTAGTGGAAGGGTTCACTCGTGATTTCCGAAGTGCTCTCGGCATTCCAGCTGACACAATGACTGTGCATACATGGTTATAAACGTTAGAGTGGAAGGGTCGAGTCAGTTCTCGTAACGCACACATTTCTGTAGTCACCGAGCGGGTGGCTTAGCGGTTAGCACACTAGACTCGTATTCAGTAGGACGAGGGCACAAATCTCCAGACTTAGGTTTTAAGTAACTTCCGTAAATCGCTCCAGGCAGATACATGGATGTATCCATCAATAACGTCATGACCGATTTCCTTCCCCATCATTCTCTAAGACGAGCTTGTGCTCTTTTCTGTATTCAGTGCTAAGCGATGCTTGTGGAGGTGTAAAGAAGGAAGCCACTGAATGGTGGATGAGTGGAAACAAGTGGTTTGGAGTGATGAGCCATGCCATATCCTATGGGAATCCAATGGAAGAATTTAGCGAATACCTGGAGATCCTCACTTGCCGACATGTGTAGTGTCAGTAGGCGAAGTTCACAGGAGGAAGTGTATCGGTGAAGAGTTGTTTTCGTGGCTACGTTGCGGCCCCCTTATTGCGCTTAAGGAAACGTTAAATGCAGACAGATGTTGTCACATTTTACAGCATTTTGTACGGCGTACAGTTCGTTCGGAAACGATAATTGTGTCAGCATGACAATGCACTCCGTCATAGAGCAGTGTCAATGAGGCAATGCCGTTTGGTCAATAATCTTCGTGAAATGGACTGGTCTTTCCAGAGTCTCGACGTGAACCCAATGGAACGTCGACTTCGCTCTACACCCCAGCGCCGTATATCACCACTTTCTCTGGATTCGGCTCTTGAGGAA
The DNA here is from genome assembly GCF_021461395.2 of Schistocerca americana. Lineage (NCBI taxonomy): Eukaryota > Metazoa > Arthropoda > Insecta > Orthoptera > Acrididae > Schistocerca > Schistocerca americana. The sequence continues at coordinate 89,654,009 of NC_060123.1, read as the reverse complement.
GAATGGGCTAGTATTCCTCCACAGGGGTACAGAAACCTCATTGGTATTGTCCATAGTACTGTGACGTCAGCAGAGAAGCAGTGACAGCAGGATGTACACACTCCATATTAATGCGTACATCTACATCTACTCTTATGTAGATACTCCGCAAGCTACCACGCGGTGCGTGTGGAGGGTACCACGTACCAATACTAGCCGTTCCCTCCCCTGTTCCACACGGAAATAGAACGAGATCAAAAACTAATGTCTGAATGCCTCCGTATGAGCGCTAACTTCTCGTATCTCGTCTTCGCAGGCCTTACGCTCAATGTATGTTGGTGGCTGTATAATCGGTCGGCAGTCAGCTTCAGATGCCGGTTTTCTAAAATTTCTCAATAGTGTTTCCCGAAAAGAACGTTGCCTTCCCTCCAGGGATTCCAATTTCAGTTCACGAAGCATCACCGTAGCACTTACGTGTTTGTAGAACTAACCGGTAACAAATCTAGCAGCCCGCCACTGAATTTTTTTGATGCCTTCCTTCAATCTGACCTGATACCCATCCCAAACACGCGAACAGTACTTACGAATAGCTCGCACCACCGTCTCCTTTGCATGTGAACCACACTTCCCTAAAATCTCGCGATAAACCGGAGTCGCCCATTCACCTTCCCTACCGCTGTTCTCACATTTTCGTTCCATTTAATATCGCTTTGCAGCGTTACGCCCAGGTATTTAAACCACTTGACGTGACACTTCCAGTATTGTACCCTAACAATACAGGTTTGACTTTCCTACTCATCCGCATTAACTTACATTTTTCCACATTCAGGGGTAGCAGCCATTCACCGCACCAAATGAAAATTTTGTGTCTTCCTACAGTCACTCAATTTCGACACTTTACCGTACACCACAGCGTCATCAGGAAACAACCGCAGATTGCAGTCCACCCTGTCTACCAAATCATTTATGTATATAGAGAACAACAACGGTCCTATTAACTTCCCTGAGGCACACCTGATGTCACCCCTGTCTCCGATGAACATTCACCGTCGAGGACAACATACTGGGTTCTATTACTTAAGAAGTCTTTGAGCCAGTCACACATCTGGGAGCCTATTCCTTATACATGTACCTTCGTGTGCAGTGGGGAACCGTGTCAGATGCTTTTCGGAAATCTAGAAATATGGGACCTGCCTGTTGCCCTTCACCCATAGTTTGCACTGTATCCAGAAAGTATGGATCAGATAGTGTATGCTGGGACAAAAGTGACTCGACTACATCGGTTTCACCGAGTTAAAGACTACCTCGTCAATTGTGCTGTTAAAACACTTCGGCTTTACTTATTAGTTCAATAAGTCTTTTGAGATCATTGTCTGTGCTACTTCCGATAAAGAAGCAGTGATTTCAGATTAATAATTACTGTATATACTTTTGGAAGGTTCACTTTTTTATACCTTCACCCACTTTAGGTTAATGTGTCGGCAGCAACGGATAGACGGTCGGTGGTATTATGTATAATGCACCTACAACGAGGAAGAGCAGGTGAGGGCTGATATGGGAGAAACAGATATGCAGGTAATGCATCCGAATTTCATATAAAATTAAGCCGATGCTATACATTCAGAGATCTTAAAATAAGGGAGATTTGTAGGAACTGGAAGTTTACTTCATCTTGCGTCAAAAAATATGTCAACCAGGAGAATTAAAATAAGATTTCTAGAAACATCACACTATTGGAAAACACACGAAAGAATGTGACAATTACTCACGCTTTTAAAGTACACACGGGGATAATAGAAAAACAGGAAGTTTTGAAAATTACTACATAAAGACCATTTTTGGTCCAGGAAAGCGGAAGACATCGAAAATTCGATAGAAAAAGAATTTCGGAATGGGCATGTTTATGGAAGTGGTGCAAATAAAGAGAACACGTAAGTGTTCAATAAAATGTACGCTGTGATTAGCACGATAAAGGAAGAGCAGATAAACGCATGGAAAATAATTGACAGGAGAGTTGAGAAATCAAAATTCCGTAACACACTGGAATTTAAATTTTACTTAATGCAGAATACGCCAGAGATACAAAGCTAATATACTGGCGCAGACGAAGAATTCCTCCTTCAACAAAAGAGCTTTACTGGTCTATAATGCGGAGAAGGAATTAAATACATTTTCCTGGAACCGTACATCGGGAGCAAATAATTTCGTGGAAGGAGAACACAGAATAATCAGGACCGAAAGGCAATGGAACAATTTGATTGCTTTGGTGTACCGGGAAGTAAAACTTCAGCGACGAAAAAGTTTCGCAATGACGACGCACTTCAAAGAGTAAATGAGGAACATCTTTAACGAAAAATCCTACCTCGAGAGAAGAAAAAGGTCTGTTGTACAAGCGCCAAGGAACATAAAATTAAAACTCGAAGGAGGAGAAGGAAGAGGAAGAGGAGAGGTGACAGAGCACAGGAACGAACCAAAACGTGAAAATGAAGGACAAGTTATTAGTGATACTGAATATAGCTGAGCGAAGCCTGGAAATAAGGTTTTGCCTGTATCAGGTACACTAAATGATCCCTACTGTGAAACACTGTACTCGTTGAATACATCGCTTAGAATTTTTAATATCAACATTCCTACTTTAACTAAAGCCGTATGAAATTATTTTATGCAAAGCATATCAGACATCACTGTTACGCACAGCATCTACACTCCTGGAAATTGAAATAATAACACCGTGAATTCATTGTCCCAGGAAGGGGAAACTTTATTGACACATTCCTGGGGTCAGATACATCACATGATCACACTGACAGAACCACAGGCACATAGACACAGGCAACAGAGCATGCACAAAGTCGGCACTAGTACAGTGTATATCCACCTTTCGTAGCAATGCAGGCTGCTATTCTCCCATGGAGACGATCGTAGAGATGCTGGATGTAGTCCTATGGAACGGCTTGCCATGCCATTTCCACCTGGCGCCTCAGTTGGACGTGCAGACCGCGTGAGACGCCGCTTCATCCAGTCCCAAATATGCTCAATGGGGGACAGATCCGGAGATCTTGCTGGCCAGGGTAGTTGCCTTACACCTTCTAGAGCACGTTGGGTGGCACGGGATACATGCGGACGTGCATTGTCCTGTTGGAACAGCAAGTTCCCTTGCCGGTCTAGGAATGGTAGAACGATGGGTTCGATGACGGTTTGGATGTACCGTGCACTATTCAGTGTCCCCTCGACGATCACCAGTAGTGTATGGCCAGTGTAGGAGATCGCTCCCCACACCATGATGCCGGGTGTTGGCCCTGTGTGCCTCGGTCGTATGCAGTCCTGATTGTGGCGCTCACCTGCACGGCGCCAAACTCGCATACGACCATCATTGGCACCAAGGCAGAAGCGACTCTCATCGCTGAAGACGACACGTCTCCATTCGTCCCTCCATTCACGCCTGTCGCGACACCACTGGAGGCGGGCTGCACGATGTTGGGGCGTGAGCGGAAGACGGCCTAACGGTGTGCGGGACCGTAGCCCAACTTCATGGAGACGGTTGCGAATGGTCCTCGCCGATACCCCAGGAGCAACAGTGTCCCTAATTTGCTGGGAAGTGGCGGTGCGGTCCCCTGCGGCACTGCGTAGGATCCTACGGTCTTGGCGTGCATCCGTGCGTCGCTGCGGTCCGGTCCCAGGTCGACGGGCACGTGCACCTTCCGCCGACCACTGGCGACAACATCGATGTACTGTGGAGACCTCACGCCCCACGTGTTGAGCAATTCGGCGGTACGTCCACCCGGCCTCCCGCATGCCCACTATACGCCCTCGCTCAAAGTCCGTCAACTGCACATACGGTTCACGTCCACGCTGTCGCGGCATGCTACCAGTGTTAAAGACTGCGATGGAGCTCCGTATGCCACGGAAAACTGGCTGACACTGACGGCGGCGGTGCACAAATGCTGCGCAGCTAGCGCCATTCGACGGCCAACACCGCGGTTCCTGGTGTGTCCGCTGTGCCGTGCGTGTGATCATTGCTTGTACAGCCCTCTCGCAGTGTCCGGAGCAAGTATGGTGGGTCTGACACACCGGTGTCAATGTGTTCTTTTTTCCATTTCCAGGAGTGTATTTTCGTCTCTTCTGATCTAGAGTTTCCTGAAACCAATTTCATGTAATCACACACTAAAGACCATACCTCAGTGGTAGGTGTATTTAATTAACAAGGTACTCAACATTCAATGAAGTAGCAGTATTACACAGTGGACGCTGAGGTGACCAGTCATGGGATAGCAATATGCACTTATACTGTTGGCGGTGGTATCACTCACTTAAGGTATAAAAGGGCAGGGTATTGTCATTCCACGTCATTACGGTCGCACGACGCAAATTAACAGACTTTTAAAGGGGAACGCTAGTTGGAGCTACATCTATGGGACATTCCATTTCCGAAATCATTAGGGAATTCAGTTTTCCGATATCCACAGTGTCTACAGTGTGTCGAGGGTACCAATTTTCAGCTGTTACCTATCTTCTCTGACATCGCAGTGACCGACGGCCTTCACTTATCGTTGCCTAGAACTGTCAGTGCTAACAAACAAGCAACACTGCGTGAAATAACCACATAAATCAATGTGAGACGCACGACGACCGTATCCATTAGGACAGTGCGGCGAAATTTGGCGTCAGTGGGCTAAGGCACCAGACGACCGACGCGGGTGCCTTTGCCAACAGCACAACATATCCTACAGCGCCTCGCCTGGACTAGTGGCCGCATCTGTTGGACCCCAGAAGATTAGAAATTGTGGCCTGGTGGGATGAATTCCGATTTCAGTTAGTAAGAGCTGATGGTAGGGTTCGAGTGTGGCGCAGACCCCATGCAACCATCGACCCAAGTTGTCAACAAAGCACTGTGCGAGTTGATGGTGACCACATAACCGTGTGGGCTGTGTTCCCATGGAGTGGACTGGTTCTTCCGGCAATGTTCGGCTACTGGGAGTCCATTTGCAGAGTCTTGAGGACTTCATGTTCCCAAACTACGATATAATTTTTATGGATGACAATGTGCTTTGTCACTTGGTCACACTTGTTCACGATTGATTTGAGGACCATCCTGGACAAATCCAGCGAATGATTTTGCCACCCAGACCTCCCGACATGAATCACATCGAACATCAGTCGGACATTATCAAGAGGTCAGTTCACCACCAGCAACACTTCGGCAATTGTGGGGGCCTACAGAGACTGCATGGCTCAATATTTCTTCAGGCGACTTCCACCGACTTGTTGTGTTTATTCCACGTCGAGCTTGCGAACTGCGCCAGACAAAAGGAGGTTCAACGCGACTTCAGGAAGTATCTCACGACTTTTGTCACCTCAGTGCACTGGACACATAGCAACAAATACGCGCATGTGAAGTTAAATGAAATGCAGTAATACAGACTCAACGGGATTGGGAAATTCAGTCATAGTGTGAATTTACTGCGAGTGTTGTCTGTATTTACTGCTATCATGAATTTTTCTTTCCCATTTTCTGGCTCTCTCTGTTCAGCAGGTCTCCGTCCCACAAGCCTCTGATCGTTGTTGCCTAATGAACATTTTCCTTCAATATGCTTGGTAGGCGTCATCTGTATGTTCTACCTTCTAGAGTCCGTTTCTAAACTCATTTTGGCCACACCCTTTCAAGATGGCCAAACCCAAGTAGCTGTTCTTTTGTTTGCATTGATTATCGGCTTTATGGCTACTATATTATCTCTTATTATATTAGCAGAATGGGTGATGATACTATCACGGCACAACAAAGGCGAATATGTTTTTTTGGAAGAGTTAGGGATGTAAAAGCTTTTTGACTTAACTGCCAGCTTCAAAGATATTTAAATCCAAACAGCTTTCATTGTCCGCATTTTTACTCGTTTTAATTAATACCAGGGTCATGTACTGCAATGCATCGAGTCGAGGAAAGTAACATGATATATGATGTCACGTGGTTTTGGGGGAGAAATGATCTTTCTGGGGGAAAAATCAATCCTCCCGCACCCCGAAACAAAAAAAAAGTTTTACATGCTTCCCCAGGAAACTGAAATACTGTCAATTTTATCCACCCTGAAAAAAATTTTTGCTATTGCATGTATGCTCCTCGACCATATGATGTATACTTTTACTATGGCTGGCGAATCTTCCGGATTTTTGTCACAGGGTCAAGAACTTAAGGCTGTATGTTCCAATATGCAGGTGTGCCAACTCCTTGCAGGTAATACGGGTTACTGCGCTAAAGAACTCGTAAAAAACCACGAATATGTTACCATGTTATTGATTTAAATGTCTTTGACCCTCCCAGATAAGTGGGAAAGCTTCTCGTACATAGCTACCTCTACTTAGGATACATTCACCTTTTTTGATAGGAGCGGTTTTCATTTTGGTCCCAACTTTTACTACACCATAATTCTGGCATTAGACCCCCATAGCTTTGAAATCGATGTAGATTTTTGTCGACTTGGGCGAAGATTGTTTCGGTATAGGATTTCTTATTGGCTTTCGAACAATGTTGCTTATTTCGAGGAAACAATAAAGCTTTCACGAAATAACAGGACGGCCATTAATCACATGAATTTTTCTACCTTACTGCAAAATTTAAACCGATTCGCTAACGTATGAAATATAGAAATTGCGTGCTTCAAAAATCTCTCAAAAACGTGTTTTTTACACATGAAATCCAAACGAAGCAAGATTTGCCATACGGTTAAATATTACTTTAAGACCAAAGACCGATACACCGGTGAACAAATTTGTACCATCAGTCTCGTTGTAGTCCGAAGATATTTACTGGTGATTCTTTTTGCACGTAAAATCCATACGAGGTTCGGTGTTTTTGACGTAAAATCCGAAGGTACACATACAAATAGTGGCATCAGCTGAGCCTTAATTTCAGCCCAACCAGAATCTTTCGCAAAGGGAATTAATCGAGTCGCAGTATCTGCCTTGACTGCAGCTCCGGTTCGTCGTCCAAACCTTGCTTAACATACCAAAAGACAGCTATAGTACGACAGATGTTAGAATGGCTGTACAAATAGCCTCTAGACTGGACGAAACTGAAAACTTTTTAACCCATGTTTCTAGCTTAGACAGAAACCGCAAATGTGCGAGCGGTGAAGTACACGATTGAGTCTCTAACTGAAAAAAATTATGCTCCAACAGTTATGAATGTGTGCTCTCACAGACAGTTGAGTTACGTTATTGCTTTTTTCTTTCGATCTATTTTTTATGTCAACTTTGGTGCTGCTGGCTGACAGCGATTTTCCGATGTATATGAAATTGTTATATTTCTCAATTGTAGTCTGTTTGATGCCTAAATCTCCAACATTTCATTCACCTACTGTTAGATATTCTTTTTTACATGTTGCCATTTCTCATCGTCCGAATTCTTCCATCATCTTTCGTAGCGAGTACAGGGTGACAATTATTGAACTATATGAAATAAAATCGTCGTAATTTCTGAACGGTTTGCGTTAGGACGTTCAAACCGCACGGTTGGCCACGGAGCATGATCAGTATTAGTATCCGTATGCGCACGCGCTTTGTTGTAATCGGCCACTTTGATTTGTATGAGTTCGTCAATAAGCAAAATTGACACATTTGGGGGACTGAATATCCGCATTTTGCGATCGAGAAGTCTCTTCACTCTCAACAGGTGCAGTGTCCATTCACGGAATAATCGGTGCGATATTCCTTGATGGCACGGTGACTACAAACGGTGAACGAAGGTTTTGGAAGATAATCTCATAACCATTATCCAAAATGACCCTGATTTCGAGAAGATGTGGTTGATGCAGGACGGAGCTTGACCGCGTCGAAGCAGGAGAGTGATGTCCTGGAGGAGCAATTTGGGGACAGCATTCTGGCCCTGGGATACCCAGAGGCCGCTGGCGTGGGCCTGGATTGACCACCATCTTCTCCGGATCTGGTGGGGTTGTATTAAAGACAAGGTGTACAGCAACAACCCCAAAACCATTGCTCAGCTGAAAACAGCCGTTCAGGGCGTCATCGACAGCATCAATGTTCCGACACTTCAGCGGGTCATGCTGAATTCCGCTATTCGTCTTCTGCGCCACATCATCGCCAATGATACCACGCGTATCGAACATGTCATAACCTAAATCAGAATATCTGTAGTGACGTTTACATGTTGAATAAAGTGTGTACACTCCGTAGTTTGTAACTAATTTACGTTTCCTTTGTTTTCATATAGGTCAGTAACTGTCACCCAGGAAGATAGTCCTCATTTCCAGCTACATTAATCCGATCATTAGCGAAGAGAAGGCTATAGACTACAGAGTTTATCTTCAGTGGATGTTCTTACTCCGCAGAACATTATCCTCCATCTCTTGAGGGCGTCCTCTAAGTAGATTTTATATAAGATTGGGATGATACGTCGTTCTTGTCAAAGTTCGCAGTACTTTGGAGACGTGGAATTGCTGGGAATGACGTTCTTCTTTTTCAGAAATTTCCACCCGTTGGAATTTGTCACTCTAGCTGTGCGCCTCTGTTGCATATGCCTAGAATCGGGTATGCTGAATCCCTGTAGTCGCTATCTAGGACAAGCAGCAATCGCATGGTAATCTATGCGAAAATGGGGAAGAAGTACCTGGAAATGAATGTGCAGGTGTGTAAGTGGCACAGCGCCAGATGGCTGGCCTAATGAGCGCCATACGTAAACGGTCAGCACTGGCAGTGCAAAGCGCCGGTTTCTTTGAACAGTTCCGCGTCGCAGCGGCGGCAGTCTCCACTTGTGTAAAGCGCCTCTAGGGCGACCTCTTCTCCGTGACCTCCGCTACCTGCTGCAGCGAGGTTGCGACCACAGCGGCGTCGTATCGCCAGTCGACACAAATCTCTCCAGATACAGTTGCTCGTTTACGGACGACTTTACACTGATAGCTACGATGCTCTCAAAATGAAACAAGTTAGTAGCTCGAATAATTTTCTGGAGTAGGTGTCTATTGGTACATACGATTACTTCCTTCAAGAACCTTACTTCCTGGAGGACTGCAGTTTCAACATGCTTGTTCCCTATCCCCTACGGTACTTAATCTGCGCTATAATGGAAATCTATGAGAAATTTGGGAAGGGAACTAAATTTCAGGAGAAACTAATAAAAATTTCCATGCCAGCTGATGTTACTGTAATTCTATCAGAGACTGCAAAAGATATGGAAGATGAGAAGGTAGGAGTGAATAGTGTTTTGAAAAGTGTTATAAGGTGAGTATAAACGAAAGTAGACCACGGATTATGTAATACAGTCAAATCATACACGGCCATGCCGAGAGAGCCAGATTATGAAACGAGACATTAAACATGGACGTAACTGAGAAGTAGAAAGGGCTTAAATGCAGAGCAAAAATTGCAAGGAAAGCATTTATGAGAAACATAAATTTGCTAACGTTGACAGTAAATTTAAGCTTTACCAATTATCTGGAGTTTTTTGTGTGTGGGGGGGGGGAGGGGGGAGGGGGCGTGCATTGCCTCAAAAGGAAGTGAAACGTGAGAGGTAACTAGTTCAGACAGAAAGATAACATACAGTATTTTCATTCAACTGGAACAAGGTTACCTGAAAATTATTTTATTTGCTTCATAGGCCATAATTGTTACATTGACTCACAACGAGCTTGTTTCGGCGGCACTGCCATTTTCAAGTTTTCCCGCTTTTACGTTACAATCCTTAGTACACGTACCTTACCTCAATACATTTTCTATGTAGTATTACGTTATGCTGTACTTACCGTCTAGGTGAAACGACCTCTATGATGCATACTGGTGCCAGTTTTCTGTCTGGCAATATGTCGTTACTATAAATCACGCAGTTGTTTTTGTATTCGACTTACAGTAACTTTATATAGCACTTTCTGATAGTTTTCACTGCAGTGATGTTTTGTGTTTACGGAGGATATTATATCACGGAAGTTCAGGGGTGTTGCTTGAGTTTCAGAAGTTGTAAATTTGTAGTTGTGTGAAACTTAATGGTATCTATTCTTTTATTTTCCCTGTAGGTTCATTTTCATCCTTTTCTGTTATTTCAATAAACTTTTCTAAGTGTCTTTATGTTTCAAATCTGTTTGTTCGTTAACGATGTCGTTCAGATATTTTTTAGAATGTGTGTAAATTTCGGATTGTTCTAAAATGTTCATAGTGTGACCATTAGGTATTTTACGTAGAATTTTTAAAGCATTTTCGATTTACTTAACACTATGTAAAATCACTAAACGTCTAATAAAAAAGTACTACGCGATTTATAATGACGACATATTACCAGACAGAAAACTTGTTCAAGAATGCGTTATGGAGTTCATTCCATATAGACGTAAATACAGTACTATGTAATATTACATTGAAGAACCATGGAAGTAAGTATGTGTGCTACATCAGTTATAACATGTCAACAGGAACGCTTGCGAATGGCAGAGCAGCCGAAGTGATCTCGTTGTAAATAAAGATAATCTTCACGAGTTAAATGAAACAATTATCAGAAGACACCTTCTTTGTGACAATTATTTCATTATATTTAACTTAAGCCATTAGAATGCACACTGAAGGAAATTTATATTCCAGTCTGTCGAAAGGTGGTGAGATTAGCAAGTGGCGCACTGAGTGGCGAAGAATGGAGGCTGGTGAAGGAGGAACAGGGGATTTAATGGCGGAGCAAGTGAGCGATCTGTTGTTCGAGGGGACAGAGAGAGCAGAATTAGCTGATTTGTCTAGCGGTGACAGGTTTCAGTGCGGCCTCCAATGATCACCGGAAGCCATGATAAACAACGCGGCTGTTTACGATACGTCACTGTTAGTGGGAATTCGTTACGGTATATGTTATTAGATTCACTTTCGATTCACTAGAAATGTTTTATTAAATAAGTTGCATCTTATGAGCTGTGATCGATAAATTGCACTAGTGTGGTTTCATTGTCCTCTTATTAGTCATTAGTAGTATATGATGATACAGATAGTTATGGGGTTGACCTCCAGTAAGTGGTATAAGTATTACTAGTATATGACAGCATATAATAAATCGTTTTATGTGTAGTCTGAACTCGTCAGTATATAGCTACATTATTTTATTCCAGTTGTTTCGAGGGCATTGCATTGGTATTATACCGTGATTATACGTGCATAACATGAAATATTGACCTCCGTTTAGCACATTACTTTTTCACGATTATATGCCGTATATACTTTGCTCACTAGTTTAAGTTAATATGGTGTGCACTGTTCTCTTACTTTATTCCTTACTTTATCTGTAACTACATGTAACTTCCTGTACTGGTTGGTATTGTTATTGTTATGTTATTACTTATTAGCACTGTATACCACTGTATAAGACTTGCACCACGCCACTTATTTGGTAATCTATTTCATACTGGTACCATTGTAGACTGTGCAGGGGGCCTGAAGATAGCGTAGTAAAACGCTGAAACTGGTTGCCAAATAAAATAAGGTAGGAAATTTGACGGCTGAAAGGTGTTTAATTTGAAATCCTCTATGTACGAGATGGTTCGTTGTATCGACTCTCAGCATGATTCGGGTTTTGAAATCTGAAATGCTTTACTAGCCACAGATTCATTGAATTATTTGGCCTATAAGTAAAACCACCGAGAAAACGGCGAGGACCGAGAGAAAGAGAGAAACGTCTGCTACCTGTAATAGAAGAGAACGGGCATTTGCACCTGGCTCCAGAACGATTCTGCTGCCGCCGACGTACGTTTCGCGTAGCGACCGCGAGGACAAGAGATACTAGGGCTCATGCCGAGGCATATACACGGTCGTTTTCCCTTCACTCCCTATGCTGGTGGAACAGGAAAGGAAATGACTAATAATGGCACACGGTGTCCTCCGCCATGCATCATACGGTGGCTTGCAGAGTGTGTATGTAGATGTATATGCCAATGTAGAGGATTCTACACAACATGAAACCGGGAGTGTTTTTTCCTTGCAAACCTGCTACTATACATTTTCGCCTCTGTTATAGTGGAGGGGCAGTAGGTTGCTTGAACCTTTTGTGTTCCATCCGGCGTTTCCAGTTTGAACCCCTGCAACAAAACTAAACACACTTTGTAATGGGTGGCGACTTTTGATTAAACAGCTATTTAATGAACCATGAAAAATAGTTAATTTAAAATAATCACCTAGTTACTGTTTCCGACAAATCACTTCGTTGATGCTCTTTGGTTTGTCGGGTGGTGCGATTATCACAAATACAGAAAAAAAAAAAAAAAAAAAAAAAATGGCTCTGAGCACTATGGGACTTAACTACTTAGGTCATCAGTCCCCTAGAACTTAGAACTACTTAAACCTAACTAACCTAAGGACATCACACACATCCATGCCCGAGGCAGGATTCGAACATGCGACCGTAGCGGTCACGCGGTTCCAAACTGAAGCGCTTAGAACCGCACGGCCACACAGGCCGGCTATCACAAATACACATGTATATAAAACCTTAATAGCTTCACAACTGAACCAAAAATCTGAGTACTTCAAAATGTCCCGTTATTGTACTGGTGCTTCGCTAGTAAAGAACGGCAGGGCTAAAGAACTGCATGTCTTTACCTAAATGGCGAGACTTGTGTCCTTTGCTAGTGTGCCATTTACACCCTGTGCCAGTCACCTTCTGAACCGTCAGAGGTACTGCTTCTTGCATCACGCACACGACGAGTGATGCGTGGGTCTACTTATTTGTTTTGAGTAGGCTGTCTAAACATTTGACATGTTCCGTCACGCATAGTCGTGTCACGGAGTCAAACTGGTTTGGGAGACCAGAAAATCGGTCCACCTGCACTCTGGAATCCACCGGGATTTCAGAGGCTCATAGGGAAGTACCTGCGCTCCGAATTAGCCGAACGCATACTTCCGGGGGCGCTCTTTTAATAACAGATTATCGCTGCCAAAGACTGCAGCCGCCCGGCGCGTCGTGGTGTGCCGCCCTGACCAGCAGAAGGGTAAAGCATTCGCTGCTACTGCCTAGGTCTCCAATATATGCTTCTCTGCACCCAGTTCTTTGGAACCATACTTTTCTTTATGGAATAGTAGAGTATAGATGCTTGATATTAGCGTAGTTTTTGGGAGATACCACGAATTCACATGTATGGAGTCAGGTAAGGCAATTAGTTCTGGTTAGAGTCACGTGTTGTTCCCCAGCTGATCACTTTGTTAACCATAGGGCCCATATTATTGAACGCGTTTGGAAAAAAAAGAATGTTTGTGTGGTGTTTTCTTTAGCCATCTATTGTCATGTGATGTTAAGAATGAATAAATGAGTTGTTATTTAGATCACAACTCTGACCAGCGATCTGATTAAGATTACCTTTGCCATTTTATTAAAGCCTTGATTATAATCGATAGAGCAGAACCTTGCAAAGTAAGGCTCTAAATTTTCAAGTGAAAACTCTTAAAAATTTTCTGGTTCAATGAACGTTGCCAACATTCTACAACTTTATCGTTTATGTCTACGTATCTGCAGCGCTCTGCTAGAGGGCTCCGAATTGTAGCATGTAATATTGCGGAGTGTAGCCCGGCTATGCCGGTGCATGAGAAGCAACTTGCTGTAATCGAGTTTAGAATTCGAAGAGTTCGTCCACACATGGAGCACTGTCTCTTTCAGCAGTACAATGGTGCCACATCTGTAAAAATCGGACGCCTTTAGTGCACTGATTTTCAGCTGTTTTCAAAATTTTAAGAACATCTTCGAGGACTGCATTGTGATAGTGAGGTTAGGTCGCGTCTCCATTAACGGAGGTAAACATTCTACAGAGATGGTATCGAAAAACGTCTCTCTCATTGGAAGAAATGTGTTCGTTGCATGGTGACTACTTTGAGAAATCAATGTATAGACGTGAAGAACAACTATGTAGACTGTTAATAATGTTTGTCTGATTCAAAAAGCTTTAAGAGTTTTCTCATTAAAAATTCCGGAGGCGTTCCTTTTCAGCACGCCTTCGTCTTTTTAAAATTATAAAAAATTTTCAATTTGTTTGATACGACACTGGGTGAGTTTTGTCTGTGACTCAGCTACAGATCCCAAGTGAATCAATATCCTCCTCAGACTTTAAAAACTGGTGTCAAATACCATTTCAATAACGTACTATTTAACATAATCTACACTTAACAAGTTAATTAAAATAGTCTGATAAACAGATGAACCGATTTTGGACATCATAGAAACACGATCAGGTGCGGTAGACAATGTGTTTTCGGAAACACTAACCTTTAATAAGGAGAGAACACAGGTATCTGGAAACATATGGTTTGAGGTAGTTCTGAATTTTGCTGGAAAATGGAATCAGCCTCATGATCGAACATAGGAACACAAATTTTCAGAATGAAGCGTAGTGGAGTGAATATCAGAATTCATTTCATATTCCAGAAACACAAATTTTCAGAATGAAGCTTAGTGGAGTGAATATGAAAATTTATTTTAGATACCAGAACGTTAGTTGACTTGAATGACTCCAACAGTATAAGGATGATTGAGGCATGTTGATACTCAGAGACTATAACAATGAAGAGAGATGAATTTTTACACATGTTCAGAGCTAATAAGAGTTTCTTAGAGAACCCGATACCGCAAAATGAATGGATTCTGTACAGCGTGTCCCTGGAAGGATGGTCAGTATTCAGGGATACGACAGGACCGATCATTCGAAGCCAAATGCCTAGGAAATATAGACAGTAAAATATCTGCCAGGAGCTATTAGCAGTTCTTGATTTTCGATACTGGGAAACCAATCTCCTCTGCAGCCAACTCTTTGCTTTTCGTATTACGACCCAAAACAGTAAAAAAATTTCTAGGAGATATGGCCTCTAAAATGCATGCCTTAAGAAATATGAGGACTTGTTCATTGGAAGAGTTGTGCTTCAAAGCAACGAAGATGACATGTGCTCATAGCTCGTAAGGTATGAAGCTCAGAGCCCATGTTTACTGACATTTTTGTTTTGATGTGTGCTACCACCACTCAAAATACGGAAAGCAAGAAGCCTGTAGTAGAAGAGATTCGTTTCACACTATAGAAAGTGAAATATGCCTATAGGTCTTAAGGTATGCGTTTTAGAACCTGTATTTACTAGACTTTTTCTTCGAGTGATCGTTCGTGTCGTACACCGGAATGTTGACCATCGGTCCTGAGACACCCTATATAACAAATGCGAAAAAGAAGAAACGTCATTAAGATAATTTTTCAGTAAATACCCGATATGCGAATGATGTAGTAATAACCTCTAGTACTAAGTGAGTGTGGTTGCCAAAACTCAGACTCCAAGAACTCCATGATAAAATAAATATAATAAAAAAGAAAGTAATAAATGTTAAAACATAAAACATTTACCGTGTGTGTACAATTCATTCGACTGATCTTCAATGATATCATACAGTACAGTCGAAGAAGCCTCTTCCTGTCATGATGTTTGGAATGCAAAGAAATCTGTGTCACGTTCTCTCTCAAGTGGGCGACTAGGTTCAAAGAGAAAAATAAACACATGGTCACATAGGCGCCAGTTACCTGTTATGCAAGAAACAGCTCTGAAGTATACCTCGCCCGTGTGTCCATGACACCTCTTGCGTAACCGAGAAACCCGCTGCTGTAACGGTTACAGTTTCCTCGAGAGTTTTCCCAGAGGGCCAATTTTCCGCGCTCACGAACTGTGTTCGTTGCCTTTACGGTATTTCTAAAAAGAAGCGTATGAGAAATGTGATCCATGAGTTTGTTCCATGGTTTCATATCCTATGTAATTAAACCAATCAGGGGGGACTATAACATGGATACGATACACCGGCTATATTGTTGTAATCTGTGTAAAATAGGAAGAATTACGGAACACTTTTGATTCAAATAATAGTTTTTGAGCATAAAGTGTCAATGGAGAGACAAGCAAAGAAAAATACGCAGCAAAAGTGAGTTTAACGGCAAACTTAAAACTCACGAGAGTCAATTTTCTGTACTCGTTGACTATGTTCGTTTCTTTCGTGGTGCTAATAAAAAGAAGGCTATGAGAAATCTGATCCGTGAGTTTGTTCCTAGTTACATATCCTTTGCAGTTAAATAAGTCAGGGGGAAATATATCAATGATATGATACTCCCGCTGTATTGCCGTAGTGTGTGTGAATTAGGAAGAACTACAAAATACTTTTAATAGATCGAACAGTTTTGGAACACAGAATATGAATGAAGAGAAAACTGAAGAGAGATGCGAAGCAAAAGTGAGATTAACGACAAACTTAACATCAAAAGAGAGGACTATGTAGTGCACAAAGTGACGGCATTCTGCTATCTTGAAAGGAAAGTAAATGACGATCGAAAAAATGAGCTTATAAGAAGCAAAGTAGGCAAGGCGCACAGTAGATGGGTGCACACAAGAACTGCCACATTTTATACTTGCACTTTTACTACTGGTTTTCGATGAGATTAAGTTTTAGATCACTTTATGTAAACCATTGAATTTCTGGCATGCATCCGCGTAAATATTATTTCTTCCACTCATATTTCGGCCCCATATCGTCCGGCCATCCTCAGGGTGAGTCCGAAAGTCATCTTACTACATGTAGGGGAGCGTACTTCGCCTAGAACTATTATTTCGCCCCTGTCATGTCCTTTGCCCTGGATGATACGTGTAAAGAACAACTAGCGACAAAGAGCCACGTGAGTTCTAATGTGTCCCATTTTCTCGTCACGGACATTTCTCGAGATGTGTATGGTAGAAATTAATGCGTTACACGGCCTTCTCGTGGAACGTCTGCACTCGGAATATCAATATTAAATCTGTTCGTGATGCATAATGCCTCTCTCGCAGTGTCTACCAACAGAGTGTCTTAAGGATTTCACGAAGTTCCGCCCTTACTAAACAATGTTTGACGAAGTATATCGCTCTCCGAAGCAGCTCATCATCTCTATTGATGCAACTTGGTACGGGTCCCCAGCAGGTGAGCTGTTCTCAAAGCTGCGATTTACAAATATCATGTAAACTACTTCTTTTGTGGATAAGCTACATTTCATTTCGACTCTTCCTTTGAATTTCAGGCTGGCATCTGATTTTCCTAGAAATAGCTTTAGGAAGTCATTCTGCTTCAGTTCGTTCCGGACGCATGCTTACAGTATTGTAGGATTGTTACTGTTTCCATTGATTTATCAACAATAGCGAAACCGAACGGTCATGGACCCCTTCGACTATTTATACGCATCACGTCACATTTATTGGAGTTGAGCGTCAACAGACAATTGCTGCACTGGTCTCGGATTCTCACAGGTCTTCCTGCTTCTGGCTATGGTCTGCTAGTGCTCCAATATTTTTATAGACAATTGTATCGGCCGCGTCCATTCGACGCATTGACTCCGAGCGCAATTTTCAAATCAGGTATTCATTTAGGGGGGGTAGAACGTCAAACAGGCCGACTTGGAGCGGGAGAGGCACCACAGGACACTTTAATTTCCGCTGTCTATACCTTTACAAATAAATTCCTAAGACTTTGTCAGCATTACCAGGAAGGATTCAGAATTTACACTCGTAGCAGTGGAAGATCAAAAACATAACAATTTTTTTCTTACATGTGAAATTTCATCATTTTTTTCACTTGGTGTTGGCTGCATTTGTTGCTGTAGATACACTTTTATTCATAAATAAGAGAAATTCTTCAATGAATTTTGCACGGCATACAAACCATACGTACAGGTGTGCGAAACTCTAGAATTTATCTAGAATCTATTAAAAACTGTTGTCAAAATTGAGATAATTAACTATAAAATTTGAGTTCTTATGAACATGAAGTTTAAAATATAACAGTTCATTCATTTTTACATAAATTAAATAAATTCTGGAGTTTCATACGCCTGTAACTATGTTTGTATTATGTGTGAAAGTCGTCGAAGAATCTCTCTTACTTATGGAGAAATGTGTACTTATAGTGTGAATCCTGATCCTTCCTAGTCACGCTGACAATGAATTTATTTGTTAAAGTGTAAGCAGTGGAAATTAAAATGTCCTGTGGTGCCTCTCTTGCTTCACATCGGCTCGTTTGACGTCCTATCCCACCTTAAGGATATGCTGTTTGGCATGAGCACTAAATTGCGCGTCATTTATGTTGGCAGCCGAGTTTAGGTTCGTTCTGCGCATCTGACGTCAAAAAATACAGTCAGCCAATGAACAGAGAACGACGTTGCCAGATCTCGACTGCAGAGCAGAGCAGGGACCAGTGTTTTCAGTTTTAGAAGCGTTCAGTCATAAATAAAGTAATAGAACAAAAGGAATGTCTTGATAGCAGACTTTGTTTTATAGAAAGTTTGGAAAAACCATTTTTTATACCAATTGCTTCATTTTCTATTAATTAATTAAACCAAACAAGCAATAAGACTCCTAATTCAGGCGATAGCAAGGAAAGGTGTTTGTATCAATTTCACGAACCGCTTTTTCGCAATAAAGAACAGCGGTAATTGTTTATTTCCTATTGTACTTCGACGAAGTACGAGTAATTCATAGGCATACCAACAGTGTTTGTCAGAATTTTGCGTGACCTGTTAGAGTCCTTATGGAGAGACATAGCACGACGAGCTGCGCTAGCGTAACGGTTAAGGCGTTGGGTGAGTAAGCGAAAGGTAAAGAGTTCAAACCTTGTGCGATGCTAAGTATTTTCTTTATTTAAAAACAATATCGAAGTGTCTTACTTCACGAATTTTATTCGTTTGAATGCAATTTTTGAAATTTCTAGTGCTTTGTCTCTTCATTAACTCTTTCGCTGCTGCAGTCAGGTGCTCTCCACATTCCGTGCTGTGCGCGATTTTGTCATCACTGCACTGCTCGCCTGTGCAGACACATGGTGTTCCCACTGCTTTGACACACTTATCATTCGATTTCACAAAAACTATTTGGCCTAAAAATTAGATTTTTACACATCTTCTTGACTGATACCTTCCCCCATAAATGACTTAATATTGTTTCGATGTTCAACCCAGTTATTGTGCAGCATTAAATGTAGAAAACCATTGCACGAAATTTTGAAGAGTTTGCAGAGGTAAAAGTCCATAGCGTATACTTTCCGTATGGTCGATTTTGGTTGCCACAATGTTGAGAATGAAATGTGGACAAGGTACCTAAATTTCATATAAAATTTACCGTATAACAATATCTCATTTAATGTAAGTACCACATAGGTGTCGTATCTAATATTGAGAAATATTCCGTCTTTCGCGACTGTAATAAAAGTTTTATTTACACTGGGCCCGTTTGACTTTATTTTAAAGCACTTTAATCAGTCAAAGTAAGTGGGTTAAGGTATCAGTCAAGAAGATGTGTAAAAATCTAATTTTTGGGCCAAATAGTTTTTGTGGAATCGAATGATAAGTGTGTCAAAGCAGTCGGAAACACCATGTGTCAGCACAGGCGAGCAGTGCAGTGACAAAATCGCGCACAGTGCGGAATGCGGGGAGCACGTCTCTGTAACAGCGAAAGGGTTAATGCGGCCATGGTGGCTTAACTTCATAAACTGCGCGCTCCCCCCTAAACGTAAGCTTGCGAACTATACTATACTATGGCGCTGCTTCTCTTGGCGCTTGCGTCGTGTGCAACTGGCAACGCAGCAATCTCCCGCGTCTGGGCGGGCATGCGCGAGCCGCCAAGATAAAAGAATTCAACTATAGTTATTTTTAATATGTTTACCGAAGGAAACGAGAGCTTTTTTTCTTTCTTTTATCTATCTTGCTCGGCGACTGTCCGTTTCTTTCAGACACAATTCGGACCCAGTCATCCACCTAACAAAGGAAAGCAGTCTATACGGTCACCCGCAGAGCAGTTGTTAATGCAGTCGTCCACATCCACTCGAGTGCGTGACGATGTGGTTGCACTGTCATGCTCGCCAGCGTGCATCCACAGAAAAACATCACTACTTGGAAATCTGACTGTCGTAAACGCTGAGATTAGGTCACAGCAGTCTACGACTGTTGTTCAAATTATGATTGTGGGAAACAAGAAGAGGATACAAATTACACACCGAGTACAGCCGACCGTAAAGTGGGACAGTTGTTAAGGAAGAGAGATGTAACACAAGGAGAAACAAGTTTTTGTTACTCCTCGAGAGTCAGCTGTTTTGACATTCGCGGCAGGTAATTACGGAGCGGGTGTCTGTGTTGAACAGTGCCTATTGTTCTCTCAAGTGCTCTTTTCCTTCGTGACATTTACTTGTAAACCGCAAAGTGAACCATTGCGATTAGTTTAGAGTTTTTCCAGCACTATTTATGTGCTTTCACTATCGTTCTGGTGTTTGAAGTGAGAATGTAGTAACAATTTGTCTGATCTCGGTTCGAACATTCTCTATAAAGGCACAGTACGTTTCTCATAAGGTTTATTATATAGAAGTCAGCGTTAACGTCAACTTTGAAGAAATCACTTGTTTCGACAGGGAGCTTTAGACAACACTAACTGGTCATGAAACTCAAACAGAATATATATTCCGTAGTTGTGGTTTCTGAGACCGAGTAAGACAGAGCGTATGAAAATTTTATGGAATCATTTATATTAGATTTAGTTAATTTCTCACACTTACAGAGATTTCAAACTTTCTTTGGGACGCTATAGAAAAATGCAGGTGCTTAGCGATTCTCAAACCCAAGGCTTAGAAATTGTTTCGTCTTTACCTCTCTCAGATACACTGTGCGTTTAACGATCTCATTTTGTTTTGGCTATCGGAAGGAGAGTTGCTGAAATAGCGGCTGAGAGACAATGTTTTCACAGTCGATTGTTCTCAGTCATTCATAGGTTTTCACTACGAAATTGTGTGTCGGTCATAAATGTACCATTTTTTGCACTCTTTTGCGAAAATTAACCGGAATAATTGTAACTTGTTCCTGGCACTGGACTTCAGATTCTTCAGCATGAGTTCCTTCACTGAATGTTCATTCTGAAGTAACAAAAATGATAACGATTAATTGACGGCAGTTCAAGAAACTGGTAAGTTTGCTGTGCTTTTAGAAGCTAGATGTGGCATCTGACGTAATGATAAGTGCAACAATAATCTGCTGGAAAATCGCAGTATTCCTCAGCTTTAGGAAAAACAATGTTGGGCTACCATACTTTTATTATTTGGTGCTCAGCAGACGGTGACCAACTGCTGATAAAACCTCCCAGTTTTTTTCTACATTGGCAGCTGTCAGTGTGTTCTCTCTGATTAGTGAAAACTTCCGACTTACTGATAGCTAGGGCATCTAGTTCAGTAGAGGGACCACCGTTCGAGACATATGATATTCCTAATGAACGTAAATCCTTGGGCATATTCATGGATTAGAACGTCAGAAACAAAATTACGTGCCTGTCAGGGAGCTTAGATGTTCTCTGAGTCGGTTACAGAGCTGCGTTTCCTTATGCACTAAGTTATCGCGTAATGATCTTATCTCGACATTCGTTTAATTCGCGAACGCTATCATGAAAGTTAATACATTGTGACTCGCTACCCGCTCAGACGAGACAGACGATGATATCTCGGTCGTTCAGCTATTCGCCGTTTACTGAGATCATCGCTTTAAACACTTTCTTCCTCAGAAAAAAAAACAGCTGCGTGGTGAGTATTATGATTATTCCATCAGAATGAATTGCGCGGCTCGTGGTCTTGCGGTAGCGTTCTCCCTTCCCGCGCACGGGGTCCCTGGTTCGATTCCCGGCGGGGTCAGGGATTTTCTCTGCCTCGAGATGACTGGGTGTTGTGTGTCTTTCATCCTCATTCACTCGCAAGTCGCCGTAGTGGCGTTAAAGAACTTGTGGATCGGCGGCCGAACCGCCCCGCGAGGGATTTTCTCTGCCTCGAGATGACTGGGTGTTGTGTGTCTTTCATCATCATTTCATCCTTATTCACTCTCAAGTCGCCGTAGTGGCGTTAAAGAACTTTTGGAGGGGCGGCCGAACCGCCCCGCGAGGGGTCTCTCGGCCGCCAATGTCATACGCTCATCATCATCATTACCGTAATGAAATGGAGCGAAAATGCAGTTAGATATGGAAAGTGTTGACAGAGAGTGGGAGAATGTCGAGGTGAACGGCGCACAATCCCAGCAGAGAGAGAGGGTCATGCGCGCCGAGAGCAACCGGTTCGTGGCCCGTTTAACACACACTCAGCAGCTTCTTACTGGGTCAGTGCTAACCAGGCTTACGACAAGGGGTTTCAGCAGAAGTGCAGAGTCCCTTTACTCCTTAGACGCAGGTAGTCTACATACAGAGTGTCTTTCTTGAATGGGATCTTTCAGAATCACTGCGAACCAAAGAAATATTTCTCCGTTTGCACTATACGTGTTTCCAATATTGTAATCGGCATTCGGGAGACTGTTCTGGGTGTGGTTTCACTGAAATGAATGGTCCTAATCGGACTGATACAAAGTCTGCAATACATTTTAAAAAATGTGATAGTATTGGTTGAAATCTGGCTAAAGAATTGTGATCATGTGTACAACTGGTATGAATTTAGGAAACTGTAAGCAATCTCTGTGTAACCTGCAATAATTTTCCGTACCACACATACCAGATTTTAAGATTTATTATTGGGTAAGAGCTACATTACGAAAGCAATGAACGTACGAAACGAACGTCGAAAGTAGTAAATGGTACAGCAGTTAGTTTCAGATGATATTTATCGCATATCACGTTTTCTGTCACTGTGCAGTTCATTAAATGTAAGTTAAAACCCGAAAATCACTTTTATATGCACGTAGTTCCGACTGGACCGAGATGGTAAACTCAAGTTTCGACTGCATTATTCATGTCAGAGGTTCAGTTGGTCAACTCAGCCTCAGACATGAATGGTCCAGTTGGGAGTATGTGGCACAACTGTTTCCTTTTGGAATCAAATCTTATAAGAATGTGGAAGGTCCAAAACCAAAACTGATACGAGGCGATGAAAGTGTGGCATTCAAGAGGTTTTTTCTAATTAATGGAAATGCGGACATTTATTTCTGACAGGAAAAAAGGCCAGTAAAAATGTTTGATTACGTTAACACAACATTATGTAAGTCTGGTTAGCTAAAAGAAGGTTAATAGAAATATTCTAAATTTTTAACAGTAATTTCTGGTGTAAGTTACGTCTCGGATCAGTTTCAGTGATACAGCGGTAGAATAACACTAAGATTCTTGGAGATTATGCACATAAATGCAAAAACTAGTGGCGCTAAACTGTTACATGGGAGCTATTTTTATTGATTGAACTGTTCGGTTAGTTTTGAAAAGAATGTTTCGTATTATACTATATTTTCATGTTTCCATTGACTTCAGATCGTCCAAACTGTTACTGAATTTCAGTTCCCCTTTTCAGCCCACAACTCGTGTGAGTGTGCAGAGTGACTGAGAAAGAATGTAAATTTGGTCGTTTCAGCTTGCGCGGTTGATGAATTTCGCTATATGTTACTATTGTACCGTTCTCAGTTCTTCAGTACAAATAGATTCATTGAAATTAAATTCTAATGCAAGCACCTTTCAATAGAGACATTTATACTGAATAATTCTGAAACGAAAAGTTTCGCTATTCGAGAGGTATCTGTGCAGCTTTTCGGAAACTAGATAGCGAAAACTGAATGTTTTTTCAGATAAAAACGTTTTGCTGGTGAAATTTTCACGGGTTATGGGCCGAGTAGCAGCGTGTCGGGAATCGAAATTTTAACGAGTTTCTTACTCGCCCTTAAACGAAGACGAGAGTGAAACACGTAGAAATGTTTATTGAAGACGAAGTTACTACTTCACCGATAAACGCAGATTTCATCAGTGAAATTCGCAGTCATTGCCGAATGAAAATGTTTTGTTATAATGGAAAGAGCGTGAACAAATACACCCATCTCGTGATTGCAATTCCAACGATGGATTTTTTTGTATAAATATTCCAGTTAACTCGTTCTCGTACTGTTTGTTTTATCACATGATGTGTACGCATGAATTTGTTTTCGAACAGTTTTGTGCAGTCAACCGAGTGCAGTATTGTAGTAGGGAGTACAAATTACGTCAACGGGCCTTTAAAGAACATGTTTTCCCTTTAGTCATTTTGACGAGAATTTCTGATCACAGCACTGAAGCAGAGGGAGACAGAATGGATGAGATATGACTGTACATTGAAAAGTACCCCGATTCATTTTCTATTGATCCTAACCATTTCCTGGTACTTATTGCAGATTCCATACCCGACAATAGGTTTTACTTGTCAAAAAAGGGAAGTTGGGTCCGACTTAGACTCCGCGTTGGGGACAATTATGTATATATATTATTTCTAACAGGAGTTTGCTTGTGTGAGCACTATGATGTTCCAACCAGCGGTAGCCATGGCTGCTACATGTACAAACATTCAAATCTGCAACGAAAAACAATGCTAATAATTTGAATATTCCTCAAACAGAAGGTCGGGCAAATAAAAGTGACCCAGAGAACAGGGTTCCAGGATGTAGTGAAACACAGCAGGGGAAAGGAGATACAGTACTAACATGACAACAGCAGATGTTGAAAGTGACCACCATTCATCTCTTGGCAGTTTTGGGCCCTGGTCAGAAAGTTGCTGAAGGCGGATCGAAACTGGACTGCTCGAATTGCTGCAGGATTCGTCCGAAATGTTTTGCCACAGTTCATGAAGACTATGGCGGTTGTTGCGATACATCCTCCACCTGAGGGCTTCCCACACAGAGTAATCGCACACTGACAGGTGACCTGAGCGGCCAGTTAGGACCGCGATCAGACTGACCTCTGATATAACTCTCTCAGGATTGAAGATTATACAAATGTGCTCCAAGGCTCGGCCGGCTGTGTGGGCAGTTGCTACATCCTGTTGAAAGTACCTATACGTCTTTTCCTCCTCCGTTAGTACCACCAGAAATTCGTGTTCACTCGTATGCCACTCTCCCAGGCCACTTTTGTTTGCCCCGCCCTGCATAAAACGTGAAATAGATGATATTCTTGGATGTGTATGGAAAACCACTCAAGCCAAGGTTCAGAATGTCTGATAGTTATTTCTGCGTGACATTTATAATACTCTGATGAACATGTTGGTGGTCATTTTCTTAATATGTGGCTTTCCTTGTACAAATAAATAATTAGAGACCCTACGCTTTTTCCCGTAACTGGGAAACGATGTGTCTGTACTCTTGATCGTAAATATCCGATTTGGCATTGTTCTGAAATAGTATATTGTATTGTAACCGGGGACCTAGAAACGACGGAGAGGCTCCGTCCCCGCCGCAGCCGCAGTGGTCCATAACCCCACGACGACTACCGCAGTCCACTTCACCCCTCCGCCGCCCCACACCGAAACCAGGGCTATTGTGCGGTTGTGCTCCCGGTGGACCCCCCAGGGAACGTCTCACACCAGACGAGTGTAACCATAATGTTTGCGTGGTAGAGTAATGGTGGTGTACGCGTACGTGGAGAACTTGTTTGCGCCGACATAGTGTAACTGAGGCGGAATAAGGGGAACCAGCCCGCATTCGCCGAGGCAGACGGAAAACCGCCTAAAAACCATCCACAGACTGGCCGGTTCACCGGACCTCGACACAAATCCGCCGGGCGGATTCGTGCAGGGGACCGACGCTCCTTCCTTCCCGGAAAGCCGTGCGTTAGACCGCACGGTCAATCGGGAGGGCATCAGAACCTGAGATGGATATCATTGCAGGTTTTACAAGTCCAACGTCTCAGTGCTGCATCAGGTAACGAGAGACTCGTTACTTCAGTTTTAATGTTTGCGAACAGAGCATTCGGCGCAGCTAAGGCGGTGAATGCCCTCCGTGGTGAGCGGTGGCACCTTACCTGCAGCACCGCGACGGCAGAGGCGAGGCAGAGCGCCAAGACGAAGACGAGCTGCGGGGCCTGCATGCTGCACCGGACTGTCGCGCGGACGGCTGCGGCTGCAGCGGAGCGCGCCAACAAGTAGGCCAGTGGCTGGAGGGGAGCCGCGCTGGAGGGGCAGCCAGACTCAGGAGACCGAGATGCGTAACAAGGCAGGCAGCTGTCTGCCGTCTGCCTCCCACTTAGTACTCGGTTACACTACACATTCTGTAACTTGCTGGGTAAACGAGTCGTCTGTAGGTTAGAGAAGCACGTGCTCTCTGCAGTCCCTCAGGGGTCAGTCTTCGGTGCACTGCTTTTTCTCTGTATGAGTTATGTCATCTCCGTCTATGACTTATATGTTGACGACTTCGAGTTGTATCTAAGCCCGTGCATCAGTTCATCGTGTCTGGTACGAACAACGACCATTCCGCGTTATAGCGACGGGCACAAAACCTGGCTCTTGAGCTAATCCCCAAAACTCTGTATGTTCATCTTTTTAGAGATGGTTGCTGGACTCAGCTGTTCGATACAAGATGTTAAATGAAACACCTTTCAGAAGTCCAGTTTCCAACCTTATTTTATTTGGCAACCAGTTTCAGCGTGTTACTACACCATCTTCAGGCCCCTGACCGACGTGTTGGAAGAGTCTACCTCAGTGATGATGGTTGAAGTGATCGCTATAGCAAAAATCTAGTAGTACAATATTGCTTACCCCTGTTTCAATCACAACAGATGTAGAATCTTCCTACACGTCCGTCAGGGGCCTGAAGATAGCGTAGTAACACGCTGAAACAGGTTGCCAAATAAAATAAGGTTGGAAACTGGACTGATGAAAGGTGTTTGATTTGACATCCTAAACCCCAAGAAGTCAAAGGTAGATCAGAGGGTGCTGCAATTTGCAACCGCGTGACCGCTACGATCGCAGGTTCGAATCCCGCCTCGGGCATGGATGTGTGTGATGTCCTTAGGTTAGTTAGGTTTAAGTAGTTCTAAGTTCTAGGGCCTGATGACTTCAGAAGTTAAGTCCCATAGTGCTCAGAGCGATTTGAACCATTTTTGTAGATCAGAGGGTATTTTTGTGAAACAGTTTGTGCAAAACTGCTTAATGCTCCATCAAAAATCAGTGGAGAATATCGGTATAATATTGCATGAGCGTAAGGATAAGAAAGCCCGTCCGGTTAGCCGTGTGGTCTAGTGCACGGCTCTCTGGGCGGGAAGGAGCGCCCATCCCCGGCACGAATCCGCCCTTCGGATTTGTGTCGAGGTCCGGTGGACCGACCAGTCTGTGGATGGTTTTTAGGCGGTTTTCCATCTGCCTCGGCGAATGCGAGCTGGTTCAGCTTGTTCCGCCTCAGTTACACTATGTCGGCGATTGCTGCACTAACAAGTTCTCCACGTACGCGTACACCACCATTACTCTACCACGCAAACATAGGGGTTACACTCGTCTGATTTGAGACGTTCCCTGGGGATCTGCCACACATCGTCACCTATCCTGCTTCACAGGGCGGCCATGCATCCACACTCCACGTTTTGTGCTGGGGGAGTTGACGTCCAACATATTGTCGCCTATTCGTCATTTCCATATCCTCCAACGCCTTCCCTTACGTAATTACGACACTAGCACGCGGAGCAGCGACCAGCTTTGTCGTTTCGTAGATGCTCGTTCCCAGGCGCCAGACCACAACACTCTGCCTTCCGTCAAAGTCGTTTACGTCAGTGGATTTCCCTATTCACATCCCACACAGTTGCTACGATGATTACCTATTCTTCTCTGCTCTGCTTGCGTACTTCCCTTAGTGCATCACGTGCTATCAGCGCTATCAGTTGGAATTCCCTGTCGCGGTCGACGGTGGTCGTCAGTGTACTTGCATCTCAAATAAAACAAAGTGCAGTCTCTAGTCCGACTAAATCTTGACTACTGTGATATTGTTCGACACAACCCAAGTTCGGAAACTTCACACCACTCAACCGAGCCACAAATGCTTACTTACGATATGTGTGTAACAGTAGGTTATTTCATGATGTCAGCCCCGTTCCACATCTGTATCTACGTGCTCTGCAAGCCACCTTAGGGTGTGTTTCGGAGGGCACTTTGTGCACCACTGTCAGGCTACGTGTTAGATCGAAACCCCTTAATTTTACGTTTATGGTCTTTTCTTGATGCTCGTAGGACTGTTTCAGGAACGTACGCTCTCGGACGCAGCAGACTATTCCGTGATTCACAAGGCCTCTCTCGCAGCGCCGGCCGGTGTGGCCAAGCGGTTCTAGGCGCTACAGTCTGGAACCGCGCGACTGCTACGGTCGCAGGTTCGAATCCTGCCTCGGGCATGGATGTGTGTGATGTCCTTAGGTTAGTTAGGTTTAAGTAGTTCTAAGTTCTAGGGGACTGATGACCTTAGAAGTTAAGTCCCATAGTGCTCAGAGCCGTTTGAACCATCGCCGCATCTTCCACTGAAGCTGACTGAGGAACTCCTTGAGGGTTCCTCGCTAAATATACGAACCTGTAAGGAAATGCACTGCTCTTCTTTGGATTTTCTCTGTTCCCTGCATCAGTTCTGTTCGGTACAGGTTGGAGACTGGAGAGGAATGTTCAAGTATTGGTCCAACAAGTGTTTTACAGGTTACCTCCTCGGTGGATTGGCTACGTTTCCTGGGGATTTTTCCAATGAATCAATGTGCCTTACCTCCGATTACTTTTATGCTGACGTTCCACTTCATATCATTCAGCGGACATACTAATAGGTAGTTTATAGAAGTGACTAATTCCAGTGATTGTTCTGCAGTTGCGTATTCATAATCTATCTTTCTGGTTATTTATGAACAATTCGTTATAGTGATATATGTTGAAGGTCAGTTGACAGTCCTTACATCAAGCGTCGATCCTCTGCATTTCTATGCAACTTTGCAGCCTTATGGCGTCTCTGTGTATAACAGCATCATTCTCGAAGACCTTCATAGAATTTCTGAGGTTATCCATCACGTCACTTATAAATATTACGAGAATTTATGGTCCGATGGCACTTCCTTGGGACTAACATGAAGTTACTTTTACGTCTCAAGATTTTTGCACGTTGAGAATGAAGTGCTGTATTCTGTTTGTAAGGAACTCTTCAGTTCGATTACACACCTAGTCAGATACCCCGTACACTCGTACTTTTTCATTAGCCGTCGAGCAGGCGCACTGGGATATAGAGTACTCTGCATTTACTTTTTTGCTAGTGGCAACATTGCTTTTTATCAGAGATTACTGGCACATAGCATTCCTCTATTGTTGCCCTCGGTACCGATTGTTATCGTTAGTTTCACTCTGTTGCTCTCTGTGTACCTTTGGAGCCGTGAACCTGTTGGCAGAACGCTACTGGTGTACAAAGTACCCCACACGCCTCCCCTGTAAGTCAATATACATTTTCTATGTACGTGCAAACGTGCCATAGATATTTGTGTCAGTCCAGTAGTTTGAGAAAAAAAACTAATTAGTTTTTTACCTGTTGAGGGGAATGACGCCAGAAGAAATAGCCAAAATTCCGCAGGAGTTGTCGGATGTGTCAGGTAATCCAGATCATAAACTATGCAGCAATTGCATGGGGCATCGGACAAGGAGGTAAAAGTAATTCAAGGGAAATAGCATGGCAGTCATTCTGAACAAGACATGATGTCTGTTACTGAAGGTGACAATAGCGATTCGAGAGAAAATGGAAATCTGGAGTTTTTTATTGGCAGAGAGAACTTTACAAAGTGGAGAAAAATTGAATACTTCAACCAGAGTAAAGTTAGAAATAAGAATATTGTGAAAGTGTTTTGCGGTCCTTGACACAGTGCAGACGGCATGAGTAACGAAGTTTCTGCTTTCCATAAAATAATGGACAACAGTGTGGTAGGTAATATCGCCGCCGCGTCGGATTAGCCGAGCGGTCTAAGGCGCTACAGTCATGGGCTGTGCGGCTGGTCCCAGCGGAGGTTCGAGTCCTCCCTCGGGCATGGATGTGTCTGTTTGTCCTTAGGATAATTTAGGTTAAGTAGTGTGTAAGCTTAGGGACTGATGACCTTACCAGTTAAGTCCCATAAGATTAAAAAAAAAAAAAAAGGTAATATCGTCACTCATACAAATTTGTATATACGGAAGAAAAGTGATTCATTACAATGCTCTCGTGACAGAGGTGCAAAGGAGACATTATCAACTGAAATACTGCTTTACTGGGATGTTTATATCTGATTCGAATAAAGGAAGGACATCACATTAACGCACTCGAACTATGGAACTCTGACAGTAAAGGAATGCAATTTCTAAGAGCATGTATAAGTTACAAGAGATTTTTGTTCTTACTGCGATGTATGTGATTTGATGACAAGGACATAAGAGCAGAAAGAGAAAAACAGACAAACCAGATGTCATTCGTCCTTTCTTGCTGCCGTTCGCTCTCAGCTGTAGAAATTCGTACAGCCTCAGGCCTTGTGTTACTACGGATGATAATCTATGGGCTTTCCGCCGGCGCTGAAGTTTCATACGATACATTCCCAGTAAACCTGCAAAATATGAAATCCTGATCTTTGCTATGCCCAACTCAAAAACTTCTTGTACAAGTGACTTGGATGTATACTCTGCAAAACAAAAGCATGCCCCATATCAGACCTTAAACAAGCCAAGCAACATAGTGATGCACCTGATTCCTGACATCAAAGGTAGCAATAACTTAATTAATTAATTTAATAACTGGGATACCAGTTACCCTTTGGCGACATCTCTCCCAAAGAAGCAGTTCACTTGTCTTGGAATGCTGAAGAAGGACAAAAGACAAATGCCTCTTGAATCTCAGGACAGCAAAAATCGAAAATTTGGGACTTCAATTTTTGGATTTCAATAAGGCGTCACTCTCACATCATACATACCAAAAAAAAAAAAATCAATGATATTGAGGGAGGACAAGTTACTCTCTCAACTATTTGTCATATACGCAAAATTATTAAAGATTTTGTTACAAACTGATGCACCTTGAACGAGACTCTAGAAAGTAAACGGCCTGAGCCTGGTAGGGCGCTAAAAGCAAGAGGCAATTTTATGGTTCTTAGCTCGAAGAAACGCCATGTAGGGAGTTGAAAGCAATTGGCGGTGAGCCCATCCCTCAGTAAAACTTACTGCCATACAGGGCAGACAGAGCAGCCCCTCACCATGACAGATCTCCAGCAGAACAATGCCGTGGCACCTGCACTGGCGCCAGCCAAAGCCTGGACTGGAGGCAACAGACTAAAGGAATGCATCTACACAATGGAGTCATAAATCTGCCATTGTGTGCAGAGCCACAAGTAATAAATTTCACATGTTTTCGTGTTCGTTGATTCTGCAAATAGGCCTGTGAGCGACTTCCAATAGCCACCTCAGTTGTATAAGAAACTCTGGCATCTGGGAAACGTTTGGATATAGAATCTTTATTACACCTTATAGCTAGGACTAACAAGCTCCAAGGCACAGGCGATTTTGATAAAGATCATTGAGATTGTATCTGTTCACTTTGTAACCAACCAGTTACTACGGGTTATTCCTTATCATTGGTAATGGAAATACTTATTGCTTATGAAATCAACGTGAGAAGAATAGGGTCGCCACCGACTCAAACCATACAACTAATCAAAGATTTGGTCGAGTCGGAAAATAAATTAATTTGATCACAGACCAAAAACTCACAAAAATGCATACATTGTGAGGTCGCTCACAGTAGATACGATGTAATTAATAGTATTGCCCGTGCGCTGTTCACGACAGTCAAACATTTAAAATAAAACAGAAAATGCATGAACACTGCATAAGATCAGCTCCCAGCAACACACCTGAAAATATGACTTAATCTAAAGCATTTGTTATAAAATACAAGAGGAGACTAATCACTGGACCTGTGCATAAGGAAACGCATTGGATGTGCTAATGGGAAAGCTACAAGGTGAGTGGCTTAGGCGCAAAAACGTAATCTCGGAACACAAGAGAAAATTGTAGATATAATCATTTATTCCTAAACTAAGGGTGTGAGGCATGTACACGATTCCTGTTAACACGTGGTTTGTGGAGGCACAATTTCTAGGTATAGTGCCAAATTCCAACAATATCACATCATACAATCATGTTAACATTTTCTAAAACAAACATGCGATCGGACAGTTAGTGATGCCGGTAGCCCAACAACTATAATGTTCTACCACGTGGTTGGCTCCCCACGGACGAAAGACACGGAAAGTAAGGAAAATTTACGGGAAGGCAAGGCTCTAAATATTTAGAAAGGTGAAAGCTTATACAGGCACAGCTGCAGGCAAACAGACATTCATACAGAAGCGAGTGCTCACTTCTTATCGACACCTTTGTGTGGCGCTCTTCCGGAGGATCCAAGTCTGCTACAGAAATTTGCTAAAAGAAAAATCTGCCAAAGTTTTGCATTCCTTTCTGCGACAAGGCAAAGCAATCTTCCAGATTTGAAAAGCGAGACCAAAGGCTAACAGCTCTCCCCTCGCCAAGTAACAACGCGCCACGCGGTCAGTCTAACTCACCCTTCTTCGACTGGAGCACAGCTGTGGACGCTTCCCGTACCGGCGGCAGACTGCCTCCCGCTTCTCCAGCCTCTTCCACGCTCCGCGTGGCCCGGAAAACCCCAAGATGCCATTTCCGCCACCAACCTAACGCAGGTGGTTTTCTCACAAGTTGCGGAAACCTCTTTGCCGACTTGACCACTACGAGAGTTGGCTATTCTGTGCAACTGCTGCTGAATCTGTACGACTATCGCAGACTTTCTGCAGCAGACTACGCCACCGTCTAGCAACGTGACACACAACCACATTCATTGAATCACACTACTATGAGAGTAAAGAGAATAGAGAAACAAGGAAAAGAAAGAGAAATGGTAATGAAAATGGGCTACCGGACTAATGAAAGGTGGCTACAGGACCCTTTCAACTTGTTGGCGTGGGAAGAGACACGACTTCAGATTAAACCATCTTCCCCCTCCGTGAAAACATAAAAAACCAGTAATTGGGGGTTTCTTTTTTTTCCAGAAACGCAGCTTTCATAACTCTTGCGCTGGTTCAACATCAGTTTGTGCTGTCGTATGGGAGGGGCGTTTTAGCTCCTCTAGAGCCCTGTGATTCGCTCAAGATGGCATGAAGGTGGTGTCGTTCGTACACTTTGTGGAAAAAAGGATTTTTTCCTGAATAGGTGCCAGGTACTCGGGCGCTGGTATTTGGTCTGGTAAGAACACATCTGGTCGATGCTCTGGCATCTGTGGTTGGTGC
The DNA here is from genome assembly GCF_021461395.2 of Schistocerca americana. Lineage (NCBI taxonomy): Eukaryota > Metazoa > Arthropoda > Insecta > Orthoptera > Acrididae > Schistocerca > Schistocerca americana. The sequence goes on along the minus strand of NC_060123.1, from coordinate 89,620,985 downwards.
TTGGGTTCTGTCTTGAGACTGACTTCACTTGCGAGTAGTTTGGATTGGGGAGTCTAAGGTGAAGTTCTTACTGTACTGACAGTCTGACTTCAAACGTATCGGACTACTCATTTGCCGAGGGCGCACTAATTCGTTTTTGGTTTACCAGTCTTGACGTTTGGTATCCTTGTGTGCTCCGTCATATACGTGAGCCAAATTGGTCCTTGGTACGAGCAGCGAAGGGTGTGTAACACACTGAAATCTACCATGATTTGAGGGCTCTGGTAGAGAGTGTAAAATCTCTTTACATTCGATGAGTTATTCAGATACAATTCTACCCTTGAATGACGTTTACTAATTTTCTATCTTCATACTCGCAGAATCCATGCGAAAAGTAGTTCATACAATAGCTATGCCATGAGCGCATAAGTATTCTTTGTAGTACTCTCTCTGGTGGTTGTTAAAAAAAAAAAAAAAAAAAAAAAAAAAAAAAAGGGAGCTTCCGAGATTGTCTTCGTGCCGATTAGCCTGAGTTTGGCTTGGAAGAACTGTAATCTGATTATCGAGATTTATAACAAAAGATAACTGATACGAACTGTACGATTAAAATGGGATATATATATATATATATATATATATATATATATATATATATATATATATATATTGCTCCTTTATACGAAAGGTGTGTATTTGACAATTGAGAATTAATGATATTCATCGATGTATTGCGTAGTTGTTAATCAGAAGGGAACTTCCGAAAGACTGGATACGAACCTGCATTTAATAATCCAAGAGCTCCATTACTTCTTCGGAAGGTTAAACTTCATCAAAGCCAAATATCCGCTTGATATGAGGTTTCCCGACTGATTATACAACGCTCCCAAAATTACGAGGCATTTTATTTGTACAGATTAGCAGACTGCCGCAAAGCACGAGCCTGCAGAGAAGAAGAATCATCGCCTGATTTCATTCTAACAAGGAAAATTTCAGAATCATTTTGAGTGACTGAGATATGACTGTGTTTCCTATCATGAATGATTGATTGCTCGAACGAATTGAGAGCTACAGAATTACGTAGATAGGAGGAAAAATTACAAGAGTAAATTCCGATTCGTCTGCCTGGTCGCTAGACCGTGAGATTTTTGCGTTTCTTTTGTGGCCGCGATCGATTCACTGGTGCCACCTCAGGTCTCGCCTCCGCCGCACGCATCTCGCCAGCTGTGAGTTACATCGCCACACAAAGCAAACAGCGTAACGTGCTGCCGCTCCGGCCTTGTCAGGGAGTACAGATCTCAATTGCCACTTGCTCTCAGCTGCACCTGCATAACGAAAATTTCTGTAGATTTGAACAATCGAAGTCTGCTCAGTGTCAGATCAGTTCAGATTGCGTTATCGACATTTTTAGGGCCAAAGTACGTGACTCACTTCTGCAAACCAGGATCCTTGTCCATTCTGGTCTTAAACCACCTGTTAGTTGTTTACGGTATTCGATCAATAACTTGTTTATCATAATTTATGTCTTTTTTTTTTCTTTTGAAAAATAATTGTCGTCAGAACTTTAGTAAATTTTGCTTCCTTCCTGATCATTTTTATAGCCTCCAGAGCGTTAACTTTCAATATTGCTATCAACGATACATGAACTACCGAAATTTGATGATAAAACAAACAAGATTGAAATTATGATGGACTATAACATGATAAAATGGGGAGGTGACATGCTGCATCAATTATGCAATCAGTACAATGTCTCGTGCATATTGAGGTGAAGGCCAATGTGTGTCTTGACTCTCTCATGAGTGCAACACAGATCAGTACACAGATCTTGTTTTCCACAAATTCAAAGAACCCACATTATGCAACAACAATGTTTTCGAAGAATTTAGCAATGGCACTGCTGAAGACCCATCTGACTGAAAGATCCAAGTAATGTGTCCGACTGGTGACATTTCGGCAGTCTTAACTAAATATCTAGAACTCCTGTAAAAGAAAGACCTATCTCCATCTACTTCTCAAGAATCAGTAAACAAGAAACGTGGGACGTGTGTGATTTGTGGACGAACAAAAGGTGAAGCGAGAATCATTGTGTTCAATAGGCTTACATTGTAGGGGACATGTACACAACTGAAAATAAAGTAAGTAAACCTTAAGCGAAACACTTTGTACTAACTTTCCATGACATATTTAAATTTCACCCTAAAAAGTACCAATAATCAAGCAGGTTCACAAAAAATATAGAATTATATTGGTCAGCAACAGTATTCAAGAAATAAACCTCATTTTTCCTAACGTGTGAGACTGTGATATGTAAATCATCTGCTGCGGTATAAAATACCCCTGCTCGAGGGTTAGGCGGCAGTGCGGGTTGTATCGAACGCCTTCTGGAAGGCGGGGAACTCCAGCACATATTGTGACTCTCGTGGACGAACGGAGTGAGCTGAGGTAAAGACGATCGTTATTTTCGGGGCCCGTGTTCATTGCTACTGAGGAGATTTTCAGTCTCCAGAAATATCGTAATACGCGAGCATGCTAAGACTGAGCGAATGTGACCGGGCGGGCTACTTGATTTCCTAGCGATCTGTTTCCTCCGTAAGTTTCTTTGTTATCAGCTGCTCTCCTCACGTATCAAACGCCTATTGATACGCCCAGCATCTTGGCTGTACCTTCAAACAGTACTAAATCTTTTTATGGCTAATTCTCCATTTCAGCTATACTGCTCTGGGACAAACTCCTCTGTATCCGAAGATTTTATCTGTCGGAATATTCGAGCTGTTTCTTTTTTGTCCGACGATGTACCAGTACGTGTGCCACATTCTCAACACTATCCAAGCACTTCTCGTACCACTTTCTGTTTTCTGCCTTCTATCTCATGTGCTAAATTGCACTTTTATTTTTAGCTCTTTCTCTGAGCAGTCAACGCTATCTCCACATTTGATTCTTTCCGTACTGATTTCTTACATTTCTTTTACGTGACAATACTCACATTCAGCACGGTCATCATGAGGTAATTGTTTAACTCATTATTAAACTCCATATATTTCTATACCTGTTACCTTCCATGGGAAGACCAATTTACTCAGTCACACACTATGTATAAATCTGTATCTGTCGCTGTCAGTGCGCAACGAAATATTAATCTGTTTTTTTTTTTTCTTTTCCTATGTACATGAACTGACTGAATGATTTGTAACTCTCTGACAGTATTGGCAGACGACAACGGTTTGTGCAGAAGAGACACATAGTTAATAGGTGGTTACGAAGTAAAGGAGGACTATCTTGCATATCAACAGAACTTGATGCAAGGTCTGTCAGCTGGCCCTGAACATAAAATAATGTAATATTTTTCGTGTAAATAGAAGAAGAGACGTGATTCCGTTTCACGACATAATCGATAGTCATACATAGTAATTAGCCATATCGTAAACGGACAGCGAATAAATTTTCAAATGCCAGGATTACTAAAATCCTTTATTCCAATAGGTTACCGGTTTCGGCACAACACTAAAGACTGTTTAATGATGCAAACATTGATCTGAAGATGGCAAGAGATAATTTACGGAAACGATCATCTGAATGAGTGACGGGTTTAAGCGATATTGGCAGCTGAATATTTATATAGTGTTCATACTAAGCCTACTATAGATCGCCCCCGCGGTTACAATGTCAGAAATGCATATCGATAAATATTTCAAACGGTTCGACTATAACGGCCGTTCAGTTATTCTAAAAATCTGTTTACTGTTGAGTATCGAACAACCACGCAATAATTCACCCCGTCAGGATGGAAAAGTACCAGAATGAAGGAGGCATGAGGCCGGAACAATAAATCCGAAGGCATGCGGAGTACAGAAGCAGTTGTTGATTAAAAAGAAAATATGAATTACGTTGTAGAGCGTCAGTGATCGGCCTATATTCGCAAGACTGATGTCAATCTCCTTTTGCTTCAGGACAGACTGCTTAATATTGATAATAAACTTAAAATTCTTTGTCTTACGTGAAGTATAGTTAGGAATCACGTTGTTGTTGTTGTTGTGGTCTTCAGTCCGAGACTGGTTTGATGCAGCTCTCCACGCTACTCTATCCTGTGCAAGCTTCTTCATCTCCCAGTACCTACTGCAGACTACATCCTTCTGAATCTACTTAGCGTATTCATCTCTTGGTCTCCCTCTACGATTTTTAACGTCCACGCTGCCCTCCAATGCTAAATTTGTGATCCCTTGATGCCTCAGAACATGTCCTACCAACCGAACCCTACTTCTTGTCAAGTTGTGCCACAAACACCACTTCTCCCCAATTCTATTCAATACCTCCTCATTAGTTATGTGATCTACCCATCTAATCTTCAGCATTCTTCTGTAGCACCAAATTTCGGAAGCTTCTATTCTCTTCTTGTCTAAACTATTTATCGTCCACGTTTCACTTCCATATATGGCTACACACCATACAAATACATTCAAAAGCGACTTCCTGACATTTAAATCTATACTAGATGTTAACAAATTTCTCTTCTTTAGAAACGCTTTCCTTGCCATTGCCAGTCTACATTTTATATCCTCTCTACTTCGACCATCATCAGTTATTTTGCTCCCCAAATAGCAAAACTCCTTTACTACTTTAAGTTTCTCATTTCCTAATCTAATTCCCTCAGCATCACCCGACTTAATTCGACTACATTCCATTATTCTCGTTTTGCTTTTGTTGATGTTCATCTTATACCCTCCTTTCAAGACACTGTCCATTCCGTTCAACTGCTCTTCCAAGCCCTTTACTGTCTCTGACAGAATAACAATGTCATTGGCGAACCTCAAAGTTTTTATGTCTTCTCCCTGGATTTTAATACGTACTCCGTACTTTTCTTTTGTTTCCTTTACTGCTTGCTCAATAGACAGATTGAATAACATCGGGGAGAGGCTACAACCCTGTCTCACTCCCTTCCCAACCACTGCTTCACTTTCATGCCCCTCGACTCTTATAACTGCCATCTGGTTTCTGTACAAATTGTAAATAGCCTTTCGCTCCCTCTATTTTATCCCTGCCACCTTCAGAATGTGAAAGAGAGTATTCCAGTCAACACTGTCAAAAGCTTTCTCTAAGTCTACAAATGCTAGAAAGGTAGGTTTACCTTTCCTTAATCTTTCTTCTAAGATTAGTCGTAGGGTCTGTATTGCCTCACGTGTTCCAAACTGATCTTCCCCGAGGTCGGCTTCTATCAATTTTTCCATTCGTCTGTAAAGAATTCGCGTTAGTATTTTGCAGTTGTGACTTATTAAACTAATAGTTCTGTAATTTTCACATCTGTCAACACCTGCTTTCTTTGGGATTGGAATTATTATATTTTTCTTGAAGTCTGAGGGTATTTCGCCTGTCTCATACATCTTGCTCACCAGATGGCAGTTTTTTAGGAATCACAAGAGGCAGTACATGTATACAGTGGCTTCAGAAAATATCTGAAAAATTAATAATCAGGGTTTTACTGTTTTTCTTGGACATAACATGAGGACTGAGCAACTCTCTGAAGAAGTCATTTCGAATCTATTATAATACACGGAAGTTTGCTTTCCATTTAAGGCTTGAGGTGCATTGTAGGGATAGATAATTCTTCTTTGCATATATTACTTTCATTTGACTGGAGAGTTGTAACTTATGCCATTGTAGGAATTACGTCTCTTTAGGCAGCCAGATGCGAATTTTGGGCTCCAGTGAGACTGCAAGTACTGGATGCGTTGCCCGTAATCGATGATTGTTAGGCTCCTTATCGTGGACGGTTCACCAAAGTTAGGGTATTAGAACTGTTATCTGGCTTGAAGAGGGCACTCGCGATCTGAATATAGGAGTTATATGAGTAAAAGCCAATCATGCAGGTCATTTAATACGAAAGCCGCACACATTTTAGAGCTCCTGACCACAGAGACCTTATAAATTAGAGCTATGTGAAAGCGTGATTCACCAGCACAACAAATCCCGTGAAAAACTCTTAAGAGTATATTCGTCGGCGTGGACCCTTCCCAAATTGAACTGACACAAGAGTAAGACGAAGTCTGAAGAAGGCTTGTTTTTCACCTTGCCGATTTCTTTCGGCAGCGCTAGAGCCACACGGGAATGCTTAATAAATGCCAGTTGTAGACGATGCAACGACGACGTTGTCGATTGTTGAAAGACTTTCAAAACATTATGTGCCAGTACAAGTCGTGAACCGCATAGTTTCTTCAGACGTGTTTGCCCATAATGACCACGTCGTAAAAATTGGAGGAGTTCGGATGTACACAACGCAAAAAAAATCTTTCTGTTGACATACCATCCGCCAACTGAACTTTAAGTAAAGAAATGGCATGAGTGCCGATGCGACTGCACTATTAATGCTGCCATCTATGATGTTTGGTTTGTTGGGCTCTGAACTGCGTGGTTATCAGCGCCCGTACAAATTCCCAACTTTTCCTCAGTCCAATTTAGCCACTTTCATGAATGATAATGCAGTGACGAGGACAACACAAACACCCAGTCATCTCGACCCAGGTGAAAATCCCAGACTGCGCCGGGAATCGAACCCGAGACCCTGTGTTCGGGAAGCGAGAACGCGACCGATGCTGTCTGCTATACAGCAGGCCTTCATAGTCGTCCTTATGCAGTGAGATGCTGCACCCGAACATAACATCGTCTACCTCACCCGATAGAATATTCCAGCCTTTCTCTGAATAGCGACTCATCATACACGGACAGGTGCATCTGATATCTGCTCGTCAAACACTGTATCGACAATCATAATACTTTTAAGGTGTACCCAAAAGCGACCGATGCTGTCTGCTATACAGCAGACCTTCACAGTCGTCCTTATGCAGTGAGATGCTGCACCCGAACATAACATCGTCTACCTTACCCGATAGAATATTCCAGCCTTTCTCTGAATAGCGACTCATCATACACGGACAGGTGCATCTGATATCTGCTCGTCAAACACTGTATCGACAATTATAATACTTTTGACGTGTACCCAAAAGCATAATTTGAAGATATCTGTACCACACTCACTTTGGGAAATTACTTTGTTGAGGTATTGTCTGGTGTTGCTCATGAGGGAGGGATATAAAGTGTCGTACATCAGTGGAACATCCTAATCCGTAACAGCCAGAGTGAGCCTCAGGAATTCCTGATGCATTTCTCGTTTATGGCGCCCCGGACGTGAAACGGTTTTTAGTCAATGGTACGCCATTTTTATTGACGCTGAACCGTTTCTTGTGTGACAGTTCTGGAAAACCACTCATACACTATCTAATCAAACGAATCCGGACAGCTATTTGTGGACACTAATAAGGGGTTCATCCACCGTTCGCCTTTATGAATGGCAGTCGACTCGTCGTCAAGAACCGAAACCAAAGGGTAATGATGTTGCACGTTGGGGTCTGAAGCGAAGTCGAGTTCTAACTCAAACCCAAAAGTGCTACATTTTCTTCAGATATGGAATCTGAGCAGGCCAGTTCATTTCAGGAATGTTATTGTCCACAAATCATTGCGTCACAGATACTGTTTTTTGAAAGGGTGCATTGTCATGCTGATACAAGCACCGCCTTCTAACTGTTCATCTAATCCACTAAGTACACAACTCTGTAAAATGTGTTAACATCCTTCCGTATTTAGCGTTTTCTTAAGCGTAATAAGAGGACCTCAACCTTACCAAGCACAACACCTCCCTACCTTAGCAGCACCTGCTCCGTACGACGCTGTTGGCACTATACCTGACGGCAGGTGACGTTCCCCAGGCATTCGTCAAACACAAATCCTTCCACTGGACTGTCGTAGGGTTTAGTGCGAGTCATTACTCTAAGTCCCTTATTCACATTAAAAAAAATTCCCGTTCCATCGTGGCAGGATGTTACGGCAACCGGTTTAAAGGTTTTTCGGAACTGAAACAGTCTCGGTTGTGAAATATTTTTTTTAATGTCAATGTCGCGTTTCACTTTTTTAGGGAATCATCAGATCGTTTACAAAAAAGAAGAAATGAATGAATTAGATACAAATGAAGGAAAAGGGCATGGTCCTACCTTGCACGGCTACGCAGAGAACACGAACTAAAAGTAATAAAAACTGCCGGCGGCGGTGGTCTCGCGGTTCTAGGCGCGCAGTCCGGAACCGCGCGACTGCTACGGTCGCAGGTTCGAATCCTGCCTCGGGCATGGATGTGTGTGATGTCCTTAGGTTAGTTAGGTTTAAGTAGTTCTAAGTTCTAGGGGACTGATGACCACAGCTGTTAAGTCTCTTAGTGCTCAGAGCCATTTGAACCATTTTTAATAAAAACTTGCGTAAAAGTAGGTGGATGCGAGACCCCTCAGTCACAAAACCACTTGTATTGTAATGTAATCACCAAGGTAACCGGATACATAATCCCTATGTCATGAAACATCTGAACCATGAAATGGACATAGTGAAAAGAGAGAAACAGCCAGAGTAATACAGAGAAAGTAGAATATGTGCCGAAAAAATTTACCACGTTTACCGTATGTTATCTTGAGCACACCAGTCCGCTCCGCCGTCGCAGTACACGACAGGGCCATGATTACAAAGCGGCGGTACAAACCACACTCGGTACCTTGTCTGTACTGGTGCCCACACAAACATTACTACGAAAAGTTGAGATACAGGCGCCGTGTATAGTGCGGCAAGAAGAACCCATGTGGTGTGCAGGACCGACTTAAGGCACATCAAAAAATAAAAAAATAAACAGAAGTGTGTAAATTAGAAAATTAAAATAGATACAATCAAACCAATGGAGACACTTAAAACTCTAGAGTAAACTAAAATAAAAGTACCCCCATATAAAGCATAGGTATAAAGATTACATGAACGAATCATGTCATTAAAACTCCGTCGCAGGGAGTAAAACAGCTGAATTTTGGAGTACATTCACAGCATATGCATTCGGAATCGATAAAACTTCAAGATACCAGGATCGGGGGCAGTATTAAGCATCGCAGACAAGAGCTATAAATATTCTGTCGTTAAAATAAAGAAAAATTGGTCAAATGGCTCTAAGCACTATGGGACTTAACATCTGAGGTCATCAGTCCCCTAGACTTAGAACTACTTAAATCTAACTAACCTGAGGACATCACACACAGCCATGCCCGAGGCAGAATTCGAACCTGCGACCGTCGCAGCAGCACGGTTCCGGACTGAAGCGCCTAGAACCTCTCGGCCACATAGGCCGGCAAAAATAAAGAAACATAAACTATAAAACGTAAAGTGGTAAATCCATCTACGACAAAATGTCGTTAAAAATTCCTCTTTAAAATATTGTTACCCCAACTTCCCACACAAAAACTAACAAACTGAAAGTGATACTGTCGACATAAAATAATCATTTCAGCAACATTCGGAACACTGGTGACATTGCATCACAATATATTTGCATACTGCTAATCTGTTGATCGTTCATCAACCTGCTTTTGTCAACATGGATGATGATTTCCAGCTCCTTTAGTAGGTACAGCTTCTTCCCCTTCTGAGCAAGGTATAGTATCATCAGGTTTTCTAACGTAGGGGACTGGTTCCGTTGGTCTTTAGGTACTCAGCAAATGCGGAATTTTGATTAATCTGACCTTTCTTATTTAAAAAGTGCTCCCTAAACCTCGTCTTTATCCCGTGTTATTTGGTGTCAACAACGCTTTTGACACGGTTCCACGCCGTCGTTAAGCAAATGATATACGAGCTTACCTTCTATCATACCGGATTTGTGATTGGATTGAGGACTTCCTTGCAGACAGAACTTAAAGCGTTGGTCTTAAGGGAAAAATCTCCGGAATATATATGCAAGAACTGTAGTACAATAAGAAAGTGTGATAGGACTGATACAGTTTACAATATATAAAGTGAAGAGCCAAAGAAACTGGTACATCTGTCTAATATCGTGTTGGGCCCTGCGAACACGCAGAAGTGCCGCAACACGACGTGGTATGGACTCGACTAATGCCTGAAGTAATGCGGGAGGGAATCCACTCTATGAATCCTGCACGGCTGTCCATAAATCTGTAAGAGTGCAAGGGCGTGGAGATCTCTTCCGAACAGCACGTTGCAAGGCATCCCAGAAATGCTCAATAATGTTCATGTCTGAGGAGTTTGGTCGCCAGCGGAAGCGTTTGAACCCAGAAGAGTGTTCCTGGAGCCACTCTGCATTGTCCTGCTGGAATTCCCCTTGTCCATCAGAATGCACAATGAATGGATGCAGGTGATCAGACAGGACGCTTACGTGCGTGTCACCTGTCAGAGGCGTATCGAGATGTATCGGGGTCCCATATCACACCACCTGCGCACGCCCCACAGCATTACTGAGCCTCCATCAGCTTCAACAGTTCCCTGCTGACATGCAGGTTCCCTGGATTCGTGAGGTTGTCTCCATACACGTGCACGTTCATCCGCTCGGTACAATTTGAGACGAGACTCGTACGACCAGACAACACGTTTCCAGTCATCAACAGCCCTATATCGGCGTTGACGGGCCAGGCAAGGGGTTAAGGTTTGTGTCGTGCAGTCATCAAGGGCACACGAGGGGGCCTTCGGCTCCGAAAGCCCATGTCGATGATTCCAGAATGAAATTTTCACTCTGCAGCGGAGTGTGTGCTGATGTGAAACTTCCTTGCACATTAAAACTCTGTGCAGGACCGAGACACCAACTCAGGATCTTTGCTTTTCGCGGGCAAGTGATCTACCTACTGAGCTTCCTAGGCACGACCCGGCCTCACAGATAGCTAGTAGAGCACTTGCCTGCGACAGGCAATGGTCCCGAGTACGAGTATCGATCCAGGCAGGAAGTTTCATATCGATGATGTTTCGTTGAATGGCACGCACGCTGACAGCTGTTGATGGTCCAGCACTGAAACCTGCAACAATTAGCCGAAGGGTTTGCACTTCTGTCAGGTTGAACGATTCTCTTCAGTCGTTGTTGGTCTCGTTCTTGCAGGATCTTATTCCGGCCGCACCGACGTCGGAGATTTGGTGTTCTACCGGATTCCTGATATTCGCGATACACTCGTGAAATGGTCGTACGGGAAAATCCCCGCTTCAGCGCCACCTCGGACATGCTGTATCCTATCAATCGCGCGCCTACTATAACACCACGTTCAAACTCACTTACATCTTGATAACCTGCCTTTGTAGCAGAAGTAACCGATCTAACAAATGAGCCAAACACTTTTTGCCTTATGTAGTCGTTGACGACTATAGCTGCCGTATTCCGGTTGTTTACGTATCTCTTGTATTTGAATACACATGTCTATACCAATTTCTTTGGCGCTTAAGTGTATAAATGGTGTTAGAATAACGTCGGATGCCACATGAGGCTGTTCGCTGTTGATACAGTTGACTATAAGGTGGCAGCAACGCCAGATGATTATAACGAGCTACAGGAAGACCTACAGAGGGTTAAAGATTAGTGTACGAAATGACAGTTGACTCTGAACTCGAACAAGTGTAACGTAGCGCTCATAAACAGTCGAAGAGATCCACTACTGTACGATTGCATTATCAGGGAAACCTGTATATACCGTAAGATATTTAGGAGTAACTTTCCGGAGTTATCTACTGTGGAATGACCACTTAATACAAACTGAAGCAAAGGCGGACACCAGGCTGAGATTCAGTGGACGAGTGATAATAAAACGTAATTCACCCACGAAATAAGTGGCTTACATAATACTTGTCTGACCGAATCGTGAGCATTGCTCAAAGCTCCGGGGGCTCTTAACCTCAATAGGCTGGACTGATGAAAGAGATAAAGAAGACTCAACAAAGAGCAGGGCGTTTCGTACGAGATCGTTTAGTCACAACGAGAGCTTTATGGAGACGCTGAGGCTCCAGTGGCAGTAGCTACAACAGAGGTGTTGTGCTTCACGGGAAGATTTACCATGGAAATACAAAGAGAGTAAGTCGAGGGATGAGTCTGGACACACATCACCTCTCGCGAAGTGACCATAACAAGAAAATCAAAAAAATTAGATCTACAAGAGAGGCTGGCCGACAGTAATTCTTTGCATACGCAATTAGTAAATGGCTCAGGGAAGAGGGGAAAAGAGTGTGAGTGGTACTGGAAGTGGCCTCTGCTACACGCTGTAAAATGACTTTTGGAGTATATAGATGGTTCAAATAGTTCAAATGGCTCTGAGCACTATGGGACTAAACATCTGTGGTCATCAGTCCCCTAGAACTTAGAACTACTTAAACCTAACTAACCTAAGGACATCAGACACATCCATGCCCGAGGCAGGATTCGAACCTGCGACCGTAGCAGTCGCGCGGTTCCGGACTGAGCGCCTAGAACCGCTAGACTACCGCGGCCGGTGTATATAGATGTATATCCATTGAAGGGCCATGGAGTTTCCAGCCAAATACCAGGAGAGCTGATGGTTTGTAACAGGGAACACTAATCTGTAATATTCGCAGCGAGGAGAGGAAGGGGAAAATGGGTTTCAGCACCGGCATGTGCCTCACAACAAATCGATACCTCCCGAAAATTTTGGAAAGAATCGGGTAATGGAAACTACTTTTAATTTCCTTCTGGATCAATAAAACCCAGACAAAGAAAATGTGAGATTCTTTTACAAGAGTAAAGTAGACGACTTGTTCGACATGTTCAGGGTACCTATGCCACATGCACTCGTGCAATAGCCTGCGGGCCACAGAGCCGCACCTCTTATGCGCAGGCAACAGTCACGTGTTGTCCACGAGAGGCGACGATAGCGCCCATTACGGCAGTTTCTGGAAGCTCGCATTGGTGTCGCCGTCAGCACATCGCAAATACTTGCGATCTTTACATCGCTGTTTGGCAGGGATACCGAAAGTTCCTTGGTTTACGAGAGATTATCAGCGGTCGGTGGAATACTGTAGTAGGCTCGCAATCATTGTTCAACGTAAGTTATTTTTCTAGAGTGCTGTTACTCATTTTTTCACGTTCTGTTCTTCCGTCACATAATCCCGACTCAAATAGCTGCAGAAGTCCTGCGATACAGAAATTTCTGTGGAAGACACTTCTCGATATTTGAATGTCGTCTCACAATCTTTTTATTTCTGGACTGTACGCGAATAACTGCTCAGCACTTTCCTTTTATGATTCAGATCATTATGTGACCACAACAATAATACCTGAAAGTGACTAAATTCACTGAAAACTAAATAAGGTGGAAAAAATAGCCAATGCTACGTTGTAGAAAAATATTTGTAACAAGATTTCAAAACATACCTCGCTTATTAATATGAATTTTTTGTTCCATCTCAAACCATTTCCCAGTTTTCCTCCGAAAGGTTCTGTTACTCTCGTAATCTGCCTTCACATTTAAGTACCGCACTGCGCAGTAAAAGTTCGTGTCCCTTAAGCTGCACCGATAAAAAACCCGCCAGTGACGTGACTTGAGTATGAGTCAGATCACGTAGAAACTTCTGAAAAGTTTAATTTGCGTACATTATGATTACGGTTTTGAAAAATACGTTTTGCTAACGCTTCTACTCGTACTTCTAATTAATAACTCATTTTATTTCTATGTAAGGGACACACTGCTTCTAAAGTAGCTATCTTCACTGTCTCATCCATTAGAAAACAACCAATTTCATTGCGTATGATTACAGTAGCAAATGATTTCCATCAGGTTTCGACTCAAGATAAAGAAACTGAAGTGACTTCTCATCCATAACTGACTGTATTGAGAACTTATGGGAAGGTGTTGAGTGAATGTAGGGGGATACGAAACGCGTCTGACGAAGTTTCTAGTTGGTCTGATAATGGCAGCTAGCTCTAAATGAAGAAAAATGAATATTAATGCAAATTTGTAGGAAAAACAAACTCGTGATATGTGGATACAGCATTAATAGTATTCTGCGTGACACAACGCAAAGTTGCGAAGCGATATGAAATGGAACGAGCATGTGACGATTGTGAGAGTGAAGACAAATGGTTGACTTCGGGTTGTTTGCGTAACTTTAGGAGGGTGTGGTTCATTTGTAAAGGAAGGAAGGCGACGTTCTTTCCGAGGAACAGAGTTGAGAAAAAAAGCATTTGAAGCAGAACGAGCTACCTGACTCTTAAATAAAACGCAGCGTAAGGAAGCAGGATCTGGTAGCTTTCCTCTATAAGTTTACCCTACAGGGCGTTTCCGTAAGAGCTGCAAAAATGAAACAGGGCTTAGAGAATGCTGCACTGAACAATTTGAGGCAGGGAACCTGGAGTCGGAGAAGCCAGCTTAAGGAGATATGGAAGTAAACATACCTACGGCACTGTCTAGCGTTATTGTTTCCCAGCTTATTTACAACTAACACTCCTACAAGTTTACACTTATTGTGTTGTTTATTTGCATGCACATTATTTATTTCCGGCGAGGATACAAGGAGGACGAGCCGGATTACTAGGAAGTCATGATTTAGGTTTTGTTAACTTTACTTGTGCATACGGGGCTCTGCTGTATCGTATTTAAATTTTCCGCATGACACAACGTGCTATGAATCAACTACAGGCCCATTTATTACTCAGTGCTATTCAGAGACGTACTTTACAACGCGAAGGAGCAGTTCTGGTACAGTTTCGCTAAACTCACTGGCATGCACCTCGTGTCTGAGGAAGTACGTTGCAACACTCTCGCTACTGAAAGGCTGACCTGAATCACCTTGATTACTTCCTATGTGGATGTATAAAGTTACAGAGTGACAGCTATTGAACTATACAAAAAGAAACTAAATTAGTTACAAAATACGGTCTTCACACACTTTATTCAACATGTAAATATTACTACATATATTCGGATTTCGGTTATGACACGTTCGATATGTCTGCAATCATTGGTGATGATTGGCGCAGACGAATAGCGAAGTTCTGCATGATCCCCTGAACTGTCGGAACATCTATGTTGTCGATGACCTCTTCAATGGCTGTTTTCAGCTTAGCAATGTTTTTGGGGCTATTGGTGTCCACCTAGTCTTCAATATAGGACCACAAAAAGAAGTCGCATTTGTTCAGATCCGGAAAATGGAGGGGCCAATAGAAGCCCCACCAAAATGTGGTCCACAAAGTGCTCCTCCAGGGGATCAAACACTTTCTTGCTTCCATGGGGTCGTGCTCCGTCTTGCATACACCACATCTTGTCGAAATCAGGGTCAGTTTGGATAATGGGGGTGAAATCATCTTCCAAAACTTTCACGTAACGTTCGGTAGTCACGGTGCCATCAAGCAATATCACGCCGATTATTCCGTGACTGGACTTTGCACACCACACTGTCACCCGTTGAGTCTGAAGAGACTTTTCGGTCGCGAAATGCGGATTCTCGGTCCCCCAGATGCGTCAATTTTGCTTATTGACGAACCCATCCAAATGAAAGTGGCCTTCGTCGCTAAACCAAACCATACAGCGCATACTAATTCCCGTCATGCCCTGCGGAAAACCCTGCAGTTTGAACATCCTATCGCAAACCGTTCAGAAGTAATGACGTTTTCATTTCATATAGTTCAATAATTGTCACTATGCACTAGTGTATGAGACCCCAGTTGACACGGAGATGGAATTACTTGACAGAATTGTAACTGAAAGTGATGTGATTCGAAACACACAGAGTTATTTGTCAGGGTAAGTCTGAATCTTGTTCGCCAATGTCATGCATCCATTGAGGTTGATGGCCGTTAATTTCAACACATTTTGTAAGATGCAGAGTACAAATGGTATGTTCATTGTGTCAGTAATGGTATTTGCAGTTAACTGTAACTAATGTAAATAACAAAGTAGACAGCAATGTCATTTTATTCCTTTTATCTCCTTAAGCTGGCTTCTCTGACCCCAGGTTCCCTAACTCAAATTTTTCAGTGGAGCATTATCTATGTCCTGTTAAATTTTGCACGCTCTTACAAAAACACCCTGTATAAAAATTTTAAATGAAATTCCCCCGCCGCTTATTTATTAACGTATGTGAAGGTTATTGACAAGAACTACTGCAGTGATTTTGATAACGTTTTCGCTAACAGACAGACTGATTCGTGAGGAAGGCTTCTGTAAATCACCACATATTACAAAAAAACCGACCGGCTGTAGACACCTACTGCTACCCGTGCGAAGTCAGGACGGATTTCCAGTACTGCATTAAAATCTATATGGCAGAAATAAAACATTGCGAGAGAATGGAGCTGATGCTTAACGAACTAGCTAAGAATCAGAGTTCCAAAACCAAATTACAGCTTGATTAACAGCTTTTCCTTAAACTGCTACAGTCAGAAGCAACAGTTCCATCCGTCACTACATTGAATCATACTTACGTCTAATATATTTGATGGGTTAGGCTTACAGATAGTGAACTTCTCATTTACGACTGTGTCATGGATATAGGAACAACACCTGGATCCGTGAGAAGCATAAGATGGGACGATTGTGAGGGAGGACAAAGTTAATATTGGGATAACTGAAAACTTAGAAAAGCAGAGTCGACGCAATAATTGTTGTCAAACTTACTGTCTATAAAGTTTTTCATATCGCATAGTACAGTCATAAATTTATTAGTTAACAATTCCGTTTTCTGCTTTGGCTATTTTGGGATAAGACATTTATTTTCACACTAAATAAATCACTATGATCAAAATGCAGTCAAGAGGGAAATTTGAATTGTCTTTTACAGACACCCAGTTTCACTTAGGAGGTAATCACAGATAGAATCTAGAGACATCTTGGGAAGTTGTCACTGTGAATATGAAAAACGAAATTAATCGAGCTTGATCAAAAGAAATGCTGCCCGTTGAGCAGAAGACTTTAATAATTCTGTAGTAGCAATAAGGTTGCTGACAGCATCTAGTGGAAAGTTTTCGAAACCAGTTTTTCTTTTTTTTTTTTTTTTTTTTTTTTTTTTTTTTTTTTTTTTTTTTGCAAGAAGGCTAACTTTTAGAGGCAAGTCTGATAAGGGTTTGCTCGTTCTTTTCTTGTTTACTCGTTTTTCGTCTGTGGACTTTGATAACTACGTGAGGCTCTTTACAAAGCAAACTAACGAATAAGCCTTGACGTTCTTGCAGCTCTTGTAGATAAGAAACAAGAAAAAGTTTCACTACTCTTGATGGAACGTACTGCCCATTACAGTTATGTAACGTAGTTACAGACGTCATAACCTGAATTAAAAAGAAACAGCTACGCTGGAAATGGAAATGAGCGTATGGCGTCAGTGGCTGGGAGTTCCCAGGCGGTAAGTTGGCCGCCAAGTGAAAGTGTTATTCAGTGCGACCCCACATTGGGCGATTTGCGTGTCGACAATGGGGATGAAATGATGATGCGGACACCCAGTCTCTGAGTGGAGAAAATCTTCCACCCTAGCCGGGAATCGAACCTTGTCCCCCACGCGTTCAGCTAATGGGTCGGACACAGCTACGCTACAGATGGCCTACCATTAACTGCTGAATTAGCATACAGAAATTATTGGATTTAAGACTCATGAAAAAATACAGACGTGAATTTGCTCTATGCATCTATTAAAAGCAAGAACTTACAAGCTGACAGAACACTGATGATTGATTTATATGCATGTAATTAGGTAATGGGAGGGAGCTAAATGACGCAGTTACTTAGAGAAATTTTTTTAAGAGACTTAAGTTGCGGTTCACGGGTACATCTGGCTACTGAAACAACTATATAGTGCTAATAACGTGCTACATGATTGCGGGGCATCCAATCACATATCTAAGAATACACGTGAAATGTACACGTACCCTTGTAGATGATGTCGTCAAGTAAGGCACAGGCGTGGCTACCTCGAAAGTGAGTAACCAAAAAGTCATGAAACTTAGAACCTTGAAATTCTGGTTACAAGAGAGCTGCCGATAGTCAGAAAGAATATTCAACAACACCAGGCAATAAGTTATAATGAAAGGATTTGGTGATTTCAGCAGTACTGCCACCTCTCAACTTACATGTGGCATCTAAAGAGCATCAGTGATCGATGTAATGAAATTTCATGAAACTCAGGTAGTTACTTAGTAACCATCGATAGCTGTAAGGGTTGTGTAACGAGAAGACATCATACTTTGAATAAGTGGAGTGATGGTTCAGGTGCCAGTCCACTCATCTAGATTCGTAGCGATCCAGATTGATGTTTACCGGTGTTCCACCAAATCTCTTAAGAGAAATGTCGGAATGGTTCTTTTAAAAAGGACTCGGCTGATTTCCTTCCAGCTTCTCCAAAACCCGATCTTTTCCTCCGTCACTAATGCTCATGTCATCGGCGGGACGTTTTGTTTCGTTACCATGAGAGTCGAATGCTTAATTATGAATTTTTGCTTTTAATTATTTTTGGCAGAATACTGCCGGACATCACACAAAAGTACGTCAACAAAGGCTACTATTCATAAGAGAGAAACTGACACCAGTTTTTCAGAACTCCGCAGGTTAGAACTAGCGCTACAACGTGTCCCCGGTTCTCGCCCCCCACCTGGCCTTAATTTACGTTAATTTCTTCCGTCTCAGCATTTCTTGATAGTTTTTTAGTTTTCTACATCTTCCATTTTCTTACCTCTCCATTTGTTGCCGTCCGCTCCTACCTCTCTTACGAGCTATCCACTTATCTTCTCACTCTTATTAACTATTACTCGATGTAACGCAGTAATCTCTGTCTTGTATGTTACTCCGTCTTCCATCATTAAGCTCTCAGGTTTTCAAATCTCGTCCGGTGAAGTCCTCAGTAATCAGTCTTTCCTTCTCATCCCGTATTGTAAGACTCAACTGACCCGCGGTTCTGGGTGATTATTCCGAAATCTACCGCTTGTCCCACACCTCTCCAGTCCTTTTCCTTCAACCCTCTTCCTTCCCCTTAAAACATTCTGACACAAGAAGCAGTCTCTGGTTTCGGAAGCTTGCTTAATCATAAACTTCTTTTATGTGTGTGTTCCGCCTCCGCTTGGCGAGTAGATTTTTTATCTGTCCAGTTACATTACATCGACAGAAATAAAAATAAACTTTCCTTCGTTTCTTAAATTCTCTTGTGAAGTACGAAATTAAGAAGTGCAAGAAGGAATGAGCGAGCAGAGGCTTCTTGTAAAAGTCTTGCTATAAGAAAGGAATTGTTACTGAGAAATCCGCTTTGACATCCAAGAATAATTGTCTTCTTTCTAAGAAGACACAGGAATGATAAATCCTAGAACAAAACACTAACAGTGGGCCATAGTTGAGAGAGATTAGTAATTTCGTCTCAAGCGAAAACTATTAGAGAAAGAACGAGGTGTATGGGCACTTTGTTTCATTTTTCAAATCGTTGCAACCCGATTATGAGAGATTAAAATAGAGCAAGGTCTGTCAGTTATCCATTAAGAGCATCAGATACCAAAAATAGCAACCGGCCGGTGTGGCCGAGCGGTTCTAGGCTCTTCAGTCTGGAACGGCGCGACCGCTCCGGTCGCAGGTTCGAATCCTGCCTGGGGCATGGATGTGTGTGATGTCCTTAGGTTGGTTAGGTTTAACTAGTTCTAAGTTCTAGGGGACTGATGACCCCAGCTGTTAAGTCCCATGGTGCTCAGAGCAATTTGAACCATTTTTGAACTAAAAATAGTAAATTTATTCACGGCTGTGACGGTGAATTCCTTGGCCACATGTTTTGCAGTACGTGAAATAAACTTCAGTAAGGCCTCCAGAATTATTGTTGGACGGGATCAAACGCGAGCCAGTGACAACGAATGACTTGCTTATAGTTTTTCCAGAACGATAAACATCGTCTGCCGTGCTGGTCGCCTCCACACGTGTGCCACCAGCTCTCTGTCAATGTGTATACAGGGGAACACGCGCTCATTGCGAAGTGATTCGTCATTCAGTCCGTACCTACATTTTGTAACGGAACATACCTAGACTAGATTTATAAGTTTTAAACGCACACCTGTCGTCGACAAGT
The DNA here is from genome assembly GCF_021461395.2 of Schistocerca americana. Taxonomy (NCBI): domain Eukaryota; kingdom Metazoa; phylum Arthropoda; class Insecta; order Orthoptera; family Acrididae; genus Schistocerca; species Schistocerca americana. The sequence goes on along the minus strand of NC_060123.1, from coordinate 89,601,137 downwards.
GGGTTGTGCGAAGACGACACGGTCTGGAAGACTTCTGATATTTTACCTTGTTCCGCACACTTTGTTTCCAGGTGGACAGAAATATTCTATGCACTTAATGGATGTGACATGTAATGTTTAACATAGACAACACCCAATGGTGACAGTAATCTTTCCACATAGCTTTGTAAATAATTATATCGCCTTGTTACAATCCTTATTCGGTCACGATTGCTGTCTTTGAATATGTAGATCACTGCTGCCCGCGTCATCTGTACTTGTAACTTCCGAGGCGATACACTAGAATTTTAAAGTCACTCTTTTTGTTCACTCAGTAAAAGTGCTAACATATTGTTCTGATCTGACGCTATTGTGGTACATTCCCAGACAGCCGATATTTATACATGCCAAAGCAGGTTTCTGGGGGTGCTGCTGTTGCAGAAATGACGTATTCTGCGTGACGAAGTACTCTTTCTTTCAGTAACTAGCCAGGCAGGTGGACGGCTACATTCTCAGCGTATTTCATGTCACAATGCTGAGCCATGGTATCGCTACGAGTGGTCCTCTTTACGGCATCGAGCTCTCTTGCTTATACCCATGCCATTAAAAGGACTACGTATTAAAACTACTTAAGAGCTGTCTGTCATTTGGAAAGTTATTCTCAATTTTGCAGTAACGCTGATTTTGAAAAAGGCTTTCTTGTTTGTCCAACACACTAGCTTTGTTGACAAATCGAAAATTACATACAAATTGTCTTAAAATATATTATATAACCATGACACTGGCAAGAGTTACAAATCAACTTGCGAGTTTACTTATTAATAAATTCACACATTTCTTCATTTTACAAACAGTACATCAGTAAAACCTTGTTCGATGTTTGCCTCTTGGATTTTGTCTTGTGTTTTTCTGTAGAATCCCTACACAACATCCAACACTAATCTCCAAGCATTGAATTATTCCATCGTCCTTGATACCTCCTCTCCATATCTGAAACAACCTGGTGGAAACTCTCTCCTTGTCACTCACTGACTGCCCCCAGGCTGCCGGTAAATACATCCAAACCTCAAAACAGAAAATGTTATTTTTAGACTCAAGCTGCACAACAATGTCCTCATCTTCTGTTGCATGTTGTTCAGCTTTCTGACATACTCAAGGTGTTTATTTTTTTCCCAGAGCATTGCCGATGATTTCTTTAAATGCATTTCAATGATTTTTCTCTTTAGAAGTCATAGTAACTTCAACTTTTCTGTTTCTAACCAGAGCTCTGATATGAGAACCTACGAAGATTTGGCTTCCAAAATAGCGGGAAACTTGTCACTGACATATCTTCAACTATCAGTGTCTTGATGGAAATGAAATGAGCGTTTGGCGTCAGTGGCCGGGAGGCCCCTCGCGGGGCAGGTCCGGCCGCCATATCGCAGGTCTTATTACATTCGGCGCCACATTGGGCGACCTGCACGCCGGATGGGGATGAAATGATGATGAACACAACACAACACCCAGTCCCTGAGCGGAGAAAAATCTCCGACCCAGCCGGGAATCGAACCCGGGCCCAGAGGACGGCAATCCGTCACGCTGACCACTCAGCTACTGGGGCGGACAGTGTCTTGATCAAGAGCTTTCACAAACTGTTTCATTACACAAAGTTTTATATGAAGAGGTTACGAAGGAAATTTCCTATGATCTACTAGGCTACGCCTTATTGAGCTGTTAGTACCTGGTGTTAACCATTCGCTTTTGGGCCATTGTCTTTTTTTCAAATGTTTAACTCTTCCGCTGGTTGCCCGCTCGCAGAAATAACATGGATACTTTGTGAATCTCTGTTGTTGCCCTAATGTCATATAGGCTGCTTGCAAATCTCCATACAACAAAGACTGATCTTCAGCATATTTAATTTTCTCCTAAATTGTCGTAATTCTCCTTCGACCGCACTGGGTATGCTGATGGAACTGAAGACAGAACATTAACACTGTCTGGTCGCACACACTTAAGAGTTCTTTTACTAACATCGACGAATAGTATATAATTATATGTCATATTTACACAAAACGCAGGTCGTTTATTGATCTGGAATGTTTTTTACAAAGAAAGTGGTTTAAATGGATCTGAGCACTATGAGACTTAACTTCTGAGGTCAGCAGTCCCCTAGAACTTAGAACTACTTAAACCTAACTAACCTAAGGACATCACACACATCCATGCCGGAGACAGGATTTGAACCTGCGATCGTAGCGGTCGCGCAGCTCCAGACTGATGAGTCTGGAACCGCTCGGTCACAACGGCCGGCGAATGTTTTTACAATAAACTAGATTTTCTTCATCACTGAAGTACTGCAAGAGACCTTTTTCTCTGTTCTTGTAAAAAGACGCTAACGTATCACCGGCAACTAAGTTGTTTCCTGTAACCTCGAACCTAACAGCTCAGCTGCATCGTTTGGGAGGTTTAAATCCCTTACTGTATCACTTAGCTTGGCCTTTGATAATAGATCTGGGGCATTTAATATTTCAGGAACGAATTCGTCGGACAAGAGTGACGACGATAACTGTTAATGGCTCTGTCTGCAAATGGGTTCAAAAAATGGTTCAAATGGCTCTGAGCACTATGGGACTTAACATATGAGGTCATCAGTCCCCTAGAACGTAGAACTACTTAAACCTAACTAACGTAAGGATATCTCACACATCCATGCCAGAGGCAGATTCGAACCTGCAACCGTAGCAGTCGCGCGGTTCCCGACTGAAGCACCTAGGACCCCTCGGCCACCGAGGACGGCTGAAAATTTGTCAAACGGCTCTTAGCACTATGAGACTTAACTTCTGAGGTCATCAGTCCCCTAGAACTTGGAACTACTTAAACCTAACTAACCTAAGGACATCACACACATCCATGCCCGAAGCAGGATTCGAACCTGCGACCGTAGCGGTCGCGCGGTTACAGACTGTAGCGCCTAGAACCGCTCCTCTGTCTGCAGTTCACTACCGTTTGTAGGTGGCTTTGCTATGGGAATGCCAGGGCCATGTGGCAGTGGTCTCATAGCGGATGGCAAGTTTGGGTACAGATGTAACAATCAGTAATGTGATTTTGAGATTCACGCCACAGAATTGACATTCCAAAGTTTTGTAATGGTTTCTTTCACCTTGTCAAATTTCGTAATTTTTCACATAAGCACTGCGCACAGTATGACGAGCCCAAATGACAATCGAGTTCGAAATTCGAATCCGAAATAAGCCCTGTGAGCTTTTGTTACAAATAATGTATTGTTTCTCATCTTCCTCACAATAAAAATACCTTAAATGTAGCAAGATGAATTTCGATTATTTACTGAACACCTCCTTTGCGTTAGTCTGTACTGAAATACATACGATAAGGCCAACAAATTGGTAGTATTATATATTAATTTCTTCCTTTGTAAAATAACTGTTGCGGCCATTATAGATATATTCACAATACAAAATCACGTAAACAGCTAGGAATCTGCTGCCATCTGTCTTAAAACAGTAAATTTATGCTTTTGAGTAGATTTATTCCAATAGATGGCGATGTTGCCATGGTAAAATTTTCATGCTCACATAAATGACAGTAAAATAAATAGAAATTGAAGATAATAATTTTTAGAGAAATTATGATCGTTACTATTATATGGGCTACATTTTTAGAATGAGGGCATGTAAATTTCTATAAAAATACGTCAAAATCTAAAACAGCAAAATCACTATTGACCTGCTTTACTGAATCGATGTCTGTCTCCATTTTGTCTGCAGCTGAGCCTACATCATCATTCCGTTTCATAGCATTGGCAATTGTCATACGTAGGTATTTGTATCAGCTAACTAATTCCAGATGGGACTTATTAAAACTGTAGTCAAAATCATTCTGTGTCTTCTAAAGTGCAGAAGTTTACGTTTCTGAACGTTTGAAGCAAGCTGCAAATCTCTGCAACACTTTAAAATATTCCTTTACTCAGTATTTTGTTATAGGTAAGTGCATTACCTACTAAGAGTGGGAGATTACTTTAATACGATCTGCCAACTCACTAACATGCAACATGAAAAGGCAGGGTTGAAAACAGTGAATACAAGTGTCAGACCCATAGTCTCTGACGCCATTAGATCGTACTTCTGTTGTTGGTGCTGTTAGGGGTTGAGGTGGAAGTAGGGTGACGTCAGAATAACACAGGCCAACGACGTAGATACTTTTTTGTAGTAAATATCTTATGTTCTTTACGGTGGGAAGTCTAAATATGATACTTAAAAAACCGTATCACCCTCCATTTCTTCACATTTTACAGTTAAATTTATTAAATTAAGTGATTTTTTAAAGAATTTAACAGCTTTTATAAAGTTAAAATAATTTAAAAAGGAGTTGTAATGAATGTAGATGACGTTGTAGCACTGCTGAAAAACATTTTCGGGCAAGAAAAGTTCTATTCTATTTTTCTGTTAACAGATAGTGTTTTGTTTACTGTCAACCTAACCTTACTTTCCGGTTTCCTCTACGTGTGCCTAGTACAATGTCTAATAGTGGTTGTAAAAACTCCGCTGACAGTTTTGTTTATGTCTGTGGTGAATTTGTGATTAAAAAAACCAAAGAAACATTACAGACTTTGTGAAGAAGTACATCTATCATGCTTTGGATCTAAACTTGGTGATCAAGATAAATCGTGGGCCCCACATAAGGTATGTTATATGTGTGTTGAAAATCTGAGAAAATGGCCCAAAAAAGAGAAAAAAGCCTTTAGCTTTGCTGTTCCTATGATATGGAGGAAGCCAAGAAATCATTCCAATGATTGCTGCTTTTGCAGTGTTGATATTATTGGTCATAATTCGAAAAACAAGAAGGTAATGAGCTACCCTAAACTTCTGTCTGCCATCGAACCAGTAAGGCATTGTCTCGATTTGTCGGTTCCTGAACCACCAAATGTTTTAAATTCTATTCCAACACAAACATTTTCTGGTGAACTATGTGATTTAGATAAACCACATGACGATGAATTCCATTGTAATACAGAAAGTCTAGAGCCCAAATTGTCTACTGAGACTGAACTTAAAGATTTTGTTAGGAATCTGGGCTTAACGAAAGAAATAGCTGAATTACTTGGCTATAGATTAAAAGAAAAGAACTTATTGGCAGTTGTAACCAACATATACATGTATAGAAAGAGAGAGCAGCAATTTTCCAAGTTTTTTCAACAGGAAGATGATTTAGTGTACTGCTCAGACAGTCCTGATCTAATGAATGAGTTTGGTATTGAAAAAAAAGAAGACTGGTGGCTGTTTATTAATTCATCCAAAACTAGTTTAAAGGCTGTTTTATTACACAATGGTAACATGTATGTATTGTTGGACATTCTGTAGATATGAAAGAAAGCTGTGAAAACCTAGAAATAGTGCTAAATAAAATAGGCTATTCTGCTCATGGTTGGATGATATGTGGCGATTTAAAAGTAATATGCATGCTCCTTGGTCAGCAAGGTGACTTTACCAAATTTGCATGTTTCTTGTGTGAATGGGACAGTAGAGTTACGGATTAACACTGGTGCAGAAAGAACTGGCCTGTCCTCATAGTCTTTAAAACCTGGTGAGAACATTCTACCCAAAAACGTTGTAGATCCAAAAAACGTACTCTTCCCACCACTACATATAAAGTTAGGCCTAGTGAAACAGTTTGCAAAGGATTTACCTAAAGATGAATCGTGTTTTAAGTATCTCTGCCAAAAGTTTTCACACCTTTCAGAAGCTAAACTAACAGAAGGCGTCTTTGTCGGACCTGACATTAGATAACTGATGTTTGATGTTAACTCTGAATCCACAATGACCTTAAATGAGAAAGAAGCTTGGGTATCATTGAAGCAAATCGTTACAAAGTTCTTAGGACATGAAAAAGCCCCATAATATGTTGCTGTTATAGCTACAATGTTAAAGAACTTTAAAACTTTAGGATGTTTTATGAGCCTGAAAGTTCACTTTTTGAACAATCACCTTGATTAGTCCCCGGACAATGTGGGAGATCTTAGTGAGGAGCAAGGAGAGCGTTTTCACCATAACATTAAGGTTATGGAAAAACACTATCAAGGTCGCTGGAACACCAGCATGATGGGGGACTACTGTTGTTCACCTTACCGAGAAGTTCAGCAAGCAAGTCATTGCAGAAAAAGCTACACAAGAAGCTCTGAAGAAAAAAAGAGAAAGAAAATACAAAGCAATTCCTGCTGCAAGTGAAACCTCTATTTACACATATCACTGGTTTAAGTAGCTGCCGGCCGAGTGGCCGTGCGGTTCTAGGCGCTTCAGCCTGGAACCGCGTGAACGCTACGGTCGCAGGTTTGAATCCTGCCTCGGGCATGGATGTGTGTGATGTCCTTAGGTTAGTTAGGTTTAAGTAGTTCTAAGTTCTAGGGGACTGATGACCACGGATGTTAAGTCCCATAGTGCTCAGAGCCATTTGACCCATTTTTAAGTAGCTACCGCCGGCCGTAGTGGCCGTGCGGTTCTAGGCGCTACAGTCTGGACCCGCGAAATCACAGCGGTCGCAGGTTCGAATCCTGCCTCGGGCATGGATGTGTGTGGTGTCCTTAGGTTACTTAAACCTAACTACGTTCTAGGGGACTGAAGACCTCAGAAGTTTAGTCCCATAGTGCTCAGAGCCATTTGAACCATTTAAGTAGCTACCTGTAAATACAAATCACGTTTATGTTGAAACAAAGCGTTTCATTAATTTCCCCATTTACCGTATAGCATAGGATTTTTACACCATTTAGTAAAAAGCATATTGCTCGAAAACTATGGGTGATACAAAAAAACTAAGGCTATATTTGTATTCAGCTCATAACAATCTATAAAGATCAACTATCAAAGTACAAAAAAAAGTTTAAGAAAAATTTTTTTAATTGGCCTCTGTATTCGATAACATTAGATATTAGCGTCAAAACGATAGTTTGGAAAGGCTCTATACTCAATTATGACAGTACAAATGGGTCTTATTTCCAAGATTATTCGAAAAGAAGTCTGCAAACATTATATAATGTCTTTATGGTCTGCGAATGGCATTCATCATACTATACACATATGCGCTTGTTTAGGTTAAGTGACTGAGGAATCGATACCATGTTTAGAATGTAGTCAAATGGAGTATTTGTTGCTTTGGACATTCCAGAGTTACACAGAGTTTCATTCTCTTAAGTATTCAACTATTATTTCTCTTGGTAGACAAACTAAATGTTCTGTTTTTATCAAGTTTTGCGTTAAATTGTTATTGCAATGAATCTATAAAAGAAAATACTATGTAATTAATGTCGTGTACTTTATTCATCAACATGTAAAAAAGTCAACTTTTATTTTGCAATTTTGGATGGTTTGACTCTTCCTCCTTTTTAATATAAGATTTGGGATGAAAGAGTAACGTCGAATAATCAGCTGGTACGTTTTACTTTATTGCTATTTCATAATATATATCTTTTATTCGCAAGACACTGGTTCTTTCTACCATTTGTATAGGTATAATAGAATGATAATTCATATGCAATAATCAATCCAATCTTTTTAGATGGAACGATAATATCGTCACTAACCATTCCAGAAATACTGGTGTCCAAAACTAAACCAAGAAGCTGCTTCTTTGCCACCCTGTGTCTAATTCACAACATAATAATACAAACTGTCGACAGATGTTGCTACGATCGTGTTCTGCACGGAAGAGAGCATTCCGATTAACAGACAACCACGCCAACATGTCAGGGCTCCTATCAAGCGGGGTAGTGTTCGCAGGGTAGTCCCACATCAATAATCGCTGTGTGCACAGCCACAGATGGTGCTGTATGGGACAGAGAAGGCGCCTACAGGTTCTCTGCAGGAGAATGGAAGCAGGAGAGTCGCAAACTGATGTGGCCCGATGGCTTAATGTAAATCGTTCAGTTGTTTCTCGGATGAGGCGACAGTTTATAGAGATAGAACTGTACCCCGGAGACCAGGATAGGGCCGACCGCGTGTGACATCAGCTGCACGGGTACGACGGTACCGCCTTAGTACTGCCCTGCAACTGGCATCTGACCTCGCAGCTTCCCCTGGACACGTCGTATCGAGGCAAACGGTGTACAGAAGGTTTCAACAGAGTGGCCTTTATTGTAGGAGACCTGTTGTCTGTTTACCTCTAGCGCGTCTTCATAGAAGGGAACGTCTAGAGTGGAGCCGCCAACATGCCACATGGACGATCTAGCGGTAGGCCAATGTTCTTTTCACAGGTAAGTCCCGATATGGTCTGGAGAGTGATTTTCGACAGACTCGCATCTGGAGGGAACGTGGAACATGATCTTAGGACCGCATCATTATTGAAAGAGACCGATATCGAGTAGGATGTCTAATAGATGGACAAGGGTAATGTTGCCCATTCGAAGACCTCTTCATGGGATTGTACGGGCGATTCAGCAAGATTTAATTGCTGTCAGGTACCACGAGGAGATGTTGCGATCTCACGTTTGTTGCGAGGTGCTGTGGGCCCAGACGTTATACTGATGGACGATAATGCCAGACTTCACAGAACACAGGTGGATGATGTTTTTTTTCGAAACGGAAGATACTGCGCGTATGGCGTAGCCTGCTCGCTCTCCCGGTTTCAGTCCCATAGAGCATGTCTGGGATGCACTAGAGAGACGAGTTGCATCACGGCACCATCCTCCAACCACTCTCCAAGAGCTTATGAGCAGCTATGCAGGAAGAATGGGCGTTATTACCTCAACATGAGGTTCATGACATCACTCACAGCATGTCCCGTGATTCTTAGGCCTGTATTGTTGCCAGAAGTTCACATCCCACACTGAGCGCACTAACCAGTTGTCAGACTGTGTTTGCAAATCGGTGAAGCTGGAAGAAAACGAAGGAAATTTTTGTCTACCGTTATGCATGTTGCAGTTGATTACGTTCTGTATCCTTTACATTGTTTCTACTTTACTCTCACGGGTTTATACTGTTTTCTGGCCAAATAACTGCTACCTTGCAAAATTTCCAGTTGTTACTTCAATTTTGGAAACCATTGCAATCGAGACCGTGATAACTGATACGAAATCACCAGTCAATGAAGTTAAGTGACGGAGTCTATCACTATGCAACACACTGTTTTTAATCCCTTTGTGTCAAATTCTGGACAATGTCTCTCTATTTGAAAGACGTCATCATCCCGCACTACGCTGTCGCAATGTTCCCTAAACGTTTCGAGCACCGCCGGTGTAGGTCTTGGTACTTGAGAGTCTTAGAGCTTCAAAGCTCTGGCTACAGATGGCTATCGAGGTCAGCGATTAACGGCCGACCACGCTGCGTAAACAGACGCATCCACAGAGCGAGCTGCGGTGCAGCGGTCTCCGTGTGGAGCTCCACACGTGATCCACGCTCTTCACTGACTGCGAATGATGCGGTGGTAGCACCACGAAGCAACTTGTTATGAAGACGGACTTTCCGATTTTCCTCAGACACCTGAAGAATGATGTGTGGTTATATTTTAAACTTATTTAGTTTACTGTGTAATAACCGCTCGTTTCTGCAGTCTGCAGGTAGAGCTATACAGAATTACATTAAATTAATGGAACATAATTGACAGACTGTACTAATCAAAATTCCTGGAGTTTCTTGTTTCAATAGATATCTATATCTACATCTACATCCATACTCCGCAAGCCACCTGACGGTGTGTGGCGGAGGGTACCTTGAGTACCTCTATCGGTTCTCCCTTCTATTCCAGTCTCGTATTGTTCGTGGAAAGAAGGATTGTCGGTATGCCTCTGTGTGGGCTCTAATCTCTCTGATTTTATCCTCATGGTCTCTTCGCGAGATATACGTAGGAGGGAGCAATATACTGCTTGACTCTTCGGTGAAGGTACGTTCTCGAAATTTTGACAAAAGCCCGTACCGAGCTACTGAGCGACTCTCCTGCAGAGTCTTCCACAGGAGTTTATCTATCATCTCCGTAACGCTTTCGCGATTACTAAATGATCCTGTAACGAAGCGCGCTGCTCTCCGTTGGATCTTCTCTATATCTTCTATCAACCCTATCTGGTACGGATCCCACACTGTTGAGCAGTATTCAAGCAGTGGGCGAACAAGCGTACTGTAACCTACTTCCTTTGTTTTCGGATTGCATTTCCTTAGGATTCTTCCAATGAATCTCAGTCTGGCATCTGCTTTACCGACGATCAACATTATATGATCATTCCATTTTAAATCACTCCTAATGCGTACTCCTAGATAATTTATGGTATTAACTGCTTCCAGTTGCTGACCTGCTATATTGTAGCTAAATGATAAGAGATCTTTCTTTCTGTGTATTCGCAGCACATTACACTTGTCTACATTGAGATTCAATTGCCATTCCCTGCACCATGCGTCAATTCGCTGCAGATCCTCCTGCATTTCAGTACAATTTTCCATTGTTACAACCTCTCGATACACCACAGCATCATCCGCAAAAAGCCTCAGTGAACTTCCGATGTCATCCAAAAGGTCATTTATGTATATTGTGAATAGCAACGGTCCTATGACACTCCCCTGCGGCACACCTGAAATCACTCTTACTTCAGAAGACTTCTCTCCATTGAGAATGACATGCTGCGTCCTGTTATCCTGTTACGTTTTAACCAGTTTTCTTCGATATTAAACCCTCTTAAAATCTGTGTATGAAACTCGACATATACATCTACATCTACATGGTTACTCTGCAATCACACTTAAGTCATTGGCAGAGGGTTCATTGAACTATTTTCGTGCTACTTCTCTACCATTCCACTCTCGAATGGCACGTGGGAAAAAGGAATACCTAAATCCGTTCGAGATCTGATTTCTCTTATTTTACTATGATGATCATTTCTCCCTACGTAGGTGGGTATCAACAAAATATTTATGCTTTCGGAAGAAAAAGTTGGTGATTCAAATTTCGTAAATACATCTCGCAGCAAAGAAAACAGCCTTTGTTTCAGTGACTGCCACCCCAACTCACGTATCATATCAGTGGCACACTCACCCCTATTGCGCGATAACATGAAACGAGCTGCCCTTCGTTGCACTTTTTCGATGTCCTCCGTCAACCCTACCTGGTAAGGATCCCATACCGCGCAGCAATATTCCAGCAGAGGACGGACGAGCGTAATCAAAGCACAGTCTTTGTTTCGCTTTCCCCACAATATTATCTATGTGGTCTTTCCAATTTAAGTTGCTCATAGTTGTAATTCCCTTAGATTTGTGCGATTTATCGTATACCCAAAATTTATCGGATTTCTTTTAGTACGCTAGTACTCTAGTAAATATGCGATGCAGCTGTTAATGAAGGTAATACACCTAGGTTTCTAAGTGCAACAAATAACATTAGGTACAGGATGACAGTTATTGAACTACATGGATTAAAACCGTCATAACTTCTCAACGGTTTGTGCCAGAGCGTTCAAACTGCACGGTTGGCAGCGGAACATGAAGTGAATTAGTATTCGCATGCATGCCTTGTTTTAGCGACGAAGCCCACTTTCATTTGGATGGGTTCGACAATAAGCAAAATTGGCTCATCTGGGGGACTGAGAATCCGCATTTCGCAATGTAGTAGTTTCTTCACTCTCAACGGGTGACTGTGGTGTGCAATGTGTAGTCGCCGAATATTCGGTGCGCTGTTCCATAATGGCACAGTGACTACCGAACGGTACATGAAGATTTTGGAAGATGATTTCATGCCCATTATTCAAAGTGCCCCTAATTTCGAAAAGATGTGTGTAGAGAAGGGCAACGGTAAGTCTCTTCATGAATATGGAATTCCGTTGTTCCGAACAATCATGAGTAGAATTAGGGTTGGAGATTTACTACGATGTCTTTGATTTGATGATAAGGCTACACACTAGACGAGAAAAGAAATCTCGAAAAATAAAAGAGAAGCTGTAGGAGCTGTATTTGAGATGTTCGTTGAAACTTGTATTTCATGTTGTGTAGTAGGTGATAATTTTACAGTGGACGAGCATCTGTGCACATTTAGCGTAAGGTGTGGTGTCAAAGTGCATATACCACCTAAACCAGGAAACATGGGATAAAAATATGGGCGGTTGTAGACCCTGAGGCAAAGTACATAGTAAATGGATAAACGTATAGAGGGGAGTAGGCAGCGTCAGAGAGACCCAGCAGGGCAGGACTGTGGTTAATGACATGGTAGAACACTTGAGAGGAGTAAAGCAACAGGACTGATAATTTCCTCTGTAGCTATGAACTTGGCCAAGAGCTGGAGAGAGAACTTCTACCTTTTGAGATAGCTCCGCTCTAATCGTTAGTACATACGAAATGAAAATTCTGCCATACAACGCTACAGAAGTTTTTTCCAGAACCGTCGGGATAACCGGTAAAATGCTAATTGCATCCCTTGATTTAAGGAAACGGAAAAGTCGTCATTCTACTGTCGACACAGCGTGAAATGTGAAACATTCAAGAGCTGTCCAGATGAAAAGAAAAAGTCACAGGTTTTTTTTATTTTGCAACAGCACAAAATCTGGAGTAGACACTGTCACCATGATGGCAAGGCAGTATTTAACTAAATGAGCTACGAGGATTCGCCTCTTGCTGGCGTTTATTTTTTATTTTTTTATTTTTTGACGTGATAGAAATGGCAGCCATCAGTGCCCGTAATCTGTACACGAACATAATTTCTATGGGTGAAGAAAAGAACAGAGCAAGTAGGAAGTTTGTAAGAGACCTTGCTAAAGGAATTGCTGCACCCGAAATAAGAAGACGATTACGGAAATCACAGAAAGGAACCAAGACCATAACAGATGCAGTAAACGTAAGTGCATTTCAACATCTGGTAGGATTTTAAGCAACAATTTTGAAAGAGAAGTGAATGGGGGAGAAGAGGTCAAGATGTGGCTCGTGTCCACGTGAGAAAGAAGAAAAACAAAACAAGCATGGAATAACAGTGGTGACTTTTTATGTAGTGGTCGGTGATGAGCAAATTATAATAAATATATTGATCATTCTGTGAAGCAGGGCTGTGAACAGTTGAAATTAACACTAGAGGGAAAAAGCTGTGAATGTTTCCTGTAATACTTATTCTACAATTTTTTTCAGTGTGGGACAGAATTTCGTAGGTCGACGATTCTTCATCCATCTATTAACGTTGTTGTATGGATGAATAAAAAATTTTTTCGTGGTTGACAAGTATTATAACTGTCAGTTTGTGTTGTAACAAGGCTTTCAGGATGGGATGTTGAAAAGAGAACTGAGATTTCGACACGCCACTGTGTTAGAAATTCATGGTGGTCGTCATTCTATTCGAGTTACCTCATCATTACAGGTGAACTCACAGTATTTTCTGAGACACAAGAACTGATGTGTTTCAGTGATACTGGGCAGTGGATTTGTAGGCCCCGCTGCCACCCTTCTATCTCACTTTTCTGATGAGACCATTGCAGTACATAATGTACCAAAGAGAAGCTAAGCAAGTTAGCACAAACACACACACAGGTACATACAGGAGTTCGGCAAAAGTATGGAAAAACAGAGAGAAATGTATGGTTGAACCTAAATGTAGATGCTGTCCAAGCCTGCAGGTTGCGTTGTTGTATTTGATCACGAACGGCACCTCTGCAATGTCTTCAATACGTTGCAAGAGTCAGTGGTGGTCATAGAAGTGTTTTAGGTAGTTGTGAGTGCGTTATGTCGGGGCCAAGTGAATTCGAAAGTGGTGAGATTGTTGGTGCTCGAATGGGGGGGGGGGGGGGGGGGGAGAGGAGGGGAGGGGTTGCTCCCGTGTCCAAGTTCGCCGAAGTGTTTGGTGTTTCAAGAGGCACCGTATCGAAAGTTTACACAGCATGCAGGGAAAGCGGAAAAACATCATCTACTATGTCATAATGTCGACGAAAATGTGTGTTGCATGGTAGTGGCGGACGGTCATTCAAGAGGACTGTGACGAAAAATAAAGAAGACGACAGCCCAAAAGTTACAGCAGAACTCGGTGTTGCACTCGCGAACCATGTCATCACCAGAACAACATGAAGACAGCTCCAAAAGCAGGGAATTGGAGGGCGAACTACAATTCCAAAACCTCACATGGGTGATGCAAATGCCTGTAATATGAAAACGCGATGAAGAAGCCATGAAACAGCACTGTGCTCCAAAGGTTCATTCTGAGAGATTTCTTCCTCAAATTCAGGCTATGTTTCACACCAGTAGACTTCTCTTGGCCAGGAGGGCCCTCTTCTAGTCTGCTCTCTGTGCCCTTCTTGTTTCGTTCGTCACGGGCTATTTCATTTCCAGGGCAGCAGAATTTCTGAGCCCGCATTTAAGTATCAAGCTTCTCAGTGTTCTCATGTCGGCTGCTTCTCGTTAGCTTTGTCTGTCTCTAGTTTATTCTCAGTCCATAATCTATACTCAGACTGTTCATTCCATTCAATGGATCTTGTAATTCTTCCACACTGTCGCTGAGTGTAGCTATGTCATCATTGAATCTTATCGTTGATATCTTTTCACCCTGAATTTTAATCCCAGTTTCTCTCATTTCCTTTACTGCTTTTTCGATATATGGCTTGAACACCGTCTCTGTATTACACCCTTTTTTATCCTACCACTCCCTTCTTGGTTTTCCAATCTTATTGTTCCCTCTTGCTTCTTGCACATATCGTGTATCATCCGTCTTCCCTGTAGCGTACTCCTGTTTTCCTGAGAATTTCGAACGTTTTTTCTAGATGGACAAATCCTACGAGCATATCTTGAATTTTCTTCAGCCCTGCTTCTACTGTCGAGCGCAGTCAGACCTGATTTTATGGTGCCCTTCCCTAAACTGATCTTCATATTGCAGATTCTCAGTTTTCTTTCCCGTTCTTCAGTATATTATTCTTGACAGTTGCTTGGATGTGTGACGTGTTACTCTGAGTGTGCCCTTCCTATCTTTGGAATTGTGCGGATCATATTCTTCTTGCGGGAAGGGGGTTAATAATAAGGAACAGGTTATTAGAAATACTGTTTGCTGTCTTCTACAAGGGCGTGATAACTATTTTCGTGGTCAGCTAGAAAGCGATGGAGAATATACTGACCACATTTTCCAGTCTGCAGTTCCACATTCTTGTCTTGCCCACTGAAAGAAATGTTTCTATTCTCTGTTTACTCAGCGGATCAGGAACTATGATTATAAATGAAGATTTTGAGTTCTAATTGATAGATATATCTGATAAACAGTCCCACGCGCAACGTAGTAATATTGCTGATGATAATAGTAATCAAAAATATGACGTCTCTATCATAAACAGCACTATGAGCAATTCAGAGTCGACCTCTACGATAAGTTCAAATTAAATGGTCTTTCACACCGACTTCTGATAATCAAAGTTAATTGCTCGCTACAAAAGCGGAAAATAATGTTGCCACTTACCACGCGTTTTTGTTAACATTAAGGGCGGAGCACAAACAGTTACTTCCGCGAAATCTTAGCTATTCACGACGGTGCGAGTTCACTTTCTATGATTACTAAAAACATGCGTTTAGTAGCGGCCGAGTTGTGTCGTCACTCGAGGCAGCGCGTAAGCCGGCTTTGGACTGACGCGGACTGTATGGCAGCCGGGCGCGAAGTGAAGTCCCTCGCTGCGTCTCAAACAGCCGCGGGGAGTGACCACTCGGTTAGAGGCGCTATGTCACGGATTGCGCGGCCTCTCCCGGCGGAGGTTCGAGTCCTTCCTCGGGCATGGGTGTGTGTGTTGTTCTTAGAGTAAGTAAGTTTAAGTAGTGTGTAAGTCTAGGGGCCGATGACCTCAGGAATTTTGTCCCTTTGGAATTCACACACTCACGTCTCTCAGGCGGTATTTATATATGGGCGCAGCGGACGGCCAAGGGACCACCTGCTGTCATCCGCTCTATGGCCCCGGTATAGCCTCTAAATGCCACTTTCTCGGAGACATAATATTTTAGAACACTGTCATGATTCAATTTTGAATATTCTTAATTTTTGTGTAAATGGAGCTCAGTAGGCTTTTATCGCAGAAAAAATTTTAGCTCGACTGCATTTAAACTTTGCCGTCTAGAACTTTTAGAACGGAACTGACAGTAGAACATGACCTCTAAGCCGGCCGAAGTGGCCGTGCGCTTAAAGGCGCTGCAGTCTGGAACCGCAAGACCGCTACGGTCGCAGGTTCGAATCCTGCCTCGGGCGTGGATGTTTGTGATGTCCTTAGGTTAGTTAGGTTTAACTAGTTCTAAGTTCTAGGGGACTAATGACCTCAGCAGTAGAGTCCCATAGTGCTCAGAGCCATTTGAACCATTTGAACCATGACCTCTAAACTTCAACTTTAAGAGACCTTGTATTGACTCTAGTATTTAATGGATTTCATCAGGTACTGAAATCAAAACTTTCTATCATTAATATAAATGATACTTAATCTACTAAAAGTAAGAACGTTTTGTTCCAAGTTTAGTTTTCATTAAATTATTCGAAAACTATTAGAGGTAGCTTAATTGTTCACAAAGTTACTGTTTTTATATCAAACTGAAGCTTCACACAAATTTTCATCTTTCTAAGTTTAATATTTAGCCCTTCAATTTTTCTTAAAAACGTGGATTCTGACTAAAATCTTGTTCCGGTCAAGTTGAGACCTGTACCAGTTAATTTGCACATACATTCGCACATTCTGATCAATTTTTGGCTTTCTAGATTTGTTATTTAGCAACACGTACTTTTTCTTAAAATCATATATTTAGGGACAGATATGCACCTGAGCACTCTTTGATTTGAACATTAATATACTGAAGCACTCGTTGACAAAGTTGGGAAAAGCTTCTTTAATTTAATTTCATTCTTAAATTACGGCGAACTACTTGTTCGCTACGCACAGTAGCGTTATGATGACGTGACCCTAGTAGAAGTGAACTGGGCAAGTCCCGCCACACTCGCTCGTCTTTGCATCTCTGAAATGATACAGCGCTTGTTTCTCCACATTCTGAAAGTCTTATGATATATTGCCAGTCTCATAGAGTCTACACACCAACTTCAATATTCGTTCGGTTGTCATTTCCACCAATGTCTTGAGAAATTTCGACGAAATGTCGTCTATCCCTTCTGCTTTTTTTGTTCTCAAATCTTCTAGAGTTCTTTTAAATTCTAAGTTTAATACGGGATCCCCTGTGTCTTTCTTAATGACTCAAATTTCTTCTTCTATCAAGTCATCAGACAAGTTCCTCATAGTGGCCTTCAGTTACTCTTTCCACATATCCGCTCATTCCTCTGCGGTTAACAGTGGAATTCATACTGAACTCTTAACGTCATCAACCTTGCTTTCAATTTGACCAAAGTTCGTTTCGACCTTTCTGAATCCTGAGTCAGTCCCTCCAAATATCATTTCTTTTTTAATTGCTTCAGATTTTTCCTGCAGCCATTTCACCTTAGCTGTCCTCCACTTCATATTTACTTCTTCTTCAGTGATTTATATTGCTGTATTCCTGTCTTACCCTGAAATTTGTATGCTCCATCCTTCCGTCGAACAACAGAAATATTTCTTCGGTCAACTGAAGTATTTCATCTTCGCAGTTAACTTCCTGTACCTATGTTTGTCCCTCCAACATCTGTGATTGCTATTTTTAGAGCTGTTGATTCCTCTTCAACTGAACTGCCTACTGTGATACATCTTACCACAGTATTCAGATCCTTAGATACCTTCAAATGCGTTTCGTCATTCCTCACTACTTTAACACTCCACTTCCTTCCACACGATTCTCTGAACTTCATTCTACTCTTCATGATCACTAAATTAGGATCATTGTCTATATCTGCTCCTGGGTACGCCTTGCAGTGTACCATCTTATCTCAAAATCTCTTTCTGACCATGATTTAATCCAGCTGGAACCTTACCGTGTCTCTGGGGCACTTCGAAGTACACTTCCTCCTCATGTGATTCTTGAACAGAGTATTCACTCTTACCATCTGCAATTTATTGTAGGACTCAGTTTTTTTTCTCTCTCATTCCTACTGCCCAGCCGGTGTCCACCCGTGTATCCCTTTCTTCGGTTCCGCTACAATCACGATCCAGTCCCCCATGATTGTTAGATTACCACCTTCCTTTACATACTGAATTACGCGTTCAGTATCCTCATATATTTCCTTACTATTTTCATCTTCTGCTTGCGATGTTGGCAGGTATACCTGAACGATCGTTATTGGCGTTGGTTTGCCATCAGACCTGATGAGAACAACCCTGTCACTGAAGTTTTCACACTTTTCTCTACCATACTTTCATATTCATTACGAATCCCACTCTCTTTATAACATTTTCTACCGCCGTTGATAGTACTCTATATTTCTCTGACCAGAAATCCTTTATCTTCTTTTTATTTCGCTTCATTTACCGCCAATACATCTAGATAAAGCCTTTACTTTTCCCTTTTCACATTTTCTAGTTTTCCTACAACGATCACTTCCACGTGCCTACTCGTAGAATTTTATCCCTTCGTCGGTCGTAGGTTACAGGAAGACAGGTGTGTATCAGATTTACGAATGAAATTGGAAAATGATATCCTGTGCTCTCCTTTCTTACACTACCGAAGCATTACGATGAAATGTTACTTGCTCTTTGGAAATGATCAGGAGAGTTTTTAATTTGCTTCCCCCAGCTAATACCCTAGTGCCCGCATCTCGTGGTCGTGCGGTAGCGTTTTCGCTTCCCACGCGCGGGTTCCCGGGTTCGATTCCCGGCGGGGTCAGGGATTTTCTCTGCCTCGTGATGGCTGGGTGTTATGTGCTGTCCTTAGGTTAGTTAGGTTTAAGTAGTTCTAAGTTCTAGGGGACTTATGACCACAGCAGTTGAGTCCCATAGTGCTCAGAGCCATTTGAACCATTTTTTTAATACCCTAGTCTCTCATCCGAACAATGTGCCTAGTAGAACGAAACTTAAAATACAGCAAATCCAAATAAAGGCTTTAAACGAAAAACTGTTTGCACCATTATCATCTCTCACAGGTTATTTGTGTCCTCAGACATTGACTCTTACTTTTTTTTAAAAATAAGATCATATGTTGTCGTTCGCTTAGTATTAACCTTGTAAGATAAGTTTAACATTCGAAGTTATAACTAAAGAATGAGAAATGAGAGCATGATTCCCGTAATGATGTCGAAAATTCAGCGTAGCTTCGAACTACGACGGATCTCGTAATATGAAGTGAAGTCTGTGTCGCGCAACACGCTAGTAAACTTGCACAAGCTCTCGAGATGCGCTATTGAGATGTTGATGAATGAGCAAAGATCATCTAGCGGAATGAGCCTGCAGCGTTCAGTACGAGCGCTGCAAATTAAATTTCAGTCCTAGGACCGCGCGTAAACTGCATTAGGGTTATCCTTGTTAAGCAAAGTTTTGAGAGGAGAGTAAACTCTGATCCAGTTTTGTAGCGCATCGTAAACCAGGGGGCGCTCGCTCCGGCGGCAACAGCTGCACCCTTACTGGTTTATTAAATCTAAAATTGGTTACACTGAAGATTCTAGAACAACGACGTTTTTGTCTTCCACGTGAGCATTTGTTGGCGAGATGTTTCTTAGGTATGTCTTAACTTCCATGAAGCTTTCGTTACAGTTCCTCACGTACCCTAATGCAAAAAATACGTATATACGGCATGTACGAAGAGGTATCGTATTACACTGAAAAAGTGTTACCAAACAGTACTCACTATGTTGTTTTTAAATGAGAGGATTCGTCAGCAGCAAAGTTATCAGGTCTGACTACGTATTATATGTAATGATTTGTTGAACTACCATTCTACATATTGCCTTAACAAAAAAATTCTTGAACATTGTTAGCAAAGGTAAGGATTTGTATCGGTCTACATCATCTCTTTCTGTTTCTAGAATCACTGTGTGTGATTCTGTCCCATCCTGCTGTGAGCAGTCAGTCCAGACATTTCACTGTAATGTGTATTGGTTTTCAGTGATTTAAGTGCAATAACTGAGCCACAGGAAGCAATAATTTTGTAAGAAACAACACTGTACAGTCGTTGACACGTGATTCCTTAATCGTACCACACTTACATACCATATCTTAAATACTATGAAAGAGGAAGCTGGATGGAATCATAGTTGGTGGTCACACTGTATAATTAAGGCAATTTATTGACATGGCGCCTTAAAGAAACTGAGAATTACAGATTTTGGACGAGCCACTAGATAAAGCTTTGCAAACACAGTTAGAAACCCAACTGACTCAGTACTCAAACAGTCCCTTACTAAGAAAACAGAATTACTGACAAACTTGAGAAATTCAAACTCCCATATAGGATTTCCCTGAAAACACATATAATAAAACAATTACAAGTAAAGGGTGACTCAATGACAAAAGGAAACAAATTCATGTACATACAGGTTACATGCAATATGTATTTATATATCCATCAGCTTAAACCACCTTGGTGAAGGGAAGATGGTGTTATATGTGTTTTCAGCGAAATCCTACATGGCAGTTTGTATTTCTGAAGTTTGTCAGTAATTTTGTAAGAAACAACACTTTACAGTCGTTGACACGTGATTCCTTAATCGTACAACACTTACATACCATATCTTAAATACTATGAAAGAGTATCGGAAGGCGATATGTGAACAACTCCCGATAGTGACCAGATTCTTAAACACTGCCTGGGATGACATTTCACTCCCCTCCAAGGCGCTGGCACAATCAAAAGTTTCTGCCCGAATCACAAAGACATTCCAAAAACTCTGAAACATAGAAACACTCCGCAGAGCCTTTGACTTACATGGGCAGTTGTATTAATAGAGTGCAGGCTTTAAAAACGGCAACATAAAATCATTTGATTGCAAGAGACACAAAGCACTAGTAAAACTTCTGAGAAAACTTTCAAATAACGGCCACCATTTAATTAAGCCAACTGAACTCTTCCACCCTGTCTTAAGGTTCGACTATGAAAGTCTTACCATAATAAAAACGTTTAAATGGCTCTGAGTGTGTCGGTGAACAAACACAATTACGACGACTTACTTCATATCAGGTACACAATACGAGGGAGCGGGTTCTACAGCTTCACCGCTTCCATTCAAATTTTGTTCCCAGCGAAGTCACAGAACTTGTATCTCCAAGCTGCCCATGTCCGCAAACCGCCCAACCAATATCACACACAACGCAACGTGTAACGGTCATCACGCTCGTTCGGCAGCCGTTGATACTCGTCTCCCCGCGAATGTCACGAGATCTCGAAGGTTACCCGTCGAGGGCTCACAACCAACTCGCTTCGCCAGCCAACCCGGAAGATAAGACAAGTGAAAAGCAAAGGTAACTTAGCTCAACCACAATCGATCTCAACGATGTATGAACAAAATATCACTGGCGCCAGCTCGCCACGGCTCAGTCGTACCTATCATACGTTAGCAGCAAATGTTTATTTTCCTTAATGAGATTTGTTTTCTGGAATTTTCTCCACACAGAAATTGCCGGTGGCTGGTCTTGCGGTGGTGCCTGAAAATACGATTCTCCGAATCTGACATTTGTCCCTGGCTAACAATTACTACAATAAGGTGTATAAGTAGTCATTGAAAATTCAAAGCACGATAACCTCCTCAACGGAAGGGGAATGGGCTTCAAAGAACACAAGTTTTGTTATTTGATATAAGCAGAGAAAACAAATATTATGCGTCCTCCAAACTAGTTCAAGCGTTCTCTTTCAACAGTGTTCAGATAATGGTATGATACGACACACGACGAACATTAATAGCCGGCCCGAGTGGTCGAGCGGTTCTAGGCGCTACAGTCTGGAATCAAGCGACCGCTACCGTCGCAGTTTCGAATCCTGCCTCAGGTATGGATGTGTGTGATGTCCTTAGGTTAGTTAGGTTTAAGTAGTTCTAAGTTCTAGGGGACTGATGACCAGAGCAGTTAAGTCCCATAGTGCTCAGAGCCATTTGAAACTTTTTTTTTTAATATTAATAGTCTCAGTCACTGACTAAAATAAAGAAAACCTTAAAGATTTATGGGACTCTAAAGTCTCACACAATAATAATTCTCACGTCGTTTAGAATTCCATGACACGTTTAGAGATATTAAAAGGGGCGATGAAAAAGTTTCTATTCGAAGGCCGTACGGTCCAGAATCGGTATGCCAATCAGGCTAAATTTCCGGAAGCATAGAAGCAACCATCCCACCGACACATCCCGGTGAAGATACGTGTTTGGTAGAAAACGATGTCCTCCTGCATGAAGAAGTCCGTACTGCCTGCTGCTTGTACTCGTCCGACAGGAAGCGTCGACCGTTCAAGACCTTCTTTATGGGTCTGAAGGGGTGATAATCGCATGGTGGAAGATCAGGACTACAGGGCGTGTGCTCGAGCGTCTCCCACCTGCCTTGTCGTAACTTCTGCTTTACGAAATTTGCGATATCAGGGCGTGGATTGTCACGAAGCAGCGAGCACCCACTTGTCGCTCACGATTTCAGAACGGTGATTTTCGACAGACATGCTGCTCCATACTCATTCTCCATTCTCCGATGCATTTCTACCGGTGTCTGTCCTTCGGCAGCCGAGAAAATAATGACAGGATGTTGGTTCTGTCTGGGCACATTTGATAATGACGTCGACACAGTTCACATTTCCGCACGTTGGAAAGTAGCTAATGTCACAATAATCGCTTGCATACATGTCGGTGCTCATATACCCGCACCGGAATCGTGCACGCACGCTGCGCAACGTCCTGAAACGCAAACTTTTTCAT
The DNA here is from genome assembly GCF_021461395.2 of Schistocerca americana. Lineage (NCBI taxonomy): Eukaryota > Metazoa > Arthropoda > Insecta > Orthoptera > Acrididae > Schistocerca > Schistocerca americana. The sequence continues at coordinate 89,578,472 of NC_060123.1, read as the reverse complement.
CGCCCTTTATATGTTTGGAGGCTGCAATTAATTAGTCGTACAGTCACCGCAGAGATGTGTTTCTTGTGCGATTCCCACACTCACAAAATATACACTACTGGCCATTAAAATTGCTGCACCAAGAAGATATGCAGATGATAAAAGGGTATTCATTGGACAAATATATTATACTAGAACTGACATATGATTACATTTTCGCGCAATATCGGTGAACAGATCCTGAGAAATCAGTACCCAGAACAACCACCTCTGGCCGTAATAACGGCCTTGATACGCCTGGGCATTGAGTCAAACAGAGCTTGGATGGCGTGTACAGGTACAGTTTCCCATGCAGCTTCAACACGATACCACAGTTCGTCAAGAGTAGTGACTGGCGTATTGTGCCGAGCCATTTGCTCGGCCATCGTTGACCAGACGTTTTCAATTGGTGAGAGATCTGGTGAATGTGCTGGCCAGGGCAGCAGTCGAACATTTTCTGTAACCAGAAAAGCCCGTACAGGACCTGCAACATGCGGTCGTGCATTATCCTGCTGAAATGTAGGGTTTCGCAGGGATCGAAAAAGGGTAGAGCCACGGGTCGTAACACATCTTAAATGTAACGTCCACTGTTCAAAGTGCCGTCAGTGCGAACAAGAGGTCACCGAGAAGTGTAACCAATGGCACCCCATACCACCACGCCGGGTGATACGCCAGTATGGCGATGACGAATACACGCTTCCAATGTGCGTTCACCGCGATGTCGCCAGACACGGATGCGACCATCATGATGCTGTAAACAGAACCTGGATTCATCCGAAAAAATGACGCTTTGCCATTCGTGCACCCAGGTTCGTCGTTGAGAACATCATCGAAGGCGCTCCTCTCTGTGATGCAGCGTCAAGGGTAACCGCAGCCATGGTCTCCAAGCTGATAGTCCATGCTGCTGCAAACGTCGTCGAACTCTTCGTGCAGATGGTTGTTGTCTTGCAAACGTCCCCATCTGTTGACTCAGGGATCGAGACATGGCTGCACGACCCGTTACAGCCATGCGGATAAGATGCCTGTCATCTCGACTGCTGGTGATAACGAGGCCGTTGGGCGGCATTCCGTATTACCCTCCTGAACCCACCGATTCCATATTTTGCTAACAGTCACTGGATCTCGACCAACGAGAGCAGAAATGTCGCGATACGATGAACTGCAATCGCGATAGGCTACAATCCGACCTTTATCAAAGTCGGAAACGAGATGGTACGCATTTCTCCTCCTTACACGAGGCATCACAACAACGTTTCACCAGGCAACGCCGGTCAACTGCTGTTTGTGTATGAGAAATGGGTAGGAAACTTTCCTCATGTCAGCACGTTGTAGGTGTCGCCACCGTCACCAACCCTGTGTGAATGCTCTGAAAAGCTAATCATTTGCATATAACAGCATCTTCTTCCTGTCGGTTAAATTTCTCGTTTGTAGCACGTCATCTTCGTGGTGCAGCAATTTTAATTGCCAGTGGTGTATAAAGCTCACAAGGTCCGTTGGTTACGGATCACTTACGATGAATCCTCCAGAATCTTTAACAGGATGAATGAAAACCAAACTTCGGCCCGAGAAAAGATGTGTTACAGCTGCACGACTATATTCATCATTGATGAACATGACTCTCTCCACCAACCTCATTACTCAGTACGGGATCGGAAATTTACGGCAAGATAGCATTGATGTGTGAATTCGGCAGTAAGTTCTCCGGCCGAGAGCGATGAGTAATGCACCAGATGGCAAGCGCGAGCTGCAGGTGTTACAGGGAAAAGTAAACAGGGTTTAACGTCCAGTCGAAGACGTCATTAGTGACGGTGTATGCTCGGATTAGAGGACGATTGGGAAGAAGCTGCCCCGTCAGTTGCCTTACGCAATTTGAGTAATGTGTAGACGGAATGCGAACTGAGCTGTCCTACGGACTGGGAGATCAATTTCTTTCACCACTGCGCCACCTCGATCCTTACAGATCACCGCGGGAAATACACTGCTTGCTCTGATGATTTTGTGTCGTGAGAAGCCAACGTCAGAAGAACCACTTGAAGAACCTGCGTGTTCAGTGTGGTTACTTAGCATGCGTTATGTAAAATATAATAGTACGACGATGTCTGCAAGAATATCATTAGCCTTCGTCTTGTAATTTAGTTTTATTCCAATCGTCCTGCTCCCGAGCGAGCATCGTTTGGTGATGTGCTTTTTATGAGACGGGCCATGCCATCATTAGCAGTGATAGTGTTTAAACTGTGCTAGAAAAGCGTTCATGATGTTCATCTTTGGGTAAAAATGACAGAAATATTGGTTGGCTTGACAGACAGTAATTTTATGTGGAGCAGCCAAATGGAAACCAAACACCCGCCACAACGGGACCATGGAATGGCTCCATTCAAAGGTAATCACCAGGCACATTAAGACATTTATCCCAGTGGGAGATGAGGCTATCGCGTTGTGTTTGGCAAAGCGCTGCCGGTCGCTCACGAGATCCACAACTGCACCGGCTCTGCCACTTCCTCATCCAACTGAAACGGACGTCCATGCATGTTCTCCTTCAGCCGCCAAAGATATGAAAATCATGTGGTGGAAGATTTGGGCTGCACCGAGGAAACTGCAGTTCTTCAGAGCCAAATTGATGAATTGTATCCTTCGTTCTATTGGCACCGTGGGGGCAGGCGTTACCGTGCCACAGGATGGATCTGTCCCACCGCATTCCGACAGCCCGAGAGCAAAGTGCAAAGCCAAAAGTAGAAACATCCCACGTCTCTCCCGTCGAAGACATCTAAAGCTGTTCACATAAGTGCAGCGGGCCTCTGCTCGTCGAATTCCTCGAGCTTGGAACTACAGTCACTGTGCAGCGCCATGAGGACACTTTACAGTAACGAGTGCTGTCGCCCCAAACTAACAATTGGACAAAGGATACGCTTCAGGTGTTTGGTTGGGAAACACTGCAACACCCTCCGTACAGCCAGGATCCTTCTCCATGTGATTGTCATATCTTTGGCGACCTGAAGAACGATATTCCTGTACGTTGGTTTCAGTCGGATGACGAAGTGCAGGAGTAGGTGCGGTTGTGATCCCTGAACGGTCGACTGTGGTGTGAGAAACAGAAATTGATCCTATCGTCTCCGACTGGGTTAAATGTCTTAACGCTTATGGCGTTTACTTTTGAATGGTACCATTCCACGCTCCCGCTTCAGCGGGTGTTCGGTTTTCATTTGCTCATTATCTGCTACTTTAACGTGTTACAGTGCTTGTGACACATTTGATGGAATGTCAACTATATGTCGTCTATTCTGTTTTCTCAGGTAATGTTTTTCTAGACATTTACAGAGGAGAACTTGTGTACATCTTTAGTGCTTTTTTCAGAATTATTACGTTGAGCAATTTCTTCAACGTGTTTGATTTGTCCATTCAAGTGCTATTAATATTACATTAATGAGTTTTAGGTTAGGACCGCCAGTATGCCATTGAATAAAGGCAGTATTTTTTCTACTAGACGCGTTTCGCCTCAGTTTATTAAGGCTTCATCAGGGGCCCGAAGTACCCACAAATTGTTCTGCTATTGTAAATGTGAGCTAGAAACAGTTCTTACCAAGGCACATTTTGCCCAATGTATGTATTATTACTGACTGTAGGTGTTGACATTGTTCTACATGTGCACACGCTACACTGCTGGTGAAGCTGTTATTCAGCCTGCGGTACTGAAAACATTTTTCAGCGCTAGACACAATCAGTACACTGTCTTTATCCATCTTGACTTGCTTATGTTATGTTGTGTTTCCAACTATGAAATGTTGCTTGTGATTTCTATAGTTAAATGTTATATTTATGTTTTGAAAATGAAGAAACCACAGAACAGTTGTTTAATTTTTCGAAATGGACTTGTATAGTTGCTGCTGCCCCAAAAGAAGAACTCTTATATTTGTGTGTGTGTGTGTGTGTGTGTGTGTGTTTGTCATCTCTTTGGCCAGGCTTTGTAATGAGTAGTATAGTCGAATTCTTTTATCTTGGCGGCTCGCGCATGCCCGCCCAGACGGGGCAGATTGCTGCGTTGCCAGTTGCAAACGACGCACGCGCCAAGAGAAGCAACGCCATAGTACAGTATAGTTCGCAAACTTACGTTTAGGAGGGAGCGCGCAGTTTATTAAGTAAAGCCACCATGGCCGCATTATCCCTTTCGCTGCTACAGAAACATGCTCCCCGCATTCCGCGCGATTTTGTCATCACTGCACTGCTCGCCCGTGCTGACACATGGTGTTCCGACCGCTTTGACACACTTATCATTCGATTTCACAAAAACTATTTGGCCTAAAAATTTGATTTTTACACATCTTTTTGACTGATACCTTCGCCCCATAAATGACTTAATTTTTTTTCGATGTTCAACGCAGTTATTGTGCAGCATTAAATGTAGTAAACCATTGCACGAAATTTGGAAGAGTTTGCAGAGGTAAAAAGTCCATAGCGTATACTTCCCGTATGGTCGATTTTAGTTGCCACAATGTTGATAATGAAATGTGGACAATATACCTAAATTTCATATAAAATTTACTGTGTAACAATATCTCATTTAAGTACCAGATAGGTGTCGTATGTAATACTGAGAAATATTCCGTCTTTCGTGACTGTAATAAAAGTTTTATTTATACCAGAGTCATTTCCCTTTTTTCTAAAAAGTTCTGATTAAAATTGGCGAAGTACACAAAATTGAACTGTGGACATAATAAAACGTAGAAACTAAAATATATTGTGAGTGAGGCGCAATGCGCAAAAAATTTGTGTTTGTCACAACGGACAGCAAATACTTGCAAAAATATAGATCAGTTGACGAAAACATTGAATATGATGATGTTGCCAAAGCAGCTAAGCAAAGAATTGCGTCAGACAATCAAGTAGATCGGCAACGTATGAGCCGGAATTCTGCTCTAAATAATACTTTTAATACTGACGCAAAAAATATATATTTCGATATGAATAGTAGAACAGCGACTGCAGACGAGAAGATACACAAACAAACCAGATAACATGAATATCGTATGTGTGCCTTTTCATTGTTTTTAATTGCTGTGAAAAGAAATATTGGAGGACAAAATTAGAAAAACCGAAAACTTATTATGATTATAATGAAGAGACAAAGAACTAGAAATTTCAAAAAATTACATTCAAAAGAATAAAATTCATGATATAAGACACTTCGATATTGTTTTTAATTAAACGAAATATTAAGCACAGAACATGGTTTGAGCTGAGAACCTTTCGCTTAGCAGTCAAACACTTTTTTTTTTTTTTTTTTTGCATATTGTTCGTTGTTGATCGTTGCTTTAGGTCGTTGCTTATATCCGTTCAAGTTCGTGTGTTGATCCCGCCACTCAGTTTTTTTTTATTACAGAGGCGAAGCAGCTCTCTGACCGAACACGCTGAGCTACCGTTCCGGCATCACCTTAACCATTACGCTAACGCAGCTTGTCATTCAAATAAACTCCTGGAGGACTGTAAAATATCACGCAAAATACCGACAAACACTGTTGGTATGACTATGAATTATTCACGTTTCTTCGAAGTACAATAGGAAATAAACAATTACCGCTGTTCTTTATTGCGAAAAAGCGGTTCGCGAGAATGATACGAACACCTTTCCTTGCTATCTTCTGAATTATGAGGCTTATTGCTTGTTTGGTTTAATTAATTAATAGAATATGAAACATATGCTATAAAGAATGCTTTTTCCTAACTTTCTATAAAAGAAAGTCTGCTATCAAGACATTGCTTTTGTTCAATTACTTTATTTATGACTGAACGTTTCTAAAACTGAAGCCACTCGTCTATGGTCTGCACTGCAGTCAAGCTCTGGCAACGTCGTTCTCTGTTCATTGGCTGACTGTGTTTTGTGACGTCTTATGCGCAGAACGAACCCAAATTCGGCCGCCGTCGTAATGACGCACACTTTAGTTGAAATACAGCCCATAGTTGGCAACACTACATGACACAGAAAAGTTAACATGGTGCAATAATATGTCTGCAGTTTGTGTCCTGTGCCCAAAACTGTATTTAGTGTTGCAGGCAGAATAACAGCTTCACCAGCAATATAAACACAGCACATGTAGAACGATATCAGCACACACTGTAAGTAATAAACCTTATACTGAGCAAAATGAGCTGGAGTCAGAACTGTAACTTTGCAACATACATCTGTAAGAGCAGAATATGTAAGCTGAAAGTACCACATACAGCCCTCTCTGCTGTATGCATAAGTATTTCAGGTTATTGAGGATTCTTTAGTAAACTGAGCCACGGCAAGTTTGGGAAAATAAATATTGCCCATATTCATTTCCACACAGATGGCACTAACCTAAAAGTGATTAAAAATGTAACAATAAGAAGCAAGTGGCATGTCAGTGATTGTATCAGTTTATAGCACTGTCAAGATAGCGTCTAGTTACCGAGTTATCTCTCCTGTGCAAGTCATGGATCCACAGATTTTCATTTTAAAGACAGGACGGCATCTGTAGAAAACTGCTTCGTTGCTGATACAGTTTGTAGAGTCTGAAGTCGTATTAGAAAGGTGCACGTGCCTCTGTATTATGCTTCTTACAGGCCGCAGCTTGGGTTACCTCCCATTGCTTGTTGGTATGATGCCAGTTATGAGACTGAGTCACAAGGAAACTGTCGTATCCTTCCCACTCGTCTCTTACAGGGTGCCTAGGAAGCTGTTTTCACTGACAGCTAGACAACATAGAAGCAAATCATATCAATGGAGATTACTACAGTAATTGAACTGCCAATACTTAACATTGTATTTACAACGAGCAGTCCCAAGCAGTTGTCGACTTGCCAATAATCAATGTCCTTCGCTGTATACAATTTCCGTGCAAATTAATCTCACAATTTCATATGGGTCACAAGTCACGGCTCTTCTAGTGCCGGTTTACTAGTGCACCTCTTCTACTGTGTGCGTCCTCCACTACAGGTCTACAAGTGCGCCCTAGGCTAGACGGCGCGTCACTTTCATTCTCTTCGTATAGCTGCTGCTCCAGTCGTGGTGACGTCCTAGTCAGCGTGCTATTGCCTGACGTTGTCTCACAACCCACGTATTGTTCTTGATCTTCATGCCGGCGTTTGTCGTTACGCCGGAACAGAAACTTTTGTAGGTGTAGCAATAGTAGTCTTTACTGTGGGATTCAGAAATAATCACAAGTGGCACATCTCCCATTATTGTGTTTACAGCTATAAAACATCGTATTCTTTGCCCAACCTAAGTCATCACTAGGAACTACAGTAAACATATTATGTTAGTACTGTAAACAATATGTAGTACTATTTGCAATAATAGTAATAACAATAACAATAATAAAATCAGTAACGAGGACGGTAGCTGATACATACAGCTGTATCGAAAATCCTCTGAATTTGCTTGACATTGCTTCAGTTTAAGCCCAAAGCTATGACAAACACATTTCCATGTATGTTTCTACTCTGCTTAAAACCTCACTACAAACTGTGCAGCCTCTATCGATCGTAATTTTTATGAGTAGTTTGTAACAGCAACAAAACATTACCTGAATGTATTAAAGGTATCAAGGTCCATGGGCCAGATTCCCACTGATATCTAACGTTTCGGCACACTCTGGCTACTCACAAAAATGGCTCTGAGCACTATGGGACTTAACATCTGAGGTCATCAGTCCCCTAGAACTTACAACTACTTAAACCTAACTAACCTAAGAACATCACACACATCCATGCCCGAGGCAGGATTCGAACCTGCGACCGTAGCGGTCGGGCGGTTCCAGACTGAAGCGCCTAGAACTGCTTGGCCACACCGGCCGGCACTCTGGCTACTCAGTACAAGATTTCTTTCAGTCACTGATGAACGCATTTTTAGGCCGTAGATTAGGACTACAGCTGTATTATAATAAATAATCAATCCATAAGATTACCTGTCATCCGACACCGCACGTGGGAGTGCAAACTAATGTAGTTACAAAATATGTGGAACGTTAAAGAGGAGTAAAAGACGATTCTGTGGATATGTGAACATGATTTGGAGATGAAAAGTGTTAGAAAGTGCAGCGCTGAGAGGGTTTATTTTAGAAAAAACAGTAAACAATTAGTAACTGTTACAGTTTTAATCGTACATATCGTAGATAAGAGACCGATCTGTTAATTTGTAGCACCAGTCTGTACGCACTGTCTGAGTTAGCACGTTTCACCACTTTATTAATTAAACTGTGGAGGCATTTGAATTGAAATTTTGATAAAAATCCGCATAATTTTTAATCTAAGACAGGTACACTAATAAAAGGCAGTATCTTTTGGAAGACGTAGACACAAACTATTTACAACATTTAGTTTAAGTGATTTATGTCTCTAATTCCAATTCTTATTATTGTTTATTAATTTGCTTTGTTTTGCCCATAATTCATGAAGTTGGGATATTAATTCTAATTGTGGTAGTGGAAACAGCAGGACAACTCCTATGAGACAAACGGGCCACACGTGTCTGTAGAACATTTACTGAATGTTTAGAGATCATGACGTGAATTTGAACGCTTCTATAAAAATTTAAATTTGTTTAAAATTAATTAGTGAGAACACTGCTGCATGTAGAAACAAGTACGACGTATCAGTCATGTCTACATTTTTAAAGTGCAGTTAACAGAGCATTGAGACTAATGATTGGATTTTTATATAAAAAATTGTAAGAGTTTGGTGAAAGCTTGAGGTCATTACGTGATGCAGAGGCAAGCATTTTCTGGAGGAGGGTTTCACCGAAGGGATAAAATGGCGGTGGCCATCTGGCTCGTTCGCACTGTTCCAGAAGGAGTTGGAGAGCCAAGACCTATGTTGGTTTGGGTGATGTTTTAGCCATAAAAACAGACAGCTGTGGCTTAGAGTTATCGTCAGTGAGTCAGAGTTTAATACAGCCTGTTAGTGAGGACAAGATTTACTTTCGTCACTGATTGGCACTTGTGATTACTACATCTTTGAGTTACAGCGAATTTAGTTTCGAAGAACTTAGCTGTGAACATTGCTGGTGTTTTTTTTCAGATATATTATTCTAATATATTGACGTCTACAGCCACTTTCACTTCACTTAATTATATAGTAGAGGTTATCTTAAGAGTACGAGTTTTATACGATTTAAGAACAATAAACATTGTTTATTAAATACTAATTAACTCTTTAATGAGAATGTTACCTGCTTCCAAGAAATGTAAGACTGAAACATATAACAGCCATCTGAAGCTTGATTTGTAAGAAACACTAAACTGTCATTGTTTGATACAAATAAACTTTTTTAAACCATACTTGCGGCTGATTGCTGTTTCATTTATAAAACTTATAATATTACAGCCACAGTTCTCAAAATGTCAATTTACAACAAAATAGTGGAAAATCTTAACCATCTGCAGTTGGAGTACATTATTTAGTTTTACTATAATTATGATAAATCCAACGTTATTTCAGCCTTGTTTAGGACATTAGAGCCAATTCCAGTATTTTAACTATTTGTTGTTAAAGAGACTATAACTCGAAAATGATAATCCATTAGATGATGCCACTTAGATAGCCACAGTCGGCAAGATAAACAGCAAATGGAAGATATAATGACAGACTTTTTTATACTACATATGTTGCATCATGTTTTCCTAGTGGCTATAATAAAATTAACTGAAGTACTGCAACGTACCACAACTGGAAAATGCCTAACACATTTTCCGTTAAGGGTCGACTATATTGTGTCTTTATGTACAGAACAGGGGATTAAATTACTTACTTAAACTAATCTAAAGAAAATTGATTGTAGTTGGCCTCATACCCAAGCAAACAGTGTGGTAAGTTCCTATTTCTAAGATGAGCCAGACAGCAGGTATTTGTACTATTGACCATCCCTGTACATGGATATGTTAATCAGCTTTACAACTCTTTTCCAATGATGAATTTGGCTGCTTGGACTTTTCTATGAAAATGCATGTCCTTTAAGTAAGATTTCTTGTCCGTTTACATGAAATCTGTGATGATAACCTTTTTTATATTCAGACAAATTGGGAACACTGTCAAAATTGAAAGTAATTAATGAAAGCATATTTCTTTTCATGCCTAAAGAAAAAGTCAGATATGAAATAACAAATCCTCTGCTACCAAATTTTTGAGCTCAACTGAAACTCACACATCTAATCTCCCATTCCACTCATTTGTTAGCAATATTAATGTGCGACTCACAAGCCCAATAAGCAACAGCACAGTATGTTAAAGAATGTTTGCACTGACAAATAATTGTGGACTACCAAATGTACATATAAAACTATGAAGATTACAGAGAACTTACATATCTGAACAAATGTATTACTTGCATTTTATATGTATACCATTATTCCCACAAATGAAGCAATTAAAATTAATAAAGGAACTTTGTTAAAACATAAAAACCTGTACTCTGGTAGGATGATGTAGTATTAGTAATACTTAAGCAATACTGCCATTTAATTATTTTTCTTTTAATAGTAGAATATACTATAAAAATGGCAGTGTAGCCATGAACAATTCTCTCTGTGGAACAATGGAGGCATTTTCGCAAGTTTTATCGAATGTAAATATGTGTCTGAAAACCTAGCAGTTAAATATAAAATGCTCTATTCTCAAAACACACCCTAACGGCCACTACTCCTCCACTTAAATGGAACAAGGCAGGTGTTAAAAATGTAGCCTGAGGAATAAATTATCTAAACCCAAAAACAAAGACGATGTTGTATGATTAATTTATTGGATTTGAAAATAAGAAATAATAACGGTACATAATCGGGATGTAAACGCAACCGACAACTACTGAGCCACACATTACTATGAAGTCTAGCTGTTCATATAAACATAAAATAGCGTCTATATACCCTCCATAGTACAGCCCTGAAATAAGTTTTACTGTCGTCCCCTCAGATGTATAAAAATTTGCTACAGCAATTGGTTTTAAGCTTTCAATTATATATATAAGTTAAACCAAAAGCTGAAAGCAATAACACAATACGAAAGGAAAACATAAATCCGTTTATAACAATATAAATTTTAAGTCTAACATCTCAGTCAAAACGGTGATATAACTTGGAAAGAATAATGTAGTCTAATACGTCGCTTCAGAAGATATTAAAACATGATTTCATATCAAACGAAATACTGTGAAACTGGGATACATAATATTAAGCGCAAAGAAAGAGACAAACAATATGTGGGACAAACAGACCTAAACTTTAATAGAAGACTGAAAGGTAATTTCACGGCCGCATTTTGTGCTAAGCCAACTTTTATTTTACGCCTCGTCAATAATAAACATTCTGTGAAAAACGTTGAAGAAAATTTACAGATTTTTTGCATGACTCCAAACAGTGTACTAATGAATACTGTAGAAGAAATGGAAATCTAGACCACAAGAATAATAACTAAACGAACAAATTTACTTCAAGGAAAATCACATTTATGATTTGTTTTCTGATTTACTTTAAGACAAGTGTTTTCTGGTTTTGACGATAGTAGACTGCTTCTGTCAAAGCTTTCTGGCATCCACAGGCGTGAGGAATATATATCAACGGTGAATTTCAAACAGTAACACTGATCAATTGCTTCATTGGTCATGCTGTTTGTACAGCGTGTTCTAGCAGGAATGCTCAGTATACAGAGATATGACAGGAAAGAACATTCGAAGCAAAAATGTCTAGTAAGAAACATGGGCTCCAGAATGCGTACCTTAAAAAAGATGAGTAAATACCTAAGAACCTTGAGCACTTGTTCATCTTCGTTAGCATGAAACACATCTCTTCTATTGAACAAGTGTTCATAACTCTCAACGTAGGCATTTTAGAACCCCCTTTACCAGACAATTTTTTCTTCTTTTGGTCCATAATACTTCCTCCCAAAATCCGGAAAACGAAGAGCTTGGAAGACAGTCTCGAAGACGATGCAGCACTTAAAAACTCTTAAGGTAAGCATATTAGAGCAAATGTTTACTAGAATATTTTGTTTCGAATGATCCTTCCTGTCGTATCCCTGAATGTTGACCATTCCTCCTGAGACACCATATGAATAATCGCCGTCGCCGCCATGGAAATTGCATTGTTCGTACATGACATCTTCATTCGATTACTATCGATGGACATCGCCGTGGAAACCGTGGACCCCACCCTCGCTACAGCCAATAGATCACAGACCTCCTGCTCACGTCTCTAACGACTGACACCGCCCTGACGAGTTGTAGAAAACATTGAGATGTCAAATTTGTGTGGTTTAGCGAGCTATACAAGCAATGTATATGGCGTTTTCGTACGTTTGTCGATGTTACGTCTATAATACTCAAACTGCGTTCCATGTGAGACACATGTTGAGTAACTTATGCTTTACACAGTCAAACCTCTGTCGTTTATGCAGCACACCTCTTATCAGTATTTACAAAAGGTAAAATTGATGTTCGCGTAAATTTTATACCAAAATATTGTGAACTTTGAATGCATAGCACTAACTTTAAGTCATATCTCATGTTCGCTTTCTTACTACGAAACCACACTGCATTAAAGGCATAATTTCAGACTGGATTGTAAACGAGACTAGTCTTTGCATAATGTTTAAGAAATACTGTTTTTATTTCACTATTCTCACGGAAAGTTTAAATGAATAATGTTAACGAAACAGCCGGTGGCGTAAGAGAGTGAGCTGACAGTGAGAACGCATAGATGGTTTTCGTAGGACAATTCGGGGCTATTTTCCTGATTCACAGGCCCAGGTGTTCAATATTGATCTGTTCGCCTCGGCTTTCCCAACATCAAAGCAGTACGATGTAGACATCGTTAACCCCCTGTGACCTTTATACGGAAGTGAGAGAAAAAATATATTCCAACATTCCACATTGCGAGCGTCTGCTAAAATTTCCTACATTAGGAATTTAGTTGGAGAAGGATTGATGAGGAAGTTATATGTGCAAGTGTGGATAATGAATATTGGGAAGGGTCAAGAAGTAGAATATAAGTGATAGGACGGTTATGTAATTGTGGTTAAGCAAAGATAGGATGGCTCGGAGTCCTCATTTTAAAAAGGAAGATGTAGGAAGGTATATAACTGAAACTTCATGGCAGATTAAAAGTGTGTGCCAGACTGAGACTCGGATTCGGGACCTTTGCCTTTCGAAGGAAAGTGCTCAAGCTGTGAGGACGGGTCGTGAGTCGAGCTTGGGTAGCTCAGATAGTAGAGCACTTACCCACGAAAGGCTAAGGTCCCGAGTTCGAGTCTCGGTCCGGCACACGGTTTTAATCTGCGAGGTAGTTCCATATCAGCGCATACTCCACTGCAGAGAGAAAATCTGATTCAGGTTTATAACATTAGATGAGCAAATCTCAGGAATAATTTTTGGATTGGAATGTATGCATTTGTACTGAAAGTAGGACATGATAGTAGACGTGCGGCTGCAAACCAGGTTTTCCAAAGGTGGGGGATACAGCGGAGTATTGGGATTGCGTTCTGAGGTTTTGAGTTCTTCTGTTTCACCACATCTCAAATGCTTCGATTCTCTTCTTTTACGGTTTTATCAAAGTCCATGTTTTTCTACCATACAATGCTGTGTTCCAAACTTGCAGTCTCAAAAATTTCTTTCTCGAATTAAGGCGTATGTTTGATACTAGCAGGCGTCTATTGGCCAGGAATGCCCTCTTTGCTAGTACTGGTCTGCTTCTTATGTCCTCCCTGCTCCGTCCATCGTCAGTTATTTTGTTGCCTAGGTCGTAGAATTCCTTAACATCATCAACTTCGTGACCATTAATATTGTTGTTAAGTTTCTCACTGATCCCGTTTCTGATACTTCTCATTTCTTTCGTCTTTCTTCGATTTACTCTACATCATACTCATTACTTATTTTAGTAGTCATTCGGTTCAGCGAATCCTGTAATTCTTCTTCACTTTCGCTGAGAATAGCAATGTCATCAGCGAATCGCATCATTGACATTCTTTCACCTTGAATTTTAATTCCACTCCTGAATCTTTCATTTCAACCATTGCTTCTTCGATATACAGATTGAACAGTAGGCGCGAAAGACTACATCCCTGTCTTGACGCCTTTTTATTCCGAGGACATCGTTCATGACCTTACCCTCTCTGGGTTCCCTTTTGGCTCTTGTACGTATTGAATATTACTCGTATAGCGTACCCATACTTTTTGAGAATTTCGAACATCTTGCGCCGTTTGACACAGACGAACTCTTTCTCCAGGTCGACAAATCCTGTGGACATTTATCGACTTTTCTTTAGCCTTGCTTTCATTATCAACCGCAATTTCACAACTGACTCTCTGGCGCCTTTACCGAAACTAAAGCGAAACTTACCGTCACCTAATACATGTTCAGTTTTCCGTTCTTCTCTATGTGATTCTTGCCATAACTTGCATGTATCAGCTGATGCGTTCATTGTGAGATAATTCGCTCACTTCCAGCTCTTGCAGTATTCGGAATTGTGAAGTACAGGACTGGCGAAAGCATTCCAACTATTTCACGACATGCAAAACACTTACCAGCTGGTACAGGGCAAGAACGGTGGGATGTGGCGAACGGGTGCACACTACTGGCAATTCAAATTGCTACACCAAGAAGAAATGCAGATGATAAACGAGTATTCATTGGACAAATATATTATACTAGAACTGACATGTGATAACATTTTCACGCAAATTGGGTGCATAGATCCTGAGAAATCAGTACACAGAACAATCACCTCTGGCCGTAATAACGGCCATGATACGCTGGGCATTGAGTCAAACAGAGCTTGGATGGTGTGTACAGGTACAGCTGCCCATGCAGCTTCAACACGGTACCACAGTTCATCAAATGGTTCAAATGGCTCTGAGCACTATGGGACTTAACTGCTGTGGTCATCAGTCGCCTAGAACTTAGAACTACTTAAATCTAACTAACCTAAGGACATCACACACATCCATGCCCGAGGCAGGATTCGAACCTGCGACCGTAGCGGTCATGCGGTTCCGGACTGTAGCGCCTAGAACCGCACGGCCACTCCGGCTGGCATCAAGAGTAGTGACTGGCGTATTGTGACGAGCAGTTGCTCGGCCACCATTGACCAGACGTTTTCAGTTGGTGAAAGATCTGTAGATGGTGCTGGCCAGGGCAGCAGTCGAACATTTTCTGTATCCAGAAAGGCCCGTACAGGACCTGCAACAAGCGGTCGTGTATTATCCTGCTGAAATGTAGGGCTTCGCAGGGATCGAATGATGGGTACAGCCACGGGTCGTAACACATCTGAAATGTAACATCAACTGTTCAATGTGCCGTCAATGCGAACAAGAGCTGACCGAGACGTGTAACCAATGGCACCCCATACCATCACCCCGGGTGAGACGCCAGTATGGCGATGACGAATACACACTTCCAATGTGGGTTCACCACGATGTCGCCAAACACAGATGTGACCATCATGATGCTGTAAACAGAACCTGGATTCATCGGAAAAAATGACATGTTGCCATTCGTGCACCCTGGTTCGTTGTTGAGTACACCATCGCAGGCCCTCCTGTCTGTGATGCAGTGTCAAGTGCAACCGCAGCCATGGTCTCCGAGTTGATAGTCCATGCTGCAGCAAACGTCGTCGAACTGTTCGTGCAGATGGTTGTTGTCTTGCAAACGTCCCATCTGTTGACTCAGGGATCGAGACGTGGCTGCACGATCCGTTACAGCCATGCGGATAAGATGCCTGTTATCTCGACTGCTAGTTATGAAGCTTCTAGGATCCAGCATGGTGTTCTGTGGTGTGCATACTGTAAGACCTTCGGTACACACACCATAAGATTATTTGACTTGTCGCTCTAACGAAATAGGCGAGTGTCCGCAATATCTCTCGTGGTCTTATCGTGGCGTGTTTATCTTCTGCCTTTAGGTCAGACAATAGAAATGCCACTTGCACGCTTAGAGTAGCAGATTGATGGTGAGCAACTTTAAACAGAACTTGATTAATTTTCACACACATTTATTAAAATAATAACAATCATAAACCTTACTTAACTTGATTCTGGATGCTATTTACAATTGACAATCTGAAATTCCTTTGGTCTTGGTACGTTAATCTTATTTTCACAGATCTCTGATACTTGACGAAGTGTCTATTCATTATTCTTCATGGATATGTACAGGGATATGGTAATCTTACTAAGCGCAGACTGAAACTTGACTGCAGACTAATGCAGACTGACTAATCTGAGGTCTGTACACTCGTTATATTACCTCAAGTGGTCAGGTATCACCGCGCGAGTGTGATCCGCGAGGAGAAAAGGTTCTATGTTAGCAGCAATCTCATTGGCTGCGTTACATATTAATACGCGGATCGGCGGAAACAGAATTTGGTCTGTCTCTAAGACAGCGCCATCTCGTAGTGCGGAGACGGACGAGCGCTGCGCCTGCGCTGTTGGGCTTAGCGGGGCGCGCTCTATTGTGAAAGTTGTGTACGCGCTGACTACGCGGAACTATGTACACAAGACGTTCCATATTACCCTCCTGAACCTACCGATTCCATATTCTGCTAACAGTCATTGGATCTCGACCAACGCGAGCAGCAATGTTGCGAAACGATAAACTGCAATCGCGATAGGCTACAATCCGACCTTTATCAAAGTCGGAAACGTGATGGTACACATTTCTCCTCCTTACACGAGGTATCACAACAACGTTTCACCAGGTAACGCCGGTCAACTGCTGTTTGTGTATAAGAAATCGGTTGGAAACTTTCCTCATGTCAGCACGTTGTAGGTGTCGCCACCAGCGCCAACCTTGTGTGACTACTCTGAAAAGCTAATCATTTGCATAGCACAGCATCTTCTTCCTGTCGGTTAAATTTCGCGTCTGTAGCACGTCATCTTCGTGGTGTTGCAATTTTGATGGAGAGTAGTGTAATTCTCGCACTTACCAGCTTTTGCGGTCTTCGGAATTGAGAGGTTCAGGATTGGCGAATGCATTCAAACTATTTCGTGACATGCAAAACACTTACCAGCTGGTACAGGGCACGGACGGTGTATCTCAAAAGAAAAGGAAAATATATATATATTTTACATGTAACCTTCATTGGAAATATTCGGCCCTAGTATGTTTTATATTCAAAGATTTAGCGAAAATGTTGATTAACTTGTTGAGTTCGTACACGAAACTGTTGCGAAAGCTTGCTGTAACGCACGCCGGACGGCAGTGCCTGCCCCCCCCCACACCTGTGATTTCGCACTCTCTCCGGCGCCGTCTCCGTTCCCGCCGCACTCGCGGGTGCTGTTGGGAAACGACACTTGCCGCCGCCTGTTCAGAAGACTTCCTGCGGCGATGCAACTTCGCGGCGGCCCGCCCACCGCGTCTCCAGCGCGCCGTGTCGCTTTGGTTTTACGACACGCGCCACACCGCTGTAATTACAGCCGCCTCTGCGGTAACGAACTTCATAAAATGTGGACGCGGCAACGACCAATTACTCCAGTGCCACACTGAGACCATCCGAAGCTGTAATATGGCAACGGCTGGGGAAGGCGGCGCGGCACGTCTGCCGTTTCTCTGCCGCACGTGCTTATATAGCTGACGGCAAGGAATGCGGCGGTATCGAGGCGTAGCTGTAATTTATAACGGCACTGAAATACGGCGCTTCGCCCTCTCAGAAAAAGTGCATTACGCCCGTAACTGTTCATGGTATATCTATAAATGACCTACCAAACAATGTTTCAAACTCGTTCAGGGCTGTTGCGAATGGCACAAGTGTGCACGTAGTTGCCGACACTGATTTTTTTTCCTTTTTAGAGAGACAAAATTGCTAACGATCTGTCTTTGGCACCGTATCTACTGTACATAATGTACAGAAACAAATGAAAAATCTCTTACGTTGTAACTATAAGAATGGCGCCTATTGGAATCAGTCACAACCTTTATGCATACGGGACTATCTGATTTATGTGTTTTATGCTGGTACGACCGCATCATTTTAGATCTGGGGAAAGCAGATGAAATAATGAGAATTTGTCAAATGAATCCTTGGCAAGTGAATTCACCACAATGGAAGGCCACGGAAACCTCGGCCACCAAACAGGTGCATAATATTAGTCAAGTCGAGTACGGAGATCATAGGACGGATGGCTTTTGTCTAATAAGATGGCGAATCAATAACAAGAAATTTGTTGAAATTTTGTGCGGCATCAGGACACGTACACACTTTAATCTGACGATGATTGTAATGTGTCTTTGCGTGGCGAGTTCCCCGACCAGCCAACCATATTTATGTCACAAACATTTTCATTAACTCGACCGACATATGAAAACGATACAAACAGATACGCAGGAGAATGTATGTGAAGTTTCTTTGGCTGGGGCTGTGGTTATACTGCCTTCGCTTATCGTTTAAACCCGAGGGACCACTTGTAAAACAGCACTACAATCTCGAGAGAGGGCGCCAAAATTTTTAAATCCATCCACCTATCGATTCATAAAAGAGAATCTGCGCTATTTGTCACGGATTTTTTCGTTATCGTAAAAATCATAGGCACTTAACCATCAAAAGCTACAGCAGACATGTTCTGTATCGCTGAGAGACCAACTTTCAGTACTCAAAGTCTCCATGTGCCCACACGATTCAACAAAAATTTGGTGCCTCCAACATACCTATCGCCGGCCGCAGTGACCGAGCGGTTCTAGGCGCTACTGTCTGGAACCGCGTGACCGATACGGTCGCAGGTTCGAATCCTGCCTTGGGCGTGTTCTACGCTCTAGGGGACTGATGACCTGTGCAGTTAAGTCCCATAGTGCTCAGAGCCATTTGAACCATTTGAACCAACATACCTATCAATGAGTACGTGGTGAACATTAGACAATAGCTGACGATTTGAAAGGAAACTACAAGCAGATAATCAATAACATTATGGATTATTTACTTTTTACTTCCTAATTTCGAGTCACTGTTGTCTCGTCATCATGTGGTGGGTGTTTATGGAGTGGGCACTTAAGTGTCGTGTTTACAAACCATGCTCACAACTCCCTGGATTTCACTACATCATCATAATTCCAGTGACTAGCTGCTTACGGTATACAGTATAAATTTCCAATAAGCACCAGCCAGCTGATCATGAACCCACAGTGGCTGAATGTTGGCTAGTGGGATACTAAAATGTCTTATTTTGCATACGAATCATCCACTATTTAACCACTGTCACAGCATTCAGCTTCCAGACTGGCAAACACAACACTAAATTACATAAGATCAGGCAAAATATTGGGCTGCTGACAATCCTTCCTTCCTCTTGCCGTCTGACGGCAGATCAGGAAGGGCTAGGCGTAAATGATTCAGTTACACACTCAGTCTTCAACCACAAACCGTTAAGCCACTTGCGCAGAACTAAAGTTTTAAGTGAACACGCATTGACTTTCAGTATCTAATTTACGTTCAGTAATACTTGAAACGTCCCCTTAGAAAACTTAATGAATTACTGTGCCGATAAACCTCCTACTTTATTTGATTTTCAAACAGCTGAGCAGAACTGAACGTACTCAGGCATTTCTCTCTTTACTTATTCTGATCAACACTAAACTGACACACAATATTTTTGGCGCAACGCAATCTGACTTTTAATAATCCCTACAAATGAATGGCCCTGACTAACAATAACCTATACCTTTCAAAAATCACTTACCTCACAAAAATCTTCGTTACTCGAACTACTGCAATACAACAAGCGCCAATACTGCTAGCTAAATAAGAGATTCTAACTACTGAAGGCACTAACTACTGATAGGCATAGTTAGCAAATGAAAGATTTTGATAGAGAACAAGCACTGTATTTACCTTAATAGTGTTCAAAAGTCTATATATATATATATATATATATATATATATATATATATATATGTTGTGTCGGTAGCTGGGCCGACACCGTGAAGTTGAGATGGCTGAAAAGGCAAGCTAGACTAACGCAGACGGGCGTGAAGTACTGGAACAGGATACGTAATTAATGTTAGGAAGAAAAGTACGGAGCAGGTTTAATACTTAACTTTACTCATTGATTGAGGTACATCGATCTTGACGATACACAGGAGGCTTTAAGTACAATCACTGTATGGCTAATGGCGCCTTGCTAGTTCGTAGCCATTAACTTAGCTGATGGCTATTCTGTCTCTCGGCTAATGAGAGAGAAAGGCTTCGTACATCTGGTCGGTAGCTAGGTTCTCGTACAACTGGGGCGAGTGCTCTCTCGTATCACGAGACCTGCCTTGGTGGTGGCGCTAGGTCTGCGATTACACAGTGGCGACACGCGGGTCCGACATGTACTAAATGGACCGCGGCCGATTTAAGCTACCACCTAGCAAGTGTGGTGTCTGGCGGTGACACCACATTCCTCCCCCGCAAATCGGCGAACGGTCGTGTGATAAGGCTTCCGCCCGCCGTGGGGAGGACCACATGTTGACGTATGCGATGAGGTGGCGAGCCTAACAACAGGCGAGGCTGTGCCACCCGCACCCGGCCATTCGGTCCGAGGGGAGCTAGGAAACGCCTGAAAAACTAGTCCAGGGTGCACGTCAACATGCGGTGTATGCGCCCGTAAAGAGACAGGAGGGACCGAAGGATCAACCTCCATTGCGTCGGGGTAGCCGACGCGCGATGACGTCATGTGGTCCGGAGCGGGCGGGAGTTCCATGGCGGAGGACAGCTGGTCACGGGAAGCGATCGGCGGCGCGTGACCCTGGGAGGCGCTTGGCGGCTGCAACGAAGCGTCGAATGCGGGCGGCGCCGGCGGGAGAACAAGCGGCGGCGGCGGCGGCTGCTGCTGCTGCGGCGGCGGCGGCGCGTCGCCATGGGGCAAAATGGAAGGCATCGTCGGTAACACCTGGGGATGAGGCGAGCCAGTAGATGGGTCCCCAGGGCGCTGACCGGACGGCACCGTCGCTGAAAGCAGACGGGGAGCGGCAGAACCCGAGCGACGACAGAGGCGCAGCTGATTGAGATGCCGACGCACCTCACCAGAGGCCCCCAAAACCAAATACATCGCGCGGCCGAGGCAGCGAAGAATGCGCCCTGCGAGCCAACGCCGTGAACCTCGATAGTTGCGATAAAATACAACGTCGCCTGGAGCAAAAGCGGGAGTCTGCCGCTGCACAGGAACCTGATGCGGCGGATGCAGCAAAGACATCAAGGTGCGGTGAGGACGACCGTGGAGCAACTCAGCCGGCGAGCGACCATCTCGGGGCTGAGAGCGATACGAAGACAAAAAGAGCAACAATGCGTCCTTACGAGAATGCGACTCTTTCAATTTCAACATCTGTGACTTGAAAGTCCGGACCAATCGTTCAGCGGCACCGTTAGACTGAGGCGAAAACGGCGCGGATGTCAGATGTTGAATACCATTGGCCTGGCAGAATGACTGAAATTCTGCGGACATGAATTGTGGGCCATTGTCGGAAACAATAGTCTGCGGCAGACCTTCAATGCAAAAAATAGCAGACAACGCTTGGATGGTGGCGGAGGACGTCGTGGAAGACATCCGGACAACAAAAGGAAAATTACTGAAGGCGTCGACCAGAACCAACCATCGAGCATTCCAGAGTGGACCAGCAAAATCAATGTGCAAGCGTTGCCAAGGGGAAGTGGCTTTTGGCCACGCAAAGACCTTCCGCGGCGGTGCGGACTGTTGTTCGGCACACGCCGGGCACGAAGAACACATATTCGTAATCGCAGCATCGATTCCGAACCAAGTACAGTGCTGACGAGCAAGTTGTTTCGTTCGCACTATACCCCAATGTCCTTGGTGAAGAAGCCGTAAAGCAGAGGACTGTAACGAACGTGGGACCACGACTCTGGACTGATCATTATCAGAACGCAACAACAAAACACCACGTCGAACAAAAAGTCTCTCCTTGTGAGCAAAAAATCGGCGAACCAACGGATCCTCGATCCGAGACTTTGACAAAGGCCATTGCGTAGCAACAAAACGCAAAACAGTAGCAAGGACAGGGTCAGCAGCTGTGGCTGTAGCGACACGACGAAAATCAATCGGAAACGATTCGACCACTTCATCGGTTTCCGAATCAATGAACATGCAAGCAAGTTCGGAAGAATCGAATGCTTTATCCTCAGCAACAGGCAAACGGGACAACGCATCGGCGTTTCCGTGCTTAGCAGTGGACCGATACAAGATATCGTAGCGGTACTGCGAGAGGAAAATAGACCAGCGAATGAATTTCTGCGCTGTACGTGGAGGTACAGGCTTGGTCGGATGAAAAAGCGATGTCAAAGGTTTGTGGTCTGTGATGATGGTAAAGTGACGACCATACAAGAAATCATGGAACTTAGTAACACCAAACACGAGAGCCAAAGCTTCTTTCTCTATCTGTGAATAATTTCTTTGCGCAGACGAGAGCAATTTGGACGCAAAGGCAATAGGGCGATCATGGGAGCCAACTTTGTGCGCAAGCACAGCACCGATCCCGAAATCCGATGCATCTACCATCAACAAAAGGGGTTTCTGGGGATCGAATGGCGTAAGGCAAGTATTAGAAAGCAACGCCGATTTCAACTGGCGAAAGGCGCGTTCACATTCCGTCGTCCAGACGAACGGAACACCTTTACGGCGTAAGCGATGAAGCGGAGCTGAAATGGAAGAGGCATTGCGCACAAATTTATTGTAATAATTAATTTTACCCAACACACTCTGTAGCTGTTTCACATTGTGAGGGGAAGGCAATTCTTGTATGGCACGGAGGTGCTCTGGACTCGGATGGATGCCTTGGGCATTAATGACATGTCCCAGGTAAGGTAAGTCACGAGCAAAAAACACACATTTGTCCTTCCTCAAGCGAAGACCATTTTGCCGCAAGACCTGAAATAATGTTCGTAAGTTCGCAAGATGATCTTCTTCTGTCTGTCCGGAGATCACTATATCGTCCAGATAGTTTGCTGCAGTAGGGACCGACGCACAAATGGTTTGTAAATATTGCTGAAACAAGGCAGGGGCGGATGCACACCCGAATGGCAGTCTTTTGAAGCGGTACAATCCAAGATGCGTGTTAACCACCAATACGCGCTGGGATTCGTCGTCCACCGGTATTTGCAAGTACGCATCGGCTAGGTCCAACTTTGAAAAATATTTTCCCGGGCACAGTTTAACAAAAAGATCTTCCGGGCGGGGCAAAGGAAAAGTAGCAGTCACTAGCTGAGGATTCACTGTGGCCTTGAAGTCCACGCAAAGTCTCAATTTTCCTGAAGGTTTTGGCAAAATTACTAAGGGTGAGGCCCAGAGAGAAGCTTGCACACGTTCAATTACACCCTGTGATTCGAGATCGTGTAACAATCTTGCGACCTCATCACGCAATGCGTGGGGAACATTGCGCGCCCTGAAAAATTTCGGTTGCGCGTTTACCTTCAGTTCTAAATGTGCTTCATAGTTTTTAGCGCAACCTAAGCCCGGTGCAAAAATGTCTGCAAATTCGTCACACAGCCGAGAAACACTGTCTGTAGGCACAGTCTGATTCACTGATAGGACCTGATTTACAATAGACATGTTAAACAACTGAAACAGATCTAGACCAAACAAGTTCACTGCAGAAGAAGAACGAAGAACGTAAAATGACACAAGTTTTGTTTGTCCCTTGTATGTTGCAAGAAGGCTGCACTGTCCTAACACAGGAATTGTCTGTCCGGAATATGTAGTTAGCTTAACATTTGCAGAACGCAACGGAGGTTTGCCCAGTTGTTTGTACGTGTCATGATTGAGCAATGAAACTGCAGCTCCGGTATCGAGCTGGAATGGTATCACTTTGCCTTCAAAGTCTAAGTCCACAAAAAGTTTATTGTTCTGCTGACGACAAGAGCGACTGTTTTGTGCAATTGGAACAGACACTGGTACAGAATCACTTGCTAATTGACGTGATTTCCGGCGACGTCGACGCACAGTTTTTGTGGGACGATCACAGTCACTGTTAGAGAAAGTGTCACTGGACGAAGCGGAATTAACGACATGAATGTCCATAGGCGAAGGTCCACGAGCCTGAGTGTCCCTGGTTCGATTCCGGCGCGAAGCAAAGGGCCTGGAATGATTGTGATTGTCTGATCTGAGCTTTTTCTGGCAAACACTTTGAACATGTCCTTTCTTATTGCAGAAAAAGCAAATAGCTTGGCGTGACGGGCAATGTTCACGCGAATGTCTAGTAGCACACCGCGGGCACGATTTCACTACATTTGTGGGCTGGCGCGGCACACGTGGCTTAGTGCGCGGCGGCAGCTGTGCGGACGTGTGCGAGGGCAGTTGACCGGGCCGCGCAGCTCGAGAGCGCCCGGCGGGCCGGTTAATGTTACACACAGCTGGCGAAGTTTCAAAAGATTCCTGAGCACAGTCAAGTGTGTCCTGTCTATCCAATATGTCTATCACTTGTTGAAGGGAGGGATTAACTAGTTTCAAAATTTGCTCCCGTATGCGAACATCAGAAACGTTCTGTGCAATTGCATCACGCACCATTGTATCTGAATAAGAAAGACCACAGTCACATTCAAAGGCACAGTCCCTAGTAAGTCCTTGCAATGTTGCTACCCACTCCCTATTAGTTTGACCGGCCGTACGTTTTGTACGAAAGAACGAATACCGTTTTGCAACCACATTAACTGTTTCTTTGAAATAGACATCTAATGCAGACAAAATTTCCTCGTAGGACAGAGTTGCTACGTCTCGTCGGGGAAACAATTTCACTATCACACGGTATGTGGACACACCGACACAAGAAAGCAAAAACGGCTGCCGCTCATTACCTTGAATTCTGTAGGCTGCTAGATGAAAGTTGAACTGGCGAGACCACTCGTGCCAGGTCTCATCGGCTGCCACGTATGGTCGAAAAGGAGGTGCAACAGCGTTTAGTGGCAGCGGTAGCGAAGAAGCGGCGGCGGCCGCATCGGTTTGAATGGTACGTTGACCCTGGACGAGCTGTCCAAGGGCATCCAGTAACGCCTGCGTCTGCTGATTCTGCAAGCGATAAAATTCGGACAGTACATCTGGAGAATGTGGCGAAGCCATGACACAATTAAATGTAAGCAATCAGAAAGAACTCTTTTCCCTCGTCGCCAATGTTGTGTTGGTAGCTGGGCCGACACCGTGAAGTTGAGATGGCTGAAAAGGCAAGCTAGACTAACGCAGACGGGCGTGAAGTACTGGAACAGGATACGTAATTAATGTTAGGAAGAAAAGTACGGAGCAGGTTTAATACTTAACTTTACTCATTGATTGAGGTACATCGATCTTGACGATACACAGGAGGCTTTAAGTACAATCACTGTATGGCTAATGGCGCCTTGCTAGTTCGTAGCCATTAACTTAGCTGATGGCTATTCTGTCTCTCGTATCACGAGACCTGCCTTGGTGGTGGCGCTAGGTCTGCGATTACACAGTGGCGACACGCGGGTCCGACATGTACTAAATGGACCGCGGCCGATTTAAGCTACCACCTAGCAAGTGTGGTGTCTGGCGGTGACACCACAATATATATATATATATATATATATATATATATATATATATATATATATATATATGATATCCAATATTACAAATTTACTCTTTCTGATGGACACACGTCCAGATCGTCCGCTCTCAAAATTCCGCCATCTCTCTCCCCACATCCACCTTTGCTGGCGGCTCACCGCCAACTGCGCAACGTTACGCGCTGTTAACAGCCAACTGCCCAACACTACAATAGCAAACAACAATGCAAACCATCCACAGACTGCACACAGCACAGCCAGTGATTTTCATGCAGAGCGCTTCGTGGCGTTACCAATAAAAAAACCTAAACAGCCTACTTACATACTGATATGGGTATGTGCTTAATGAGTTATGCGTTTTCTGTTCACATTTTCTTGAGCTCTTTCAGGGAACGACGTGGATAGCATATAACTTTGGCTCCATTGCTGCATTCCTCTCACTGATTACTGCATGATGGGTAAGGTGCCCTGAAGAGGGTGTACCACCAGCCAACCTGAGTCACTGTAGCCACAAAATACGTAGAGTTTGTACCTCGTGTTTCAGCGAATTCTCATGTCTGCGAAAAGAACACAGAGGTAACAATCACTTAAGTGTTACGTTTAACTGAAACTAAAATTATGATTACCATTAACATCTTGTTAATGCGAAAGGGAACGAAAAAATGGTTCAAATGGCTCTAAGCACTATGGGACTTAACTTCTGAGGTCATCATTCGCCTAGAACTTAGAACTACCTAAACCTAACTAACTTAAGGACATCACACACACCCATGCCCGAGACAGGATCCGAACCTGCGGCCGTAGCGATCGCGCGGTTCTAGACTAAAGCGCCTAGAACCGCTCGGCCACACCGGCCGAAAAGAGAACGAAAAATTCCCGAATGACTACTATAGCACTGTTTGACTGCAATAGTTGACAACGACCAGAGTAAAAACTCATCAAATTTATTCGCAAACTGCGAATACGGTACCATCGTACGTATACGGTTTACTGGAAAGAACTGAAAAATTTTGTTCCATCGGGAGTCGAACTCTGATTTCCAGCTTTACTCCAGCGGTTGCCTTAACGGATTCGGCTTTCCGGACAAGCTTCACAGACAGACCCTAACTTCCATATGTTCCAGTGTCTGCTACCCGTAGTGCTCGCACAATGATGTGATTCCCGCACAGGGACTTACTTAGTTTGCTGCTCAGATTACCTTGTCTTTGGCATGAAATTTATTATTGCCGTTCCTATATTTGACGGCAGCCTTGCTGTGTCTGCTACCCGTAGTGCTCGCACAATGATGTGATTCCCGCACAGGGACTTACTTAGTTTGCTGCTCAGATTACCTTGTCTTTGGCATGAAATTTATTATTGCCGTTCCTATATTTGACGGCAGCCTTGCTGCGGTGGGAACACCGCCTCCTTCAGATCACGGAATTTAAACGCTGGCAGGGCCTGGTTAGCACTTGGATGGATGGCCGTTTGGGTCTGCCGACCGCCGTTGGCCAGCAGGCTGCAGTCAGCCATTGTGAGGCCACTTGAGGAGCTACTTGACTGAGAGGTAGCAGCTCAGAATAAGAAAACAGACAGCGTCCGGGAGAGCGGTGTGCTGACAACATGACCCCCCCCCCCTCCCCTCCACACCGGCATCCGAAACCAGTGATGGCCGTTGGATGAGGATGGAGGATGGCACGTCGGTCGGCCGGTACCGTAGGGCCTTTGGTGGCCTGCTCGGACGGAGAGAGTATTTGACAATGTCTTTAAAGGTCGATACAACGTTTCTTCGGACTTGCATGCATGTCCGAAGGAACAGACGCTACCGACACCTTTACATACTTCGAAATGGTTTATGAATAAGGAGCTGGAACCCCATTTGCCCTAATACAGCCTTGATTCTTCTTGGAATACTGACATATAACGATTGTATAGTCTCCAGTGGAATGTTATGCCAGTCTTTCATCAGAACCTCTTCTAACTCCTATAGTGACGAGGGAGGCGGAAATCTGCTGCGGAGTCTGCGCTCCAATACCGCCCACAAGGGTTTGAAAATGTTCGAGACCGGGAACGTGCTCTTCAGTTCAGTAGCATGCTCCTCACACCATGATTGTACTGTCCTGGCTGTGTGACTGGGTGCATTATCATCGTGAAATATGGCATCATTGTTGGGGAAATACATTTGAATCATGTGGTGCACATGATCACCTAAAATGTTCACATAATCGTTGGCAGTAACAAGGCCTTTGAGAATAATGATGGGACCAGCAGAATACCATGATATGGCTGCCCACACCATCACACTTCCACCTCCATGCTTAACCGTTGGAATCAAGTAATTAGGAGTGTATGCTTCCTTTGGTGTTCTCCAGACGTTGACCCGGCTCGGTGTTGGAAGTAACGAAAACGTTGACCCGTCGGCACATGTGACGTGTTTGCCCGCCGCTGTGGACGAGCGGTTCTAGGCGCATCAGTCTGGAACTGCGATGCATCTTTGCGTTGTTTGTCGTCACTAATGATTTCTGTTTAGCTATTCGTAGATGAATATTCGCTTTATGGACTGCTCTGCTGACAATGCCGATAGATACGGTGTCCCGAAGATGGCTATTGAGGTCTGCAGTCACTTTAACCGCCGTAGGTTTGTCTTGTTTTGACACAATTCGTGTTAGCGTAGGACGATCTGTCATTTAGTTTTGTTTTGCACCCACTATTACGTTTACACGCTGATGCCTTTCCATGCTTTGTGTAGGCTGCCATGACTGTTGAAACAGTTTATAACACTGCAACTGTATTTACGTAGCTTGTACAATTAAATACCAAGTTTGGCTTATTACGTACTATGCCCCAACAGAACAAAGTACTCCTGTCAAGGAAAAGCCACGTATAACACTTCCGTCTGCTACTACTATACAATAACCTCAAAGCCTAAGGCAGTTCGTATAAAGAAATTATTCTTATTCTAGTTATTATAGTATGAAGAATCAGAGCAGTGTTACCCTCTGAGATGAATTTTGTTATATTGGCCGCGTTTTACCTAACGGAGGTGACTTATCAGAAGTGAAAGTCAGAATTACGTAATTATTCAAACAGTAACAAATAATGTTTTTCGTAGCTACACTGTTTAAAGAATAAGGAAAACGGTCGCCAGCCTAATTAGGCAAGAGAAAGACTAACGTTCTTGTTTAAGAAAGTAGGTATGAGTAACTTTAACGGATAAACACAACCTATTCTTTACCACACGCGAGTGCAATGAACTCTGACACCTGCATATATTATCGTTAAGGTTGGAACTAACAGCTAGAGCAGCATAAACTATTTGCAAAAATATAACAGATAACGAAACACACTATTACTTTCAGGGCTTATTCAAACTGAATGGTCTTTATAACGTTACTATTAATATTCACTGCACAATCGTTAATTGGACATAGGTTCAGTATTATTGGTCAAACATTTTCCTAGCTGACATAAAATTATAAATGTAGTTCACTGCAAAATTATGAACTGATCACAGGGTAAGTCTCTCTCAACTAAATACTTTTCTATTAAGAATGAAGGTTATACGGAATTCATTAACAGGCTACTTCTCAGTGTCTTTTGAATAAAGAAATTAATATTTTCATAGATAGTGGTCTTCCCGTTACTTGTTACCTAGCATTAACACAATAGACAAACTGTGGCTCCTGTTATGCTATTAATATGCACTTCCAATACACAAGTGAGACAAACACTTAGCAAACGAGTATATAACTTTCCATAAATGCAATTCACGACTTTTACTACAGTGAGACACAGTGTTGACAAATTTGCAACATACTGACTCACCTTCTGCGATTTACAACAGGCAGCAATGTGATCATTTACTAAGCAAAACTTTATAACCCTCAGTTTTAGGAACTTTTAATTTTGAAGTTGGCAACGACACTTTAATAAGCAGTTTTAATAGAAAAATTATTTTGAGTAAGCATCATTTACTTTAACTCAGTTTCTTCCCACATTAACTTTAACTTTCGTTGTACTATGTTCAAGAGGCATTAATTAGCAAAACACTGGACTTTAATGTTCTTTCAGTAGGGACACTCGGTAATCACTTTAGTTCAAACGGAGAGGAACCTGAGAGGTGTTATGATAAGGAAAATATCAAGGTAGGTACATAAATTCAGTTATAATTTACCTTATATTTGTGCGTACTAAAACATCCAATGAGCTGATCCTTCACTGTATATTATTATAGTGCTCCATTATAGTCATTGCGCAATGTGGTGGCGATTGCACGTTGATAGGTGGAATTGCAGGTAGAATTGCTGGACTCTGTCATTTCTTGGGGGCGAGGATGGATACCAATTCCAAAATCGTTCCAGCTATTTATCCATCCATCCGAGACATTGGAAAGTGGCAAAAAAAGCCTCTCTCGGAACCAGTACAATATACAACTTTTACATGGCAGTGCACAGTTTGGCAGCTCGTCCCCGACTGACTCTTGTTCCACCTTTTCTATCTAGGCCAACCACGATTTGCGCGCGCTACTAAGTTCCGTTCCCTAGGGGAACCACACTACCTCTTACACACAAAATAACTAAGAATCCTAAATGTAGGTCAGTAGTTTACATAACAACAAACAATCATTTTAAACAAAACATACCATTTGCACATATAGGTAGTTCTAAACAAAATTATTTAAAAAAATTCCAAATATATACAGTAAGTTTGGTCTCCCTCCAATTGGGACAAAGAATTTAAATGACAGATATACTACACTGCATAAAATCAAACCATGACATCAAAGTTTTTACAAAGAAAGGAGTAAACAATTTGTGTTATCTATTCAATCAAACAACATTTACAGAAGCTCAACGATGTAACATTAAATAAAACAAAAGCAAAATAAATAAGTAGAGTATTAGAGCTATGGTGTTACAAGTTGCTCTTGAAACTTTCAAAAAGGTGGGTGTCATGGTTGCTGATGCTCCTGATAATCGGGCCCTCGCAATCTGCCCTCTTTGGAATTCTGTTAAGTCTTTCATTGCACGTCTACCTCGGCCTTTGAATGCAAATACTAAGTGCGCCCTACTCGTAAACAACCTGCACTGAAGCCTAGTCCGGACTGAACAAGCACAGTCCAGCGCGACACGTGCATTACCTGCATTGTTGACTGTCGAACGTCGTCATCCCATTACTACCATTACTCAACTATTTTGCGTATCCCCTGTACATGTGCGTGCTCTCTTCCTGGGCGCAGCCTCGCGCAGCGTCAGTGCAGTAGGGGCGACGGTCTGTCATCCCTGCGGTTTACGCAGACTGCGAGGAATCTGCCAGCTTAGGCCTAATGTAAATAGAGAGCATAAACGTGCGACTTTATCGCGCAATGTCGCGCGACCAAGCAGAAACTTGAGTTTGAATTTTCGGAGCGACACGGTCAACGACTGAAAGACGGTAATCAATCTGGTGCAAGCATGCTTCTGGCGCTGAAAGACACATCAGTATCATATGATTGTAAGGCGTCGGGATTTTGGACACCTTACATGTTGGGTGCCTCAGTTATACGTGTCGTTTATAGCGTTGCAAGACAATAGTTTTGCAACATGGGATGGTTTTGGCTCAATGGTTCAAAAGGCTCTGAGCACTATGGGACTCAACTGCTGTGGTCATCAGTCCCCTAGAACTTAGAACTACTTAAACCTAATTAACCTAAGGACATGACACACATCCATGCCAAGGCAGAATTCGAACCTGCGACCGTAGCAGTCGCACTGGGATGGTTTTCTGTGTGCATATTTCACTTGCCTGAGACTTATTACACGTAACATCGAGAGTGACGAGAATAACTCCATGACGTAAATTTGCATTTTTAAGTTAGGTAGAAACATGGTGGAAGCATCACTGGAGCGGTAGCCAGTTTTAGTTAGCCACACTTTGACGCAATGTCCTGTTGAGCCGCAGCCTAGGCAAGGTCAAACGCAGGTGGCGGGCACGGCAGAGAACTGGGGGAAGAACAGTATGTCACGTGAGCGGCGCATGAGGACGCAACTTACTACGCTTGTGGATAATGGAGTGTTAGGAAGTGGATAACAGACCTGGTTGTTCACTTGAGAGCCATTTGCTGATTCATCAGCCACGGCTACTAGAAATGAAAGAGCGACTGCCATTGGCTGTTCCATCCAGTATCCAACCCCTCTGTAGAGGGAAGAGAACGAGCAACTACCCAGCGCGACAGGGACTTTCCCTTGGGACGTTGTCGAGTGTGGGCAGAGGGCATCCCTCTCTGACATGACGTAAGGCAAAGGAGATGTATTGGTGTGAACACTTTGTTCACCCAGCTCGAAAATTCAGTCGAGAGCTGGCTGAATTCTTGTCGTAAATCTCCTGGGCGGAGACGAAATACAGTTAAATTATCGCGAGAAGAGTGGGAAGAGTAACACACGGCGCGACAGCCTTGCGCATGTCCTTGACCGTCAAGAGCAGTCTAAAGAGAAGTTAGCGTTTTTCGCTTCACGAAAACGTCAGGCAAGTTTGCTAATATAGAGACAACCAGGTTCAGCACAGTTTTTTGATAGCTGTACAGATCCCACGAAACATGGCAGCAGCCAAGCCGATGACGATGCGCAACACAAGGTAAAGAACGCATTACACCATTAAATGTAAATGTCGTGTCAAAAGACAGTTTTTACTCCAGTGATACGAAGCTGAAAGTAGGAAGACTTATTCTCCTTGTAGTATTTCCCGAAATTAACGGATTTCCTTCGTGCACTCGATGGCCGCACTTGGTTAGCATTTGTGGGGAAAGAATAAAATTTGTTAGAGCCAGTAACGTTGTTCAGCTCGACATTAGGATAGTCCTCAACCAGAGAGTCTTTCTCTCAGTTAAAATAATTATCCTGAATTTTGTGATAATATTGATCTACTGGTCCTTAAAACTGCTACACCAAGAAGAAATGCAGATGATAAACGGCTATTCATTGGACACCTTTTATTATTTTTTATTTATATTTTTTATTTATATTTTATTTATATTATACTAGAACTGACATGTGATTACATTTTGCCGGCCGTTGGTGGCCGAGCGGTTCTAGGCGCTTCAGGCTGGAACCGCGCGACCGCTACGGTCGCAGGTTCGAATCCTGCCTCGGGCATGGATGTATGTGATGTCCTTAGGTTGGTTAGGTTTAAGTAGTTCTACGTTCTAGGGGATAGGTGACCTCAGATGTTAAGTCCCATAGTGCTCAGAGCCATTTGAACCATTTGATTACATTTTCACGCAATTTGGGTGCATAGGTCCTGAGAAATCAGTACCCAGAACAACAACCTCTCGGCGCAATAACGGCCTTGATACGCCTGGGCATTGAGTCAAACAGAGCTTGGATGGCGTGTACAGGTACAGCTGCCCATGCAACTTCAACACGATCCCACAGTTAATGAAGAGTAATGACTGGCGTATTGTGACGAGCCAGTTGCTCGGCCACCTTTGACCAGATGTTTTCAATTGGTGAGAGATCTGGAGAATGTTCTGGCCAGGGCAGCAGTCGAACATTTTCTGTATCCATAAAGGCCCGTACAGTACCTGCAACATGCGGTCGTGCATTATCCCGCTGAAATGTAAGCTTTCGCAGGGATCGAATGAAGGGTAGAGCCACGGGACATAACACATATGAAATGTAACGTCTATTATTCGAAGTGCCGCCAATGCGAACAAGAGGTGACCGAGACTTGTAACCAATGGCACCCCATACCATCACGCCGGGTGATACGCCAGTATGTCTATGACGAATACACGCTTCAATGTGCGTTCACCGCGATGTCGCCAAACACGGATGCGACCATCATGATGCTGTAAACTGAACCTGGATTCTTCCAAATATATGACGTTTTGCCATTCGTGCACCCTGGTTCGTCGTTGAGTACACTATCGCAGGCGCTCCTGTCTGTGATGCAGCGTCAAGGGCAACCGCAGCCATGGTCTCCGAGCTGATAATCCATGCTGCAGCAAACGTCGTCGAACTGTTCGTGCAGATGGTTGTTGTCTTGCAAACGTTCCCATCTGTTGACTCAGAGATCGAGACGTGGCTGCACGATCCGTTACAGCCATTCGGATAAGATGACTGTCATCTCGACTGCTAGTGGTACGAGGCCGTTGGGATCCAGCATGGCGTCCCGTATTATCCTCCTGAACCCCCCGATTCCATATTATACTAACAGTCATTGGATCTTGACCAACGCGAGCAGCAAAGTCGCGATGCGATAAACCGTAATCGCGATAGGCTACAATCCGACCTTTATCAAACTCGGAAACGTGATGGTACGTATTTCTCATTCTTACACGAGGCATCACAACAATGTTTCACCAGAGAACTCCGGTCAACTGCTGTTTGGGTATGAGAAATCGGTTGGAAACTTTCCTCATGTCAGCACGTTGTAGGTGTCGCCACCGTCGCCAACCTTGTGTGAATGCTCTGTAAAACTAATCATTTGCATATCACAGCATCTTCTTCCTGTTGGTTAAATTTCGCGTCTGCAGCACATCATCTTCGTGGTGTAGCAATTTTAATGGCCAGTAGTGTATTTTATCTAATGTGAGAAATTTAACATCAGGATCCTCATGTCTGAACAATCGATACCTGAGATTGATCTTGTGCATTGTAATGACCTAACATACGCAAAAGTGATTCCCGTAAATAAAATTACAGGGAATAGTTTTGTCTGTTCTAAGACAGAGGTCCCCTTCTCACCTCATTAGTATAATTTAGGAGCATTGCTGGCAGTGTGACGAAGAATCCAGTCTGGACTGGATGCATGCACTGATTCCACTGAGAAGGGTGTCATAAAGGTGTTGTACACACTCCTGAGGAATGCCCCACAGCTGTTGTAACTGGTCTTTGAAATCCAGGATTGGCGCTGAGATGCCGTTTACATCCGAGTTTTCCCCGTGCATATTCTATTCAATTCTGGAGATTTTGTCGTCCACAGGAACATTTCAAAACTGTAGAAAGTTCATAAAGACACCTGCCATACGCAGTCCTATTGAAGAACGGCACCACGATACTGTACCACGCAAGGACGCACGATGTCTGTGTAGTACTGTTGTGCCGCAACAGCGCCTCCGTCACCACCATCCATGGCCTGAAGTCATACCCGATGGCTCCCTTTACCATGTCAAGGGTAATAGTGTTGTGGTTCTCCGAAATATGGAGCCGCGAGGGGTAGCCGCGCGTTCTCAGGCGCCTTGCCACGGTTCGTGCGGTTCGCCCCATCGGAGGTTAGAGTCCTCCCTTCGGCAGGGATGTGTGTGTTGTCCTTAGCGTAAGTTTACGTTAGATTAAGTAGTGTGTAACCCTAGGGACCGATGACCATAGGAACTTACCACAAATTTCCAAATTTTTTCCAAAATATTGAAGAATGTGACCTCTGCCTACGTCACCGCCTTACTCGCCAACGATGGTGTTTTGGGGTTGTGGAGAACTGTGATTCGCGAGCAACACTCTGTTCATCAGCAGTCCGTGGTTCCCAGCTATGTGTTGTGGTATTAACGGCAGCCTGTGCATTGGAGGGTAAGTCCCAGCTCCTGCTAGCCTCCAGCCAATGATGAGAGGTGTTAAATATTGTTACAGTGATTCCATTACTTGTTCTCGGTTGTCAGGTGCAAATGTGAAGTGGTTTCATTGTGCTTGGTGTATAGTAAGGCGATCCTCACCTGCGGTGGTCAGCCGTGGTTCTTTGGAACTTTGACGACGTGTGCCTGCCTAAATGCGGTCTTGCTTGGGGCCCGCTCTCACATCCGAATACCCGAAGAATCTAGACATTACTCCATATGACCAACCGTCCAAATGTTGACCCACAATGAAGGACCGTTCATTGTCTCTCAGGTGTTGATAACGCTGTCTTACCATGTTGCGTGGCATTTCCGTGTCCGATTCCTCAGCTTCTGATGCTGGTCACACATTTCATATGTGCCACAATCCTTGGTAACAACACCAAACACGAACGACACTAACGCACTCTGGCGAATGTACCACCTGTTATACACAACTACCATGCTAACCATTTACAAAACTGATGATGGTGTGTACATATGCGAAGTTACACTAACATCTGACCATGTCCTTTGGGTGCTTCAGTTTCTTTGTGAGGCAGTGTGCAGGGTATAGGCAAAATAATGTGAACAGTGGAAGTAACGGGATGGTTATGTTTGACACTCGTCAACACAGGTAAGGAAGGTGTAGCGCTGGACCGTACGTGTTCAGTACGAACTAGGCGTCAGTGGTTATTGTTTACGAGTAGTGCTCACTTTGTATTTGCATTCAGAGGCCGAGGGCGATGTGCGATGAAAGACCTAAGAGAGTTCCAAAGAGGGCAGATTGTGGGGGCCCCATTAGCTGGAGCATCAGTAACCAAGACAGCCAACGTATTGAATGTTTCAAGAGCAATGATTTCAATAGTCATGGCAGGCTACACAAAACGAAATGACTTCATCACTTACACGTAATAGAGGGTGCAAATCAAAACTAGATGACAGAGCTCGTCATACGCTAAGATGAATTGTGTCAAAAGAGCACAATACTACGGAGGCTAAAGTGACTGCAGAGCTCAATAGCCTCTTCGTGACTCCGTATCTATTGACACTGTCCGTCGAAAACTCCATAAAGCGAATATTCATGGACAAACTGCAATACCGAAACCATTAGCGACGACAACCAACGCAAGGGAGCGTAAAACATGGCGTCAGGAGCATAGATCCAGGACGGCTGACCAGTGGAAACAAGTCATATGGTCCGATGAGTCAACGTTTTCGTTATTTCCAACATCAGGCCGGTTTACGTCTGGAGAACGCCAAAAGAATTCTACAATCCTGATTACATGATTCCAATCTTTAAGCATGGAGGCGGAAGTGTGATGGTGTCGGCAGTCATATCATAGTATTTACTGGTCCCATCATTACTCTCAAAGACCATGTTACTGACAACGATTATGTGAACATTTTAGGAGATCATGTGCACCCCATGATTCAAATGTTGTTCCCCAACAATGATGCCATATTTCGGGATTATACTGAACCCATTCACACAGCCAAGACTATACAATCGTGGTATGAGGAGCATGCAAGTGAAGGTTGCGTCTTCCGTGGGCAGCACAGTCCCTGGACTTGAACGTTGTCGAACCCTTGTGGGCGGTATTGGAGCGCCGACTCCGGAGCAGATTTCCGCCTCCCCCGTCACTACAGGAGTTAGAAGAGATTCTGAGCTAAGAGTGGCGTAGCATTCCACTGGAGACTATACAAGCATTATATTCCAGTATGTCAAGAAAAATCGCAGCTGTATTACGGGTTGACTGTGGTCCAAACCTTAATTAATGAAACATTCCCAAGTAAGTACAGGCATTCACATTATTTTGCCTATTTCCTGTATGTAAGTGACTATTATGGTAACGACAGTCAATGATGTTAAGGAGCCGGTGTAGTCTGACAAAGTGTTTTCTGCTTTCCTGTAAATTATCCTAAGTAAAACTTAACTATGGGAGCAAGTGGACCTTGCTGGTGTAATATGCCAAACCTGAAACGAATACGTAATTGGATCTTTCCCATAAGTTCCTGAAAGCACTTAGGCAGGAATTTGATAAGTTAATTTTACATCTCGTTTATTTCAAGTTCGTAAAATAAACAGAGAAATTCACAATGAAAAAAACGAGTAATTAAAAGATACAACAGCAATCAAGTTACCTCATTTTGCAGGAAACTTTGTAGATAGGGCAACCACCGCTATGAGTAATCATCGTGGACATTAATAAACCATTTCAGCTG